>NW_019211459.1:30500568-30597386 GCF_002443255.2 Varroa destructor
AAGAGACATCAATAAAGGAATTGCAAGACACGTGCTAGCCATGCGCATATATATTCAGTAATAAATAATCACATTTAGGTAACAACCGGAACGGAGTATTACGAAGAGCATGTCATAAGTACAAGCCATTCATTGAGTTGACAGCAGTTCCGACCAGAGGGATACGGAACTAACGCATGACTCAAAAGTTCGGCGGCCAAGCTACAGGATTCACCGTGATATATATGAATAAAAATGCAGCACTTTTGAAAACGATTAAGTGTTACGCATTACCAGTGACATTTCCATCCAGTTTAAGTTACTTTACCTGCCACGCTTTGCCTCATAGCACCATTCTGGTCGCGTTTCCTCATCGCATTAACTACGGCATATTATTGATATAGCTAATGCTGCAAAACAAAAATTGCATAGCACATAAAAAAAACTAAAATCTACGAGTACCAACAGCAAACTTAGGCAAAAGATACCTAACTCTTATCTGTGAACTTTCACGGAATAAAGTCGCCTTAAAGAATAGTAATAGCAGATAACACCTGTAATCACCTCTGTAAACGCTATCAGAGCAAATAGGTTATCAAGATTAGAAAACAGAGTAAAATCAGCACGTAAAAACATCTATTGCGGATTACTCTACACATAAGTGATGATTTTTGTGAAAGCCATAGTTATTAGGACTAATAATCAATAATAATTTAATCGTCCATCGCATTCAAAGGACGCTGAGCCTACAGATAATTTTTAGCCTATATCAAACTGTACAGAATTTAATATTTTAGCTGTGCACATTTGTCTGCTCAGTGGGTTCACTTTGATTTTTCTGCATATTAGACTGTGTGTGAACCAGAACATTTCAAAGTAATTTCTAGGTCATTTTAAGCTGACAGGAGATCACATTATGTTTATACTTGCTGAACGAAACATAAAGCACTAACGCTACATTTAGCGGAACGCCAAAAACTCTTTTTTACTTTATTCGTAAAAGCGAAAGAGCCATTTTGAAAGACATCCTTGTAATTTGTTACCTCACGTTTGTCAATGATTATCCGAACTGTTGAACACAAACTTCGTTTCTAGAGCCGTTTATTATGCAGTGCTGCAATTCTAGGTGTCACAAGTAGCACAGCTTTGAACACAAAAACTAGTATATTGTTTATTGTGTAATCTGTTAGTGGGTTTATATATTCCATTCAAGACACACTCTTTTGAATCGTAGACTCACTACAACGTACCAAGGTCCTTTCGAAATAAAAAAAATGCTGATCATAGAGGCAATAGACGACACCCTGCTGCCGGGGTGTTTTCCTACGTGACAGATTATTCGCCCGTTGTTAAATACCACCACGGCATTAGATGTGCCATTAAGGAACAAATGCTTTACGAGGCAATAGCGGGCATACCCATGTACTTAGCTGGGCCCGATGCTTATTGTTGATGGTTAATGCTCCGTATTCCCTTAGCCGATTATTCTGCAGCTATTTTCTAAATGAAGAGTAAGATGGCAATACTGGCTAACAAAGCTGGCCGTCAAATAATACCACTACTAATAATGTTAAACTCCCGTCATTTCCCTTATTATTATTAATGATGGCGGTTGTTACTTATTATAACCAACTCCAATAATAATGACGACTCTTAATGAAAGCGATAGTGTGTGACTGTTTGTCTAGTGCGTGCAAACGAATGTAATAAACGATTGATCGCTTGACAAATTTAAGAACGCGTGCGCTTTAAGGACTATTGCTATAGTCCTTATTGCGATCCCCATTATTAACGATGAAGAATATTTATGAATGGAATTATTCTAACGGTACGCTTGATCATGATGATATGAAAAGTAGCAATTATAACAGCAGTCGTGAAAGTCATCGAGGTGTTCTCCATGAGGAAGTGACATATGACAACAAAATACTAGAGGCAGAATAGGTAATTAATGACTAACACAATATTACATAGCAATGGTGATAATTATGAATCTAATGATGACAATGACTGTCGGGTTAGTCGGACCTCGATCAAACGGACGGTATCTATTGTGCTAGTTTATCTGATAATATTGAATGCCAAACGACTCAGTGATGAATTACGGGTATTTATATCGATGATAAAGCTGTTATGACTATTATTAGGACAGTTATTATTTTCAATTCCTTGCATCGCCTTTCGGAGGTAAAACGGGAAGTTATTTGGCAGTCTGCATCCGCAGTGACCGAAGGCGATTGAACATTTGAAGAAATTTAGTTGCTAACCGCTTTGCTGTTGAGATGGAAAGTTCATTTTCAAATTGAAAGCACACCGAACATATAAAATGTGTGATGTAAATGAAGACGACTGTAAGTAGCTTTAACAAAATTTATAAAAATGATCCCTCCTCTATGACAAATGGACGATTCAGATAATAAAACTGATTAGGAATTTCGTTCGAACAAAACCACTACGCATTATATATTGAAGGAAATGACGATGGTGGTTATATAACAGCTTGACACATGACGAAACGTAGACCGCTGATGGACAGTATTCCTGGGCGTCCATTGGAGAGCTATGTCCAACCACCTAACCTCTTTTAACGATTATCTGTAAAATCCGAAGCGGCAGAGACCGTAGCAGCGCCAGCGGCGGTCTGTCGCCATTTGCAACTCCATGGCAGCTTGTCCGACAAGTTCACGCTATATGTGAGCTTGTCAATTTATCTGTAGATAGTCAGTAACATGAATAATGATTACTACAATAAAGAAAAAGGAGACTAAGTATATACGAATAAACAGCCTAACACGATAAATATAATAAATTAAAGCGAAACAACAGTAACGAGAATATTGGTATCATCAACAGCAGCAACTGCAACAACATTGACAGCAACATAAGTATAGTATGAAAAATGAAAACAATATCAACAACAATAAGCCAGCAAGCATAAGCAAGGGGAAACAGAGGAGCACTAACACGCAAGGCCAACAGTAGTTTCCCTTACTGCGATATATTTAAACATTAAACAAGGCCACCTAAACATAGTAGAAGCAGTAGACACACAGACAAGCAGCGACGTGATGTCTCTGAACTACAACATTACCTGGACCGTGCGATAGCTCTTCCGCTCCAGTTTACATCTTCTGGAAGGGCAGTGCTCTGTTGTAAATACTGGAACAAACTACACGGTCATAATTGTAAGTGTTAAATAGCATACAGTAGTATATGAGTTAACAAATTGCTTATAATATCCAAGCCATAGGGATTGTCGGCCCTAAACTATTAGTAAATCGGTGCCAGAAGCTCCCATAACGACGGCATCATTATCGTTAAGAAGAACCTTGCTAGAGAATGTCACTTGGTGACGAACGGACCGAAGGCCTAAACGTAGCGTCTCAAGTTGCATCGAAAGAGACTGGATCCGCTTGCTTGTTCGCAATAAGTACAGCTGCTACTGTACTGTGCTAATGTCCGGAGAAGTCACACCTTGTCTTAAGAGGCGGTGCTTAATCGAGGGCTCTCCTGGAAACGCATTTTGTACATTTGTACCTACAGCAAAGTGGTTTCCCGCTCTTAAGGGCGCTATATCACTTCAACTCTGTGGACACCGTTACCATTGGCAGCTCAACTCCACTGCGCCTGGATATACTCTTCAAGTAATAATCTACACTCAGAAGAAGAGCTCAGCAGTTAGGCAGGCAAGAGGCATAGATAGATATATAGATTCGTGGTCAACGCAGGTGCCCCTTTTCTCTCCCTCTTTTTTCAGCGGCTATGGTGTGCAACTTGGCAGCTCGGCAATTCCGGGGCACTAGTTCCAGTTTACCAGTGGGCTCCACACTTCATCCGCCTTCACCCGTACGTATGGGCAAGGTCAAATCAGTCCCTCCTGAATTCACCTATTTTATGCCCCAGGCTTGCAGTGGTTGTACATAAAGAAGTATATTTTGAAGGTGAAGACGTAGAAATGTAGATATCTGTTATGGAAGACTATGAAAAAGGAAAGAACGATAGATTCGTGTGCTCGTGTTAATACAGCCTTTCCAGTAGCAACTGCACCTTGTAGAAACGAAGCAGTAGCAGAGATTGGAAAGGTAATAAGCATGCCTGCCAGGCTGATAATTATTGTTATTATTTACTAAATACAACTACAAGGGAATATGTACACAAAGAGCACCACAAAGCTCGACTATGTGTAAGATCAATGATTGGGCGCCCAACCAGGAAACGTAAACCCTCACACTCTAAGACACCACGCTATTCATTGTGGGAAATTGGTTCAGCTGATACAGCTAATGAATTAATAGAAGCAGAAAAAGAAAAGAAACACCGCAGTCACCTTTATTAAAATGCAAGCTTTTATATTTAAATATTATATGTGATAATACCAAAATAGCTAATAGCGGTCAATGAAAGTTAATGATCGAAGAAGAAAACTGATGGGAACTGGACTCATTGCATCGTGGCTATCGCTGTGATGTGAGACAGCTTGATTCGACACTCCTAGGGATGCATTCGCTCTTCTAGAGAAGTCTACTGCTTTTAAAGCAAGTTGGCTTTACCTAATGAACATGTTGTTATGTAATAATTTCAAGTTAACAAACAGGACACAGCGAGGCTTAAAGCCGATTTCAACGTGATATTTGAACCCATGTAGTATATAGAGCAGCAATTTGATTCAACATGTCTAAATTGTACTACGTCGCGGGACCCTATTGTATTACGGTTAAAATTTCAGTGGCGACAAAGTGCGCGTACTATGTGAATATTTATAAAACTCAGTTTAGCGCAAACAGTTCTAACGTATACGCGAGATTTCATTCACATCAAATTAATATCGCCATATTTAGCAGACGCTATTCAAGAAAAATAATATGCTGGGCGATAATTTTTTCTATGTTTCGATTTCGTTGGTGCTCAGGAACGGAGTGTTTGTAGAAATTAGATTAACTGGAAATTAAAGCATCTAAAAAAGGTAAACGAAAATCAAGCTAGTCATGAACAGTGCTAAAACGCTTTCTATACAAAGTAATTTCGGACACGCATACTGATATTGATTATTTTTATCTTAGCCGTCAATTTCATTTTATCAAATTACCTTTTTGTTATTGTCCAATTACTGCAAGCAGTAAAAAATTTCAAAGCTGTATTTTCTTTGCTCCAAGCTCGGCCTGTGCTCAGAGATCGTCCTTTTTGTAACAGGCTTGTTATTAAATAACTGGCTGCGTATATGGTGTATACCTATGGCATACAATGATCTGCAGTGTCACTTTTGTACTAGCACGCAAACGTATTAGGTGCGCGCATACGGGAAAAATACCGGTACTCGGTACTGCTCAATATCGCTACGATTGATTCAAGGCACTGCTCACGTCTCGGATGGTCGCTCGACCCAGCGTGTCCCGCCTCAGCTTGGCGCGGTCGCCACCTCACCGGTCATGCCGTTCCCGTTAAAAACAATGAACATTTAAGAATAGATTCATAATTTCTTTTTATAACACACATTACTGGCGCTAAATCATTTATCACAATGGATCAGTTAGATTATGGAAGTTAATCAATTTTTCAGAGCTGAACTGGAAATAAGAACGATGAGAAGTGGAAGGCATGGCACAGAGGTGCATGGCACAACAATCGACTATTCGAATGATGGCGACAAGGGTAGCGGGTGCGGCTGGACGATGCATCGACGGCGGCTCGAATACTACTTACCCACTTCAGTAGAATAGAAACACAACAGCGTACTGTTATCAACATGATTTCACGTATAAGTATTCATTTGTGTAATAATAAACTAGAATAGAGGTACTATTACTACCAACTAATAGTAATTATTATGGTAACATTACTACGGATGATACAGTAGTATATCTATATCGCACAGCGCCTGATACTGAAGTTGAATGAAACAGTATAGAAATTATTATAATAACGATAACAATAAAAATGTATCTATCTAAAATTAAGCTTGTTTTCCTTTTAGCGTTCATATACAACGTATGTTACGTTTAGTTAGTATGTAGCTGGATCGATCAATACGACACTAACAGTTTTGAAAAATAGTAAATTATGCGAAGCTTTGCCCATAAGTTGCACCTGAAAATGGCGTGTTAAAAGATAAACAATGGTAACAATTATTTATGTACTCTATTATCATATTATTATCTGTGCATGTTTTTTGCGTTACGTCTGAAGCGTTTAGGTCGGTCTTAATCTAGAATTGTATTTATTACGACACACTTTTGCTCCATATATATTTAGCGAAAATACCCAACATGACACCTCACAAAACTGTAATTCATCTTTTACCCAGCTGCATTCGTGAATAATGTTGTTCCTTAACCAAAATATGTATAATATACACATTTTTCAACAATCATTAATTGTACTTTCATAATTTACGGCATAGTTTTTTTTATGGCGTTCAGAAGAACGGTGTGTAGATATACAATTAATTCGATTGTATTTCTTTATTTCACTCAATTTCAACAGAAAGACAACAAAACGCTTCTTTGATGTTGAGATCATGCATAAGGCCGTTTGTTTCACAATGCAACAAAAGGGGCATCTACAGCTCCTTTTTCGGTTTTACAAAATCCGCGGCTACCGCTTATTGACCTGTATAATTATGAATTTTAAAAACTTTTTTCACTTTTCAACATTGGCCTAAAATTTTACACTAGCCAACTGACACTCATGAATTGATATAGTGAAGACGCACCATGCTCGAGGGGGCTTTACGTTGTCCACTGTTAACGATTCAGTTATTCTTAAAGTACTTTCTTTTTGATTTCCAATACTTTAATGATTATAGACCTATTACCATACACTACCGAGACTTCACGGACAAGATTTTATCTCAATAATTAATATTTGCATTACGACTCCGATATCAACTTGCCAAATTTTTCATCAGTTCCGTTGGCATTTTCCGAGCAATTTGAATGAGATAATTTAGTACTAAAAAAAAAAGAACAGAATCTATATGTTCACGCCACATTCAACGGATAGTTTTTCGTGCCTTAAAAACGTTTTTTTTTTTTAATTTTATCGCTTATCTCAAGGATGTATTGCTATCGGTCCAACCGTTTTTTTTTTTTTATAGAATATCGTAATATAATTACTGTTTGACAAATAAATTTTTTTCAGTCAATATCCTTTAGGCAATTATATTTAAAATTCCAAGATTATTAAAATATTCTGAGAGTCTTTTTAAAGCGAGATAAAGGAGAGAGACCTCACGAAGTCCAGACGATCTCCAAAATAAACCCTGTATTCATAATAATAATAATAATAATTTTGATTATCGTTTCTAGGTTGTTCGAATGAAACCTTATACGTCATTAAAAAAGAAACACGTATTGAAAAACGAAAATTGAAATGTATGTTTTGATTCTAATTTTAATTTCCAAATTTTGATTATGGCAGTTTCATGTACATTATGCTTGTTATGTGTTAGGCTTTGGTTGTAATTACATGATTTGGGAGTGTTTAATTATGAATCCAAAAAATACTTATACGGGAAACACATAATCACTGGTTCAAAAGAACTTAACTTTCGGTCGAATATTTAAGAATATTATTATTATTTTTTTTTAATATTGCAAAAAAGATACAATTATAAAAAAACGTGAAATGGCGCAATAGGTAACCACCCATCAATTTGGGTCGTGAAGAAAGATCTGAATGGTACAGCAGTTACCATTATATGGTGAAGAGATTACACCCTGCTACATTATAAAACTAGTATTTTGCGGCTTTCGGGAACGATTAAAGCAGATTTACCAAGTACTTAAATATATTGATCTTACTCACCATCCTAAAATAGAATCTGAGTTGTTTTTTGTCAGTACTGTAGTTAACATGTAAACGCACTTCAAACAGTATTTGACGCCTTCCAAGAAAGATAAGGAATTTGATGTTTGTTGATATGAAAAAAGCAATTCAATATACAGATCTCAAATGCATTTTTACCATGCCCTAACTTCTTGTATTTGGAAAGAATGCAAAAAAGGTAAAGAAAAAGACAGCTAAATTAAAGAGAACAAAATTATATGAACATTTCTTTTTAGTATAAAATCCACGTAATTGTCTTTCATCTTTTATCTTCGCTGGCGCTAGAAGTTGCAGTTCAAGGAATTAAGCATGAAAAGATCAACAGGTTTCTTTTCAGCCTATCGTATATAAACTAGGTGTCTTGTTTGAAAAAAAGAACTATGATTACGCAGAAAGCTCAGGTTCCTTTTTTTTAACCATTCTCTGTAAAGCAAACTGTATCATGGAGTTGACAGACAAAGTCATTGTTTTATTCATTATACTGAATAAGAACATGTCTTATCTAGAGTAGTTTACAGTATGTAAGTGCTTTGTGGATGTGAGAGTTATGTAAGGTTATAACAAGTTGAAGTGCAGACAAATACTGAAAAATGTTTAAAAACGATTAAGAAGCTCGCCTGCGCTGGGCGTACGTAGTACACAATAGGAATGAATAGCACCTTCTCAGTTTGTTTTTTAGTCCGAAACGGAACCTAGTGGAACAGTTAATATTAATGCTGAGAAATTGGATTCTAAAACTGAATTGAAAAAATCGTCATCTCTCCAAAGACAAGTGGGGTTTCTGGGAAAGCGATCGATAGCGCAATAAAACCGACCAAGATAGGGTCCACTGTGTCACTAATTGACCACAACATTCGATTTGTGACAGCCGCGTTTGAGAAGAAGCTGTACATGCTGGCATATATGTTTTATGCTAAAAGATTTTGCATACACAAGCTGTTGTTTCTGAAGAGTGTTTACCCCCTTTTTGCGCTCTGCGGCGAAACAGTTTATCTTTCAAAAGGTTCAAACCGTTGGTCGATTTTTCCAGAGTGCCTGTATTAAGCTTGTATTAATATGTTCTAAAAGGCACGGCTGAGAACTACCTTTAAAAAGTTTAAATGAGGAGCGCCAAGGCATCTAGTAATGTGAAAGAATAGAAACTGAAAACGCAGAACATTATTGTAGAAAAAAAGGACGTAGGAGGTTTACAAGTTTACTTGGGAGGGTTGCCAAATATAATAACCTTGCTGAGCTTGGGAAGCCCGCAACAAGTCTGCCCAAACATTTTGCTGGTTATTATCACTTATCTAACCTTAGGAGTACAATCTTGAAAAGCAAGGATTGCTTCTTTAAATTTTAGGAAATGGTACGCCATCTTCTTAATTGTTTAGGGTGACTTTGCCGGAAACCAGTCTTTTGCGATAGGCGAAGCAGTTTTGGGTACATACTTATATACCTCCCTGCTTTTGGCGCTTGCAGATTCCTAGAAAAACCACTTATCAAATCAAATGAAACATTTTGTAAAACTAAATTGAATTAATTATTTTTAAGTAAAGCGTGAACAGATTTTCCGTGGAGAGATTAATTTCAAGGTGTCCGTCAAAGCCAAAGAAAACAACCCATAAATTACAACACAGAAGGTATTGAACAACTGTAAAGACAAGCTTGGAAAGTCTGCGTATCACGAGTGTAATTGTTTCTAGGCTGAACATCTGACGTTCACTGTTTTCTCTCGAGACTGCTTGATTTAACTTGTTTTCTTTCCGGCGTTGTAACTACCCTCTAAATAAGTATTTTTTTCTAACCCATAAAATTTATAAAACATAATTAGTGTTTTATCTTTTTCTAGCATCTCCTATCGTTAGCACGACTGTTTTAGCTTGTTCGTGTCGGTGGAGATGTTTTAAACGCTACAATCGAAGGGGCGTTCATTATAGATTTGTATATAGCCGTTTTAAAGATATTTATACTTGTAAATGTATAAATAATTGGTTCTTGATTGTTTAGTGTACTTTTACTTCAATTTTTATTGCAAGCTCAGGCGCATTTTTACGTACCTCACTGTTTTTGTGGTTTACTGGATTACGTTTTGTAAAAATGTCGAATGTCCAGAAGCTCCGTTTACCACATCAAATAAGGAGACCCTTGGAACTTCAACAAACCGGATAATTTTTAAGCAGAACCTTACTTTCAGTAATCTTAATCGGTTTTTTTTAGCTTCACTTCATCATTATCATTTCACCGGCTTCATTTACCTGTCTGTTCTCCTCTTTCTATAACTCAAAAAATTGTATTCTTCAAGTAATAGTTAAACAAATAAAGGTAGCAAAAAGCAAATTTGAATTACTTCTCCCTTGTTTCTTTGCTCTGCGTGCTCGTCTACTTCATGTGTATCATTTTTAAAAGTGACAATTTCGACATTTCAGAAAAGCGTACTCGAGGAAAAAGCAAAACGAACATTAAAAATTGAAATATATTAAAATCTTTCTTAAACTGATCAAACTTGATGGATCCAATAAAAAACTATTGCAGTTGATAGAATGCTAAAATATTATGATAAAAATAAAGGACTGAAACCACATTTGACGCGACTTAATTATTATGCAATATATAAAGAAAGCTGGCAAAAACCTTTCGCTGTTTCTAGTATTCAAAAAGCAATAGTTTTCAGGAAACTTAATTTATTAATTTGAATTTATAACATCATCAATCCAGGCGACAAAGTACGGTACCTCGGTGTAAACGCCCGGCTTTCTTGGTCGAGCACATCCCGTTCCCCAAGAGATAATGCCTTTAAGCACTGCCCTTTGATTTTCGAACTGCACAGCTGGGCCGCCCGAATCGCCCTGCAAAGTTAGACAGATTGGTCAAATTTACGTACATACCACAGTGATATGCATGTTTGAGAAACACTAATTCCCTGAAAACAGCATGACATTCTTAATACTTGCCATTCTACCACCAATAGTACTCTTTTGCAGTGGATCTTACTAAGAAATTTAGGATCTATTTAGAGGAATGAAGCTTACGCATAGTCCACAAGGCATTTAGGATGCTTAAGAAAAATTACAATGGGTCTTTTAAATGAATTGCAAAAAATTCACACTGTAGGAGAACAAAAATTCTCAATAAAACGTTAAGCAAAGAGGCCCAAGCATTGTTTCCCTACCTAATATCGTCCCTTTATCTTGGTTTCAACGCAAGATAACATTCCGTTTAGATAAGCACTTCTAAACAATCTCTAGCTAGTATGAGAATCTCCATGAGCTTACAAGTTCTCAGGCTTAGGTGCTTAGAACTTATTACTTGTGCGTAAAATTATTTACAGTGCCGAAATCAGATGTTTGTTATAGGTGTTTCAAAACACATAAAGATTTCAAGGTGTGAAAAACTCGATAAAGAAATTTAGAGAAAACGTTTCCTAAAGAATGACAGCATGCTGGGACTCATTTACAGCCAAACGTACAAATCAATTCAACCCTTTTTGGAAAGATAGTACTTCCGAATGTATCCGGTTGTGAAAAAAAACTGTTTTAATTAAAAATAAGTATATGCACGTATGAACAAAGTCTCGTTTTTAGCTTAGTAGCTTGTTCCAGTTATGCCAGTATATCTAATTTTCCACCGGAGCTTAAAGAAACATCAATCCTTCGTAGATTTAGGAAAGGCAAAAAGAGCCGTAACGATATGACCAATCAAAAATTAAAAGGGCAGATATGGTTAAAAAATATGGCATTTTTATGAAACTAGAAGCGATTAACACATACTTTTATCAGTAAATCAATAAGAGGCAGCAGAAATTAGTTACTAACTTAAATCTTCCAACTTAAAGAAGAGTTAACAATATTTGTTGTTATCAACGTAATTTAGTTTAAGTACTAATAAGGCCAATTATTAAACGGAGCATAAGTGATTTTTATTCTAATGAGTTACTTTTGATCGCTGCTCTGATACTGTTCACGCCGTTCCATCTTCATCACAATACCAATTTTATTACATTATGTCATATTTCCTAGCGTTCATAAAATTTTGTTGATCGCCTGTACCAACGTACCGTTTAAGATGTACTGTTAAGATATCAATATGGCTTGAAAAGAAAACGGACGACTAGTACTTGTGATCGTCAATGTAAAATTTGTTATGATCTGAGTTGCGCCGAATTATGGATTTGTTTGAATTGCAAAGTGCGAAAACCATTGCACTGAAAAAAGAGAGCCGAATGATCCGTGGCCACTGTCTTCTACGGTTTTCTTCTTCTACTACTGAATTTATTGTTATATTAGTTTTTGCAGGACTTCAAGTTGGATTGATTAAAGAAAGGCCCAATAGGCTCATGACGAAAAATTCCGCACCACTACGGCAAAGAGCCCAGAAGCATATTAACCTAAATTTGAGCTGAAAAATTTAACTTTCATATGAACCAATCACTATTCTATTTACACTACTTTTTACATCATTACATCGTTCCTCCATTATAATAAACTGTCCGCAGTACTGATTTGCAAAAAACTTATCAAGGTTCCTAAATATTTTGTTCAGCAGAATATCAGCAGGTCTGTTCTGCAAAAAAAGATGCAAGTGTTGTGCATTTTGTAGCTTTTAGCCAAGTAGCCTAGTGTACCTTTTAGCAAAGCGGGTTATAATTCTAAGCACTATGTGCATATGACAATTATGCGACTAGCATAAAGTGTCGTATAGAAGTCCGTTTCATTGGCTACAAAGCTGCTTAACGGTGCGCTGCATAGCGGGTTCGTGGTTCTTACAATTACGGTAACATATGGATTATGAAAATACTAATAAGAGCATCTTTGGGAACAGAAACCTCTTAGTTACGTACACAGTCATGATTACAAGAAGAAACAACTGCATATCTTAGTACCAAGTTACTATGCCATCATATTTGCACTGACATGTGACTGCTGAAACAACGACTTATTGATTCTAATTTAGATCCGAGCTGTCTATTTTCAGGAATTAGGGCTATTTCATCCAGGGTAATGTGTATGGCTGTCATTTGGCATAATATCTATAAAAAGCGGGCATTGGGAGATATATTAATAGGTTCGGTATATATGCTGCACAAAAGGCCGAGAAATACGAAACAAACCGCAAAAGAGTAAACCATTTTGAAATTGTAGGCATTCACACCTTTTGTAAAGCTGCCTAGCCATAGCAGTGAGAGTAAAAAACAATCATTACACGCCTGTATACAACATCAGACTAGTACGAATCAAGGACCCTGTTTCGGATTAGAATCTTACGAGACTTCCTAGGCTGCAGCACTAGGTAAGAAGTTAAAGCGAAAATTGTATGTTATGCTGCTTGCCGGAAGTGAATAGAAGTAGTTGGGTATTGCTTGACACGGAATTTTGTTCAATGTCATGAGCCGGCAAAGTTTTCAAAACCTCCATTGGTTCAATGAAGCTTTTTAATTAAACTTCAAGGATTACTCGGTGCTGAAAATGTACGATCATCCATGATCACGATGTCTGTCAGAACGAACAAATTCCAAAAAGCGAGCAAATTTACATGCCTTATATCATAATCGATACGAGTATTACGAAAGGTAAAAAGTATAAAAATAATAATTGAGCAAAATAAGAAGAGGAATACAAATATGGCAGAAGGTCAATAGGCTACACGTTTTAGTCGTTAGGTGCGGTTAAAAAAAACTACGTGGTTATTAAAAAGAGTGTCTAACAATACTCATTACTTTCAAGAAGTTTGCGCCTTACATCGACGCAATGAATCATGTAACAATCCACGTTGACCACAAACCACTGGAAATCATACTTTTAAAAAGTGTGGCTGTAAACTGAAATCACTTTAACGGTTACGCCTTAAACTTATGAGGTATAGTATAACTGTAAAATATATATTTAGAAAATTTTATTGTTGACTTAATAAGTCCACATTCCTGAAAGGAAGATACTTCAAAAGAGGATATATATCTATAAAGGATCAGAGTAAATCTCATAAAATAGCGTAAAAATAAAGATTGGACCCTAACAATGAAAAAATTGTCCAGTGTCATTCAGTACGGTTGGCCAACTACTGAAAGAATGTTTCACTAGAAACTTGTACTGGAATAGACACGACGAACTAATCGTGGTCTACCAGTATTTAGCAGTAGTAATTTCATCAAGCTCAGATGGAAGTTCTTGCGTGGTGTTACGTGTTGCGTCGTTAACGAAGAATTAAAGATGATCTAAAAAAACCAGGCAATTCACGGTACGGTTTGTCCAACTGATAAAATGAAGTAACCAACCATCTCATAGAGGCCATGGCAAATGATATTCCAAGAAATCTAATGGGAAGATGCAAACCATCTAGTCAGTATAAATTCTTATAATGATTGTTTTCAGCTACACAATTGTGGGAACAATGCAGTAACAAGCTAAATAGGAAAAAAAAAGTGCTTGTTTTAAAAGGTCTGAAAGAATGGGCTAAATTCACATAAACTCAAGATATATGGCAAAACAGTTCAAAGATCTCTGTTCGAACCGGCTTGTAATATATATGATAAGCCCTTGCCACCATAATCAATCGCGCAGGAAGACTAAAAGCGTTGCTAAAATTGCTAAACGAGTAGCGAAAAAGGCCGGGCTTAACAAAGGAGGTATGAATATGAAACCATTAAAGCGGTGGATCGCGGAGGAGAACTATGGCTTTCTACCAATACAAAAAAAATTATAAGCGCACACCAGCCATATTATCACCGGTCAAAGAGCACGAATGAAGAGCAGCCAACCAGGGGAAGGTCACAGAAGCCACATTAAGACTAACAAACTGCGCGGAAAGCGTATGATAAAGCTTCCACCTAGGCTGAGTTAGGGATGACGGAGCCCTTCCTGCAAGTAGCGCCGTAGTGAGGCGCTTTTTCCGAAAAAGAGGAAAAAAGCCAGGAGGAAACATCCTTACCTCCAGAAGGGACCACATCCTTAAAGGAAAAAGAGCAAAATACCTGCATGTAATCATGGACATAGAACTTACGAACTCAACGCATATAATGCAGGCGACACCATAAAAGCCCCCAGCCAACTTGCAAGGATCCTATCGACAGTAGCGAGGCTAAGGAACACGCTAGACGACTACTGGTAACAGTAGCAACGCTGATGTTGAAGATGAACAGAAATACCCTACTATTGGATCAAAGAGCCGTTACCATTTAGGTAGCTAGAACTTACAGTACGATATCGGCGGAAACGGCACTGGTGATTGCAACGAGGACATCATGAGACCTTTTTGGCAGAAAAGGAGCAGGTGGAGCATTGGATGAAGGCAGGACCTTACACTGGAAAGGAATTCTGCTCTAAACTAATGGAGCAAGCCTTATTCCTGTCTACAAGGAATAAATGCGAACTGAATGGACAAAAGCACTAATCCCGGAACCACAGGAGTGGTATGATAGACACCTAACCCAGTTGCTATCTAGACATGGGCAACTTGAAACGTACATGGATCGAAGAGAAACTTTTTGTTGACATCTGTGGTTATTATGTGGCTCAGGGGAAACAGATGATATGGCATCCACCATTAAGACGTTGCTGCAGGCGGGGACCCAGAGGAATGTGCGTAACTCTCTACTAAACACAAAAATCATTATTGAGCAAATTATAGAGTCTGAAAAAAAAGTGCAAGAAAAATATGGCATATTTAGAAGGTAATATAACCGAAAAGAATCTCACAGATTTTGTAAAATAACTCTGAAAAGAAGTTTAGATAAAGTAGCTTACACTGAAGTAATGCCAACGCGGTCTCTCGTGTGTAGGCTTTTAAAGGGTTAGAAAATGCCTTTCATCAGGTGCAGGTTTACTATGTATAAGTGCAGTGAGTTTCAATTCCTATAGAACATGCATTATTGTGCAGTCACAGATTCGGTATATGTCTACTGAAAGCAGGTGGCGTGAAAGAATGAACAAAGTTGGAACGTTAACTAATAACGTTGGTCTATACCTCGGCGTCGCCGGTTGCATTGCAAATAAGAAAGTAGTCTTTTTTGACTTATTATTAATTATTATTGTTATTATCGTATTGTACACACATCATGTGATATCCTTTATTGTAACAGTGCAGCAGAAATATGTTACGAGAAGCAGTTATCTTGTTGAATGGTTTCTGAACGCACTGTCCATAGAGCCCCATTTAAGGGGTATATCACGCGGTTCTCTGTTAGTTATCCATAAATCAATCAGTCACCATATGACTCTTGTGTGCGAACATCTAACATATTAGTATTACTAGCTACCAAAAGTTCGTTAGCCATAGAAGTTATTAGAAAAAGTACGAAGAGTTACCATAGACGCGGAAATGGCCATCAAACCAAGTCTTGAGCTGTACATGTCGACACTATAACACATATAACACGAGACATTATAAAAAAGCTATGCGGGACTGATTTGGTTTTCACTCAAACGGGAAAGTCATAAAGAAGCCTTAAAGCTATAAGAATGCCTTCTTTCTCCGGAAGGCGGCTTATTAGAGCAATTCTTTCGCTGTTCTAGGGGACTGGCGAAACGTTAGGCCAGTTTCTGAGTGGCAAGTCGGGATGATGTCATGGATAAATAAACGTATGTAGCTATATAAAAGCAAAGCAAGTAGTAGGAAAGTACTCGATGCTGCCGACCAACGAGAAAGAAAAACCTGTCTATTTCAATACATGTCGTTTCATTCAAAAAGAGAGCTTAGCAGCAACACAGCGACCGCAAGCCTATGATAGGGGAGCGCTTTGCGAAGACATCAGCTAAAGTATCGATAGACTACTATTAGGTGTCCTATATAGCTGCCGCTTCAAAAATTACTAAACCTTATTATAACATAAAATCGTTATTATAAAGTCTTCAGTTCTCAGAATTATTAGGTTTCACTATAAAAGATGAACTACTACAATTAGCGATCTTGTTTAACCATTAAACCATATTAACCGTTTAAAATACAATGAGTTATTTGTGGAGCATAAAATGCTGACTTTGATAAATTAATCGAGAGATGGCTTAACAGAAACAAACAAAAAATTATAAAACATTGATTTACAATTTGAACTAACCCGAAAAAATTTTGTACGATAAGCAGTTAACAGGCATCTGTATACAAAAGCATGTTCGAGAAATTATAAACGTTAACGATATCATTCGTACATATAGAAAGTAGCATAGACCTTATAGCATAGGCTAGGTCTTACTCTATATCTTTTTATAACATTCCTGCTATATATACGTCATAATTACAAATTAATAAACACTAGTTTATCGATCTGGCCATGCCTCACCGTAATATCAGCAAACTTACGCTGAATTGATGAACTAATAAACTTCTTGATCTTAAGGTGTGACTCTACAAGCTACAAATAAGATTTAAACCTGATACTATGTAATAAAAACGGCATACATTGTACAAAAAAATTACACAAATATTTGCTTACCTGACAGGAATCTTTCCCTCCTTCGACTAATCCGGCACAAAACATTGACGACGAATCCACTTTCGAGCCGAGAATTAGATTCCAGAAGGAGAAATAACGGTACTGACAGTTGAGGTCACTCATTACAGGTACTTGAACTGTTTGCAAACTTAGTGCCCCGCTGAATGCTGATTCCGCAGTCTTTCCTAAACCAAAAATGTTCTTTGATAGTATCTTATCGTTTTCGGCAAGAAAGTGTAGGTTAAATTAATTTCCTTACCTATGCAAGGTACTATAATTAATTAAAACGATGATCCAAATTATAACACGAAGATATATGCCCCTTCTAACTTTTTGGCGTTCTAGACAGTCATAAAATACTCTAGATGTGTGTCCTTTCTGTTACGTAACAATCAAGGTAGCGGAGGCACGTGCTATGGATTAGGAATTTGGCACGTTAGAGATCTATGGTCAACTCTATGGCCGTCGTGCTGTTCATAACACGTTCCATACAAGCGGAACGACCTTGAAGTGCGTAAACAGTTTTCACGTAACTGAGTTTGATCTTGGCCCGTTGCCGGACTTCTGAAGTGCAGATCAAGTACAGAGTATGCTGAGGGACGATTGCAAGCGTGGGAACCGTACGCCCCCAAGGCTTGCCGTGCGCATGGTCTTGTTAGAAATAAAGGTGATTCCAATTGTTTCCTACCGAATCTGAGTTGTGAACTCTAAATAATTGATCGAGTTAGACGTTTGCTTTTAATGGGCCTGCATCGTTCGTTGCAGAAATACGTATATCTTGTAGGCGATATACTACCATTCGCAGAGAACTTAAGGCGCAGATCCAAGGTTTCCATCACTCCTAGCTGTTCCAAGATCATCAACACGTGGGTGAGAAAAACGGAAATCGATAATAACCTCCATAATACTAGGCCCACTACTAATGAACCGCCACATAATTACAAGCCTTGCAGTAACGTGGACTTCATGTGTGACAATAGGTTTTCCTTTAATAGTTGGTACACGCATCTAGACAAGACTGCCGTGTTGGAATTCCCTTAAATCCCATACGACGTTATGTGCTGTAGTACAATTGTTAGGCACCAATTTAAAAATTTTGATTTTTGAGTTCATAGGTTCATATTATACAGTTGTACCTTTCTGCACTCAGTGAACTATCCAAGTATTTAACAGTAAACCTGTCGACGCTTTTTGCATACCTATTCCTATAGAATCTCAAAGCAGTGTTGAAGTTATTCCGGAAGAAATAGAGTATACTGTTTAGCACCACAAAGAAATGTGCATACCTTGAAATAAATTTGGAAAGACACTTACTACAATCAACAAAATCATTTGGGCACTGGGACCAACGTTTTACGAGGGCCTAACCGGAACTCCACAAGTGGAGAAACAGCGCAGAAAGCAGCCTTTGGCGCACTAAGCAGACGTTAATAGCTAGTGATTAGCTAAGGGAGAAAGCTACTCGTTTCAGTGGCGGATTCTATTGACCTCTACGCGGTTACTGCCCAGAAAAATACTATAGAATCATAAAAAAACAAAGACCACCTAAAGGAAATTCAATAAATGCTCGCTTTTCGGATGAAAGGGGCACACGAAGTCACCTAAATTCTTGTCGCCATGGTCGCTAACAATCACAACGATAGAAGGCACTAGCATTGAAAAGTTTGAGTTGAACATAATATAGCTTTAAATATCATCCATAAAACCACCTTACTTTAATGTTGCATGAATGAAAAGATATTAAATCATTAAGAAAATTACCTAAATTGATATTCGTTTCCTAATTTATTTCAATGTTTCAAGCATTTTATTATTTTTCACCTTTAATTTTGAATTAATAGTTTTTCATGTTTCAGTTACTATTTAAGATTCGTTATAATTAATTTCATCAATATTTTGAAGATTAAATTTTAAAGTTCTGTTTCTGTTCTTGATGAGTTTAATGTGCTTTCTTATACTCTCACGCTCTCTTTGCGAAATATTGAAACTGACGCATTTCAAATAAATTCCTTTCAACCAGCAAACTCGAGATAAAATTTTGCAATCTAGACAAAAAAATATAACGCTTAATCGCAATCATGGAATAAATTGATAGAGGGGATTAGTAAATACAAACCAAAAGGCTTTTCTAATTGACATTTTTGATAATCATTGAAAGCACATATGTGGTATCATTTCATAATTTGTAATTTTCTTTACGTATGAAAAGAATTAATAGAACAAACTCTCACCCCATCCAGATACTGTTACGTTGCCTACAACATTCTCGCCTTTCCGAGGAAGACATATGCTACCTATATATCCTCCGGAACCCGTGAAATTAAATGGATGCTGCACCTGAAAGTCAAGACAGTAATTCATCATATGCAAAATTCACAAGATGTTATTTTCAGCTTAGTTAAAATACCAACTGTCATACCGATTCCTTCTCCCAGATCAAAATATTCTTAATAACGATTTGTTCAGCTATTTTTCTGCCTATTAAAGCTTTACTAGCTCTGTTGACATTTGTGGGATACATTTTCGACTTTTCACCTTTTTAAGGGTATTTTTTATTGTTATTTCTTGGCGGTATGTGTGGTAAACGTGTAGGGGCTGGGATGGTCCATCTTTCAATCTTCTCAGTTTTTCCCACTCTGTTTTCCTAACCATACACTATAATTTTTTCTAATGGTGGTTCTAATAAGTGATCCTATGTAAGAGGGGTCGATCTTGGTTCCACTCGAATAATATGCTATACATGTCCCTATATCTATTCCTTTATCCGAATTCAAGTTTCTCTAGCTACAGCAGAAAAAAAGCAACGGTAATCGCGCTTTTTTTCGTCATTTAAGGTGACATTTAAAAATACAGCGCCACCGTATCCACGACTTATCGATGAACAGCATTACGATAACAGCCACAAGCATTGTCGTACAAATCTCAATGTGTTCTACAATTCACTGCTGAAAGCTTTTTCGTTAATTAGTGTAGAGTTAATTATTGTTGCAGCAATAATCAAAAATTGTCGTCATGCATATAATTCAAACTAAGTACTTGAGATCCGTCAGTATGATAACGGTGATTTTCACTGTTACTAGAGGAAACATGGCGCATGATAAAGAACCGGGTCCGAGTTATAGAAGTCAGTAAAATAGCTTTTGCGGAAATTTTTTGCACAACTTGTTCTCCTGATCAATAGTATTCTTTTGTTAGATTTATGTTTACTTAGAGGGTTGCTGTTCATGTCACCAATCGAAAGAAACCATTTAACAATATGATGACGATGGATAGCAGCAATGATTAAGTGACGATATGTTCGCCTTTCCTTTAGGCCTTTGCTGGTTCAAGTTTTAGCGTCGGCAAATGGCTACTACAGCATACTATTACTATGCCATTTTATAGGCTAGTTTAACAACTCAACCCATTTAAATAAATTAAGACTGCGTAGCCAACAACTGAAGGAAAGAAACATCGCACGTGGTGCTTCACATTAGGGTACATGCAACACTTTACTATGTAACCTTGTCTGAAGGGCATGCTTGAAGGGCTGCAGTAAACCCTGTTATACCATGGGTTCCTTCCTAGATGACCCCCGTAGTGACACCTCACGGTTTTGATAATTCAATATACAAAGTGTCAAACGTATATACTCGATGCGATAAGAAATATGGGCGCTGTAACGATAACTGTACTACCACATTGTGAAAATTGATACGAAGTATAGAGGATCTACTGTTAAAAGAACAATTACATTTTGATATCTACGTCGTGCAAGAATTCGTAGTTCCGAATTTATTACTTATATATGTCAGTATGCTGTAACTAACTCTAAAACATGAGTCCGAGAAATCTGAATGTTTTGCCGAGATGAATGTTTTTGTAACAAATGACGTGCAGGAAAAGGCGGCGGAGCAAGACGTTGCCGGCCAACAGTCTAAAGTCATCTATTTATGAAAACATGGAGTATTCTTCAAATCGTGACATTTCTATGTTTCGAATTTTACGTTTAACATCGCCGTTAGGCATTCCATCAGACGACTGACTACCAGCACAAAACGAAATTTGTCTATGCCCGGATTGAACCCGAAGATTAATAGGCAAATGCTTTATCCACTACACTTTCACTTTACGTGGGGGACGGTGAACAAATAGTGATATTACTCCGCGTACAGGAATTTCGTTCAACTCTGGCATTCCAAAAGAAAGACAAGAGCCGCAAGTTGTGAAATCTTCTGCATTTAATAGGACACGAAACACATCGGTCGTTGTTGATGTGTTTGACGCGAAGCTCGTTCGGAGCTGAGAATCAAAAATATACGCTGACAAAACAGTACTCAACTTCGCATCAGCACACGTTGATATCAATCTCGCTCTAGCCGCTAAGACATCCGAAACAACACGGGCGACTCCTAATATTTCACCTACTTGCTTACCTAGACCAACAAGAAAAATGTCAACAAGAATTCGCCGCTCCCTTGCCGCTACGAATGCAAACTGAAGATCATCCACCTTCAAATCGCTCTACTCCGCTGAGCACAAATCGACCTTTCTAGGTTTCACGCCTAGCATCGCCATTAAGCACTCTATCAAATGACTGGCTTCCAGCATGAAACAAAGTGTGTCTATGTCAGGATTCAGGTCTAGACCACGAGCAAGCAATTACGGGGACAGTAGCAATCATCCAGTAACACAGGGAGGAGGCCTACCTAACCCGCCGTGCAGAAGCCAGTCGTGCGGTCACTTTCATCGCTATATTTGTATATCTGCACGCTTGGTAGCCTTATTAAATTGACTGCTAAATGTTCCACTGCACATTTCGTTAAAGAAATTGTGCCTGCACCGCATGCATAGATAGTTGTCATGCTACCTGCAATCGGCAGCATTTGATTACACCGAAAGATACATCTTTCATCGTACGCGCTAACGAAGGACAACTCTCGCGAGGCTGTCCGAATTCTCCATGCATTCGAGTACCGACATAGCTAAATTCATTGTTTCTGTGCTTTCTGTCCGTATCGGCAGGCCACTGCACAATGGGAGTATTTCGAACATCGATTCAGTAGATAGTAAGAGTGTTTATTGTACTAGTTGAATAATAAGTGGCGGTGTATCCCTATCAATGCAGTAGCTATGGTTATTATTATAGATTTATCAGCCTGTCAGGCCCACGATGCAGTCTTTGAAAACAGAGTCAGTGTAATTCATTCGGCAGCATACGTTAATCCTGAGTTGTATCGAATTTTTTCTTTGGATATCTTGACAGGACTTGGATATCTTGAACACTTGCTATATATGATCTATGTCTTCTTGTTACATGACTAGTTTAATCATTAATGAGTATTTTCTTAATTATTATATTTTATATATAATCTTCAGCAGAGTGGTCGTCAGCTGAGTATGTTTGAGAATATGACTTTAATTTTGGCTCATAATATAGCTTAATAAAATTTAATAATTCTTTCCCGGTTTTGTATTAGATGATCACCCCCTGCAATAATTGTAACCATATCCATTCATACGGCTTCAGTGCGAACAAATAATTGAATTATAATTTCAATTAATTATTATGTCGGAGTTTATTTAAGCTGCATATATATCTATATAAAACCAAACCGCAAGGAATTTAACGCGAGACCTAGAAGATAGCCTTTATTCAAAACATGGCAAACCTTTAGTAAAGCGATATCATTCCTATGTCCGGTGTAGCCGAAATCAGGATGCTTTACGATTTGAACCACCTGTATAGAACGAAAAAATTGAAAAGAATTGTACAGTTCTATCAAAAAAAGGAAGTATTTCGTATAGTCAGACGTATTGTGCTATTATATTTCAACATAGTAAGCTACCAACCAAACCAATCTGGACGACGCAACAGTTGTTTCTTGGCAGCATGAGAGAACCTGTCAGAGCAAAAACGGCAAACTTTAAAAAGTTCTAAAAACCTTAGCTATTTGCAAAGTTGACCTTGATAAGTTTTGATACTGCTGTTTCGGTACAACTTCGAGCATCTTTCAGGAAAGGGCTCAAGGCGAGGAATCTCAAAAGACTAACAGTAAAAGATATTAACTTTCCTATGAATTTTTACTAAAGGAAAGCTATTTGTTTGAAGTTTGAAGCTACATCGCTTCTGTGTTTTTTTTTTAGTTCAATCACGTTACTATTGCACCATCGTGCGATATATAAATATAAAATATAAAAAAAATAAAAATAAATAACTGTTCATCCGTAGCACATCACAACATTACCATAACGTGGTAATGTGACAAGACAATAATTTGGTATCATATATGTGATCATTAATAACATAAATATAGTAATTTGATTTTCATACGTTAGATCCGATCCTTGGTTTTCACAACTTGTGCATCTCGATGTCTGCTTGTTTGCGCAGTTCACGAATTGTATTTAAAGAAATACTAACTCGGAACAAATTTTTCATGATACAAGTTTCCGGAGTTCGGACTCTTTCAGTGCCTTCTATTGAATGCACTAATCTTGCATAAATTTTGGTGTAGGTAAGTCTTCAAAACTGTGAAAATTAAAAGCGGATATTTTGAGTACGAGACACAGAAAAATAGCATTATAGACTTAGCAATTATCGCAATTTTAATGGAGAAATCTACAATTCGCAAAACAATTATACTAAGATCACAAAAAGATTCTACTGGCTTACTATGTTGGTTACGTCCCTTTTTAAAGTACTTAGGTATGTTTGAAGAATGGAACGTCAAAACGTCGCTGATACGTGTTTTCAAGATATGTAGACTTTAATTATGATGAGGGATGCTGATGTAGTCCCAGAAGAATTTGAATATTTCAAACGCTTCATTCATTAATTTAATTAATTATTAGAAAAATTTTCATTTCATCAATCAAAATTGATCAGTCATCAGTCGAAAAATCGTTGGAATTTATGCAACTAAAGTGTGCTTTGAATCAAGGTAGATAACCATATTGCATTATTTATTAGAACCGTTGCCTGTATATTAAGATATAATTGTGCAGCCGGACTTATCTCAGAATAGTTATGAAAAAAGCAAAACATACATAAGAAAAATATATTGTCATCTTCAGGCGTAGAATTTTAAATGTAGCGGGATACGAAATAGCTTACTGCTATGCTCGTTGCGTCATTTGTGTGGGCGTTGTAGTTCAAGTAGAGCTATGATAGCAATGTTTAACAATAAAACATACAAGGAAACAATTAGAAAGTGCTTTTTTTTTAAACTGTTTTAAAGCATTTTCGAATGTATCCAAATGATTTTACGGCAGCAATGGATTTAGAGGTTCGTATTTTTACCTTTCGCCTCTGCCAATAGTGATTTTCTATGTGTAAATAGTGCATTCCTCCTATAGCTTCAAACGCGTGCATTTCAGTCCGAGCCTCGTAGAAGCAATGTGCTGCTGTAGCTATCCAATTTTCGTTAAGAATTGAACCTCCGCAGAAGTGGTGTCCGTATTTGCTTATTGAGACCTGTTATGACGTAAATATTTGTTACTATTTTCCGAGTCCAACCAATAGCAAACATGCATTGCTTTATGAAACAGTACCCGATAGACAAGAGAATCCTAAACTGTCAATTAGGTCTCTTTGAACAACTAAGAACAAGTAAAAATTGAGGATTATTAGCAACCGGATTGGTGGACGGGTAGAGATGGTAACACTAGTTGTGTCCAATATTAATCATACACAAAACTTGAAATATACGTTATACAGAATAAATTGTAATATCAAAGTCATTGTTTGCTACAGAAGTGTTTTTGATTGTAAACCCTTGCCAATAGATTACAATCCAAATAGATTCGTAAACGTTGGACTGCTAACCTTTCCGGGTTACTGACCAAGCTTGATTCGAAGGTGGAAAAAACAAAAAAAAAGCCATACCTGCCATGGAAACTCACGCCAACCAGCCTCCCGTCCGCCGACAATACGTGAATTTATAGAAGGTTCAAACTGTCCACATCTTTCATCTGTAAGGCGTATACATTTTTACTAGTGTGTTGTTATTATAACTTCATGATTAGTATAATTATTGATGATTCCAGTATTTGTTCATCCCTTACTCGCACATGCGTGCCTTAAGCCACTTAACATTAATATACTACTGTTACCTTAACATGGATAAAACGATGAAAGGAGCTAGGGGATCGTATACGCGGATGAGATGTAAATTGCAAAAACTTCATTTATGAAATTGAGAGGTAGTGTATGAAAATTAAACTTGCACCGAACATGTAGCCGATATAGATCTGAACTGGAGCGTCAAGAAGGTGCTAAGGAATAAATACTGCCAAACGCTCGGTAACGAGAATAATGGCGGCCGCTTGCAAGGCTATGAAGGCTCCATGAAATACTACCTGAAATTGAAATAATTACTAACCAACTACCCAAAGACCAATTAAATTATTGAACAACAAACATTTTCAGGGGATCACGCGGAAGGGAACGTGTGCGAAGGAACGCCTGATCTTGTCAAGCCTGCTGGACAGTCATGCGGGCCGCTCTACCACCTTAATCCAGTAAATGAAGCACTTGAAGCCTATTCTATAAAGAGGCTGACTAACGAAATGAAAAAAAGAAGTGCTTGTTTCAGAAGTGTTTGAAGACTTCTCTCAACAATGAAACTGGTCCTCACAGATTCTCTTTGGAAAAAAAGGGTAAAAAGCGGCAGAGACCACAGGGTGTGTGTTGGCTGCCCTGCTGGATGTCTCAAACCGCCTTCAACTAAATTAAATGAAACTTGATTTTACACGCTCTACAGGCGAATGGATTGCCACTATATTTCCGACACGCTATCACTAGCTATCTACATCATTAAGAAATCTGAGCAAATTATTTTACTTCGAGCGGCGTCTTGCGTGGAATGCCACACAGTTTCGTTTAAGGACCAATCCCGTAAAGCTTTGGCTACGACAAAGTGCTCAGACTGTCTATTCTGAATAAAGTAAGCACGTTAGCTTATGCAAGCAACCTAAAATTTGGCGACCACTACTAGCAGTGGAAGAGAACTGTAAAACAAGATGTTTCCCTTGTTTCTTTTGGGCTTTAAGTAATGTAAATACTAATCAGAGTTAACGCCTAAACAGACAGATGCTGCAGTACTGAACAACAAGGAGGTGTAGAACATTAGTATTAATTTAAAAAGACAGTCCGTCTAGTCTCAGTAGGTTAATGCCGAAAGCTACGAGACCAGGTAAAAGAAATACGGAGCTACTTGTCCCACTGGTGAATTCCATAGCTCTTTAGCGGACCTCGATCAAGCAAAAGCTATAAAATCAAATAAAGAAAAGGGTCTCTTATAAGGAGTACGGTGAGTGGTCGCTTATTTATAAGTAAAACATTCCAAATCACTTCACGATGATTTGGACCTCATGTTCGACGGAGAGGAAATGTTTTAGAATAAGATGCGTACGCGAGATAACGCTAGAAGATAAACCCTCGACAAGTAACGACTGGAGTGGGCAAGCTTAACGAGAGTCGTTGCCAAGAAAATCAGACAAAAAAACGATGCAGGGCTTTGGAAGAACGATGCAATGGTAAGATCCATAAGGCGCCAAGGGACCCAAGCATCATATACGTCGCTGATGTGTGGGACGATGCAAGTCACACGCGACTGTACGATATATGCTTCAGGAAAAAAAGGGCAAATGCTGAAAAATATTACGGCACGCTTTTAGGAGCAACGCCATATTTAATAGCTTAATGAATCACTTATAAAAGGATGTAGACAATAGTATCCGAATACGTAACAAAAATTATGAGGTACAAAGGAGTGAAGTCCTGTAAGCGAGATTAACCTCTTACACAAGAAAGTCTAAATACGCAAACCAAACGTGATAGAAAAAAAAACGGAAAACCTTTTTGCGAACTACACTGGATTCAAAAGAACAGAATACGAGATTGTATTAGACGTTGAGGAAAATATTGCGAACGTCACTAGTGAATAAGCTTTTTAGAGTAGGAGAGCGAACTACGGCCAGAAAAGCGCCTGTGGGCAATGCACTGTTTGTCGCGAATAGGAACCTCCTTAAGGAACTACCTGTTTTGATAGCCAAGCTAGCTGCAAATGTTCTGCGAAAGGTAATATTGCTGCGATAAGGAAAAAGCTCGAAGTTAACTTTATGACAGAGACTATATAAAGGATGAGGAGCCTACCGTCCAATCTTGATACCATGTTCATAGTACTTATAACCATAAGTTGTAAGGAGATATCCTCTGTTGATATAAGTCCGTAAAAAATACTTAAAGAAGCATTATCTTTCGCCATACGTGGCTCTTTCCGTAATAATTGGTCTTAAGTTCGTTTCAACTTGGTTCCATGTCGAATTCCGACTTATGGTTTCCTTGTGGAAGTTGGTGGGTAGAGTGTGAGTTTCATGAGTTCTGTCTTGCCGTGGTAAACACCAACAGTTTACAATCTATGAGCTACTACAGGAACTTAGGGGATTAAGACGCTAAAGAAAACTGCTATTATTTGAAGGGTAGTGTATATGGCATGCATGCCTTTGTCGCTTAAGCAAGTGAAGCCAAACTACTATAATTTGACTTGGATAGATAAGGAGGTCAGCCTCATATACGCGCGCGTTATTCAAGTGCCTTTTACATAGTTAGTATGGAACGTAGTTGTTTCGTGCACGTTGACCTCCTTCTACTCTTTTCACAATACCTCCATTGTATGACTGCTAGCCCAATGCGCGAAACTACACTAATAATAAACTCCGATGCCAATGTAAATGCAGAGCATATAGTAAGAGATTTAAAAAATTAATTAAAAAGCTTTCAAAGCGTTTCTAATAAGGGTGATAAATTTACTGTATTACGCGAATAACACAACGAGTAATAGATTTGCTGCTGATCGCACTGGTTAGCTTTTGATAGAGCACGTTGTAACTAATCGCAGGTGGCGTACAAGAAATGCCAGGACGCTCACCGTCGGCACAGTAGGTATTGCTTTGACATAAAAAGAGCAGGTAAGTTTCAGAATTGAGACTGTTTTGAGAGCTAGCCGTGCTTTTTTACTACAGGAAACCCGCTAACGGTTTTGTTCATATGTATAAAAGAAATACACCCACTCACATTGATTCATCATATTCTGACATTGGTGTCGAACAACATCAGTACATTACAACACGAACGGCAGAATTTAAATCTCATTAACTTGTAGTTACTCGTCTTTAACAGGCATTTAAACTTCATGAGCACAGAGGGACGCTATGTGTACTTTATTATTGGGACGGCGACGTAAGTAATGTCTAATGCGCCAGTGTCTGAAGCAGTTTAAATTAATTTCACGCCGGTGGCAACGGCATTACATCCAACACTTGCCAACCCAGCTCCAACTCGCTGCACAATTACTTGTGTCGTTTTTCCCTACCGGCTTTGTCATCTTGACTGGCCGTAGAGTTAGCTTGTGCAAGCGGTACAATCTGGGCTTGACACGTAACCCCCTCACTATCAAAGCTCGTCAGTTCACCCCTCTGGTTGTAGGGTTTACGTTATTCGTGCGGCCAAGGTTCATCCGCCACTTTTCTCATCGAACTCAAGAAGATTTCAGTCGGTCTCAGGAGCAACAGGAATAAATACATGCTGCAGACGCTGCATGCTTCTGATTAAATGCTGATTTGTGATCTCTGTCTGAGATCTATCCTGGGGTCATTTTATAGACGCCAAAGGTCTGAAGGAAGCACCGTTATAAACAAGCAAATGTCCCCAAGCTTCGAAAAGTTATTTTTAATCTGCGAATGCTAATGTTGTATTCGCATACATTCCAAATGATCACTAAAGCGATTTTATAAAGAATTTAGCGGAATCAAAATGGCTGTAAACTTTTTGTTGAAAAGTTCTCGCTAGAAAAAGCGATCTTTTTTTTTTGTTTCTGATGATGAAGATCTGGCTGTCTAGCTATAGCAAGATCAGCTAAGCAGAGCAATTGCTTTGTTACATTTACAATCTTTATAACTTTGCTTTTTGATACATATCTACTATGGTTATCCTTTTAATAAATTGGTCTGATGCGGCCAATAGGCGTCGTTAATGCCTGGCCAAACATACAACAATTCTCAAAATGATATGGACCCTATGTGATAATAAGTATTATTCCTGCGTAGAACTAAATGTTATACCTTGTTAAAATGCTTTAATCCGGAGAACATTCAGAGATCTTTTTGCGCTCTATATGTTCGCGTAATGCTTTAGCAATACCGTGTTTGCCTATAGAAGTTGAGCAGGTCTACGTATCGGTTAAAATCGGGTGCAGATGAACATCGTTTCTTACGGGGAGCCAACCTTCAAGCAATGCTTCATGACACTACTTGACATCTAACTCAAAACGCTCAGCTATCCCTTATATAAGAAAATCTTGTAAGGCCACGATTTACAGGTAATGACCTGAGTCTTCATTCAAAAAAGTGTTTTTTATCCACACGTTCGGGTGGTACTTGAATTGAGAGTTAAATACGCATGAAAACCTTGCATCAATGTATCAACATGAGACAGACGTCGCTAATGCTTAAAATTGCATTATTTCATTGAATGAAGAGTCAGGTGCTGCTAATTCAATCTCCCTTAAAGAACTAGAGTGATTAAAACATCGGTGGAGATTAAAAAAGAAGTGCATCATATTAAGGAATCTTGAAGGCAATTAGGACCGTCCAGATTATTGGTTCAGTAAAATGTATCTTAATGTATTAGGAGATGCTCCCTATCTAGAGAGCTTAACTAACATAGGAAATATAATGCTTGGTTCAGATACCCTCAAGTGGCTTCAGATCGACCTTCGGTGTGACAAACCTTTTCATCGCCTGGGAGAAGCAGCTGTATCAACAAATAATAGCGACAAGAAATGATTGTGATCTTATTACTCAATCTTCCGTCAGATAAGCATAAGATAATTTGCCATCATTCACATTAAAACGGCACAGATCAGGTGATTTCTATGCAAGCCGATGCAAACTAGAGTGAGCGAACACCAAAGTCCCACTCCAATTAAAAGAATGCACAATGAAAATCCGCAACCATAAAAACCTCCATAAATAAAGGCCAAATAATATTGATGCCAGTAGTTAGGAAAAAAAAGTATCGTCTCATTTAACAAAACAAAAACGCATGTTCATGATCAGAATGTAAGAACCGAGCAAACTTAGTAATCAGTAACGACAGTACATCAAGTACAAAATGTAACGCGGCCAGAAGCCAAATAAGAAAAGACACCACATAACATAGAAAATTAATACAAATGCACCACGCGCCAAAAGTTAATTACCTAACGTTGGCGTGTTATTTTTAATTAATTAGTATGTCTTTTCATACACTACATTTGCACCATATTTCATCGTAGAGCCATGCTGCCACTAGCGTCGGATAGGCTCTAACGACTCTTTGAATATAAAAGAGTTTAGGGTCATATCTAGTGAATACCTACTTGTAGAGATCAGCGTTAACTCTCAAGCCGAAACGGGCTTATTGTAAAATAATGATCAAAGTGCTTTAAGTCAAAAAACGATAGATATCGAATAAACACCCACTAAGGAACGAATAGGCAATTTGTCATAAAATCTGGAATTTGGAATAAAACAGCTCACTGATATGAAGCAACGTTAAACACAATGTTACTTAGCATATTTCAGAAAATGAAATACGTTGATGGTAGTTCATGAAGCATACATAAAGGCAAACAACATGTTTCTAAACCACTACGTTGCCGATAGCGCATGAAGTATTAGCCCACGCGAAAAGTTTTGATCAAAACCACTACGTTTAGCTCAGCTGTTCATTAATCAAGTCATTCACGCAAATGTTCTTTAGATGTTGTGAAATTATATGTGGGGAGACCAATATTTTTTGTGTTCACATAACGAATTTTTTTAGCCTACACTTATGGTTCAAAACTCACAGTAAAACCAACGTTTAGTCTTTGCTTAAAAATAGAAAAAGTAAGTTACCATCAACTACCTATCAAAAATTTCTAACTGTGCATGGAAAGATGTTGCCAAAAGATTTGCAGATTCATGAAATAAAAGGAGCCTATCGATAGATATAATCACTAAGAACGTTGGGAAAGGTTTTCGAAATCGTTGTGAAGACACCGCTACACAAATTTCTAAAGGAAAAACGGGTTGCTTTTTGGCATCTGACAGTTAGTATGGTCCCAGAAAAAAACGCTTGTTTGTGTCAGCAATGCACCAAATGGTAGATAAAGCGGAGACAGGCAACGCTGCTTCAAATAAAAGCAGACACTTGTTTTTAACAATCATCTTAAATGCTAAAGGTTCAACACTCTCTTGTAAAAGGTTATTTTGCGAAGGCCCAAAGAAGGTCACGTTTGGGAATATCTAAAAAAGATGATATTGGACTCCTTGAAAGACAGCGTGGCGTACAGCAAAGGTACGTACTCCTCGATTTCGCATGGTTCTACTTTCAGAGTATAGTTGTAGAACCTTACTACAACAAGTTATAGCAACAGGAAGATCTTACTATGGACTATAAGCTTATAGCGTATACCGGTGACCTGCCAGCTTCAATACAGGCTCGAACCTCTTAGGAATTAGAATCGGAAAGCACTTGCTAAGCCCGCCCTATGATTGAGAGGACATAGACGAAACCAAGCGCTAACCAGAAGCTAAGCCGAAATTATTATAAGCAAGAAGCTATGTTGGGAGAGACTCAGTGTAACAAAATCTAAGGATCATGATCGTGAGGATGGCTAAATACCTCGGACTGCATGTGTACCCAGGATTCTGCGGAGCACCGCACATCAGACTAATGATAGTAAAGCAAAAATGGAAGCGGTTGAACTGGTTACACACATGCCCAATATCCATGGATCGAGAAAGCAGAGGAAGAGAATGGGTATGGTTGTTGTAAAATTGATAAGACTCTTTGGAGCATTGGTCTAAACATCTTTCACGATGAAAACATGGAGCAACTGGAAACCAATCCGCAGAACCATGGTCTCAATATTCAGGGTTTTTCAAAGGTACAGGACAATATGCACACAGATCAGAAAGGTCACACAGATCGAAGAACGGCGCAACACAGTGCTTATTCCGGTAGACCCAGAGAAACATTAATCTGATAATCAGTGATTGCCTTAGTAAACCGGGGGGGGGGGCTCATGTATTTTATGATCCAATTTTTCACAGGGGATAGCAATTTCTTAAGCTATATTTATTGGATAGAAGAAATGCCGTCGGTATTTTGTATCAACCGTAGAGCGAGATAATAAGATAACCTTATCCACATATTAGAACGGTAGAAAATTTGATCCAGTGGCACAGCCACTTCATCCTGTTAACCCGTAGTACTTCTACATCTCCCGATTGGTTTAAAGAGAAGCATAAGGAACAAGTCGATAATTACGAAGTAGTGGTGTCGGCGGAAATAAGTTCAAACTAAAGTCAGGGCCCTACATTGAACCCATTTAAAATAGGCTTCGTCTTCGTGAAAAGTATTGCCCTAAAGTTGCTACAGCAGAAGGTCGATATCAACCTAGTCTCTGAATAAAAAAACAGTAACAAAAGCCGGCTGGTTCTGAAATAAAATGGCCTGCCGATCGATATAACCATTAAGAACGTTGACAAAGAGTCTCGAAGCCGTTGTGAAGACATGGCTACGCAAATTTCCGACGACAACAAATGTATGGTTGTTTATTACAGCCACCAAGGTTGCTGTCAGAGAAAGAAAACGATTACAGTTTTCTTTAGAATTGAATCCGTCGGTGCTATAGATAATATCTATGAAATCTGCTAAAGAATTTTTGACTACCTATGGGATGGCTTGGAAAAAGCAATAGGATGGTGGTTGCTGGACGTATCAGGTGTCATCAGCTAAAAGAGCATATGCGGCTTATCCCCGGTAGCGCGTTTTCCTAAGCGGTGGACCAGAAAAACTTAGTTAATCAAGAGGAACATAACACATTCTCTACAGAAATAGACAAGGGGTCTGCATAGACCTGATTACCCGTGCGGACCTACTAGTAGAAGCAAATAGAGAGTGGCATGTTGTAGATGAGCTGAAGAGACTCAATGGTCAAAGGAACTTGATTTATGAAATTAAGTAGAGTACTTTATGAGGTAGCAGCCGATAACTTGGTACCGAGTTTTGGTCACTGCTCAAATTTTGGTATCGAGACGAAACGGGAAACCAAAATAGGTATTGATTAAAGCCCCGAGAAATTAAACAAAGAGGTACTCGACGGCATTAGCAGCGGTTACCGTACACTTTAGAACGTTTTTAAACATGAAGATGTGATGAAAGTACTAGTTACCCAGAAGCAGGGCTGGAAAAACTTCAGCAAGACTAATAGATTGAATACTAGTGGAGAAAAAAGCTCGAGGAAACTAGGAAGGCAGAACCAGGGGCGTTTGTGCCAAAATTAGGGGATGGGTTTCAATGGAGTACCTTAAGGTAAAAGGCCAGAACCAACTCTTACAAGGAGATCATGAGAAGCAACGAAAAGAAAAAGCAAGAGCTTAAAGAAGCAATAAGCTGTCCAAAAAGAAACGACTAAAAAACTTTGTTTGAGGCAAACCTGCTAGAATGCTGCCCAAATTAACTGACCACAGAGACAATCGAAAAGCTGCTGTCGAAGCATTTTGAGGTTTGGAACAATACTGAATTTATCAGACTAAGGTTGTAAAAGCTGGTGAAAGACCAGTGGTGAAGAAAGTACCAAGACAGTTAGAATACTATCTAAAATTGTAAAGCGCTTATTAGCCAACCATCCAGAAATCTTCTGATATATGTCGACTAGGTTTTTTGCAAGACTTTTCAAAAAATTGGAAGGAGGCTAAGCTGGTACTCATATCAACTCCTGGTAAGCCTTATTGGCAACCTAGTTCATACGAATCACTCTGCCTTTTTAGTACAGTGGATAATGCATCCGAAGCCCTTATTATGCCCAGACTGAGTTATGTAATAAAGAAAAAAACAACGCTTGCAAAAAACAGTTCTGGTTTAAAAAGGATAGATTACCTCAATCCGATCCTAGAACACGCCTAAAAAAAAACAAAACAAAGACGCGGAAGATGAGAAATCCGTTCGGCTATTTTTATAAACGGTATACATGCCTTTCAATAGGTGAACCAGGACGTGTCTTTAGAAGCCAAGGGGATGGTTCCATATTTTCGGCATTATCGTTAGCTATCAAGGTTACCGAAAAATCTGCACGATAAGTACAGCAATGGCACAGGGCTCCATCTGGGACCCATACTGTGTAATTTTTCTAACGATAGAGTGCTTACATTATTTATACCACAGAGTAAACGTAGTGGCCTACACAGACGACTTAATATCGGTAACTACTGCTATGCAGCATAGTACGAATAAAAAGCGGGACCACTTCTTAGAAGAAGTATGGAAGGATTCATGGAGACGGCCATACAAAATCATTCAAATGATAATAAAGTGGATGAAAAAAGTAATTTTTTTTGAGGTAAAAAGGTTATAAAAATATTATTTTCATGACTTTGGCCCTTCGGAATTTGTTTTTTTCTGATGCAAAAAAATACTCCCTGCGATTTTGATTGGGCAAGTTTTTGAGGTAGGGGAACGCCAGTGAGGCGCCGAATGCTGATAGTGCCACTAATCACAAAATTATTATATAAGAAACTCTCTGAGCTGACTGCCCAAGTGTGCACAAACATCTTCAGGACTGGCGTCCTGTCTTCAGTTTGAAAGGATGCTGAGCTAGCTTTTATGTTGAAAGGTAAGAGGTCATATTCACCCATTAGCTTTCTGAAGTGACTAGGTGAAAACAATATGAGACGCCTGTGAAAATATGCAAAGGGAAACGGATCTATGCGGAATAGTCCCCACGGATTTAGGAAAATAAAATTCGTACTAATAGCTACAGATAGGATCCATATCCAATACTTATACGGGCATCAATAATCAGACCTCTTCCTGAAAATATAAGGATGCCAAAAAAGCATTTAACAGTCTACCATGGGGATTTATCTTACGTTGCCTCAGAGAAAGACATCACCTTATTTAATCAAACTGGCGTAGAGCTTTTTTCAAAAGAGGACAGTCACTAATAGAGGTGCCGCTTTCATAGAACTATCGATGTCATAGCTGCCTTCTCGGTGTGAATTAGGCCACAGGCAAATTTTTCCTTAACAAAGCAGGTTTTTCATGAGATGCAAAGACCCTCTAAACCTTAGAGTCATATAGCCTTACCGGATTGTTGTTACTGAAACTCGCTTGTGCTTTTAACTTTAGCGTTCTTTAGCCTTAAGACATCATGGTATTAAAGAACGGCAAAGCCTACGAAACAATTAGATGGGAAATTTCAGCTGAGGCAGCTTACGTGCTTGCCGAACTAACTGGTGTAGAATACCAAGAGGTGCCCTTGGGTTTCGACTAGGGATATAAATCCCAAGTATGGAAGAACAGGTAGATTTTGCGGCGAAGTCACATATCACCCCATGCAGTTTTTTACGTCACGTAGAGCCCCGGAAAGTCGCTCTCACCAGGCAGTAAAGGCCTTGTTAGACAAATGACTATGCGCTAGCCTATTGCAAGACGTTGGTGCAAGTACATAGCAAGCGCTGAGGCAGACACTAATTAGTAGTATGAGGGGTCTTATTTGTCTATCTCAAAGAAAGCTGGCACCGACGCAGGAAAAATTTTAATTAAGAACAGAAGGATTCAGCAAAAGAAGAATGTTCATATTCCTTGCAAAAAAGGATTATGCTGAAGAATCGGGTTTAATGGATAGCCGCGGCAGTAAGAATGATTATCTGAGACCAGAAGCTCTGTAGAGATGGGAAACTCGACTAATGTGTTTCCTAGCCCAGTGTTTCGAGTACTTTTTTCCACCGATCTGTAGGAAAATTAAGTAAAGACTGCGTTACTCTCAGTAAAGAGAGAAATCGAGTATTAGTGGGTAGCGATTTCGGGGAATACCCAACCGTCGGTGCTGAGCCATACACATTTGGCTTACGCATATAACCTCGCTTTGTAGTGCCCAACCCATACAAAAAAGTATTATCCAAACTTTCCAAAACATAGAGCAGTTTAATATGGAAAACCGTTAAATATGTATGTAAAACGTAATGGTATAATAATTTAGAAGCGCATTCATCTTTTTTTAGTTACGCAATCTTTAGTAAATTTTGATCTCGATGGAGGCTTTTATAATGCCTTGATAAAGAACAACAGCTGAAAAAACTTAAGCTAACTTTGATAATGCAACACCAGGACCAATCGGCTCTCGTTAGTCAAGCTCTTTGGTAGCGAATTGCATTATACATCAACCTATATTTATTCGTTCTGTTCTCGCGCATATACCACTTGCGTACACACACTAGATTTTACCATCACTGTCCTATTTCTTTGTCAATATAATCTAAACCAAGTTTAAACGTGCTCAATGTAAACTAGAGTACGGTGCAGTTTTTATGTTACGCTATTGCTGTAACCCTGTGAGTCTGTTTCAGTTCTTTTTATTTTATCGTCAGCTTAAACGATGCTGAAATGATCCTCCACGCCACCGGAATTGTATTCTTAGCAGGGAAATTCGCCAAACACTTCGTCTTTTATTTAAAAAATTATTTTGTTCTTTCATCACAAAGCTTCAGCTGACCCACTGAATATCTGCTCCTAGCTTTCCTTTAAAATAGAGATAGCAGTGGAATACTCCTTCAGTCATAGCCATCCCGGGACTAAGTGCAACAAGCAACTGAAAAATGTGAAATAGGGAACATGAGGCAAAATCCTGCTTAACAGTATACACCCTGCAGGACCAAGTGTTTCAGCATGGTAAAAATAGTAGTAGACCACATCAGGTTACATGCAAAGACCTGATGGCAGTATAGTTCAAGTTTTTATATAACGCCCTTTGAAAAAACAAGACGAGTATGACTTGTTGACATCAAGATGCCTTAAGAAATGGCAACACGAGTTTCGGAAAATACGTAGCCTTGAAGAGAATGCACCCAAGGCAATAGAGCGATATGTAGATGGCAATGGGCAAGAGTGATAGCGCGCTGCAATCGTTCTGCAGCTGCACAAGAGAAGTAAAAAACAAAAAACATACAACAGACCGTAATCGGGCTGTCAGAAGTAATCCCAGCTCGATGTGACAGGGAAGTAATCATGCATAAAAAAGGAAGATAAGGCAACAGGAATGGTTGTTTCGTTCCTGGCGATATGTATACAAGCTGAACCACTAAAAGATGAAAGCTGTAGCCAGAAGAGACAATAACGGGAAAGAAGTGCCCCCATGAAAATGGAAAATCTAGTCAAAGAGAAAGGTTGTTGAAGAATAGAATAAAAGGAAACAACCCGTCAGTACAACCTGTGGCAAAGTTTAACTGCATAAAAAGTGGAAAAAAGCTTTGGAAACTATCAAGTATGTCCGTCGCAGCACTGGTCGCAATACCATCAACAGCCTTAATAAAATGAAGAAAGCCGGAATAACAGTAAGAAAGCGCTATATGCATTTAGCATACCTATTTAATAACACACCGGCTAAGATCGACGCAATTTTATGTTTCTATGATTAAGAAAGTGTATGTTTACTGGAGGATAGTTCACCCAGAATAGGGACTCACAACTCATTGGTTTATCATAATTTCCCCCTCTCTTGATAAATGAATCGCAGAGCTGATTTTTCATCAAGCAGAGGTATGCAGGGAGGAACAAATCATTTTTGGAGAATTGCAAAAGATATTCAGAAACAACAGGCAAGAAATTATTCAATATCTTTATACTGCTGCCAATGATATATATGGCTAATATAGAAAAAAGAACTAATATTTTCCTTCTTTGATTCCATATAAACATAAGGCAAAGTGAATGGAAATAAGCCCTTAGAGATTCTAGACAGATATGACATGAACTCCGCAATAATTAGGTTGGGATATGACAAAAACATTCTAATCGCACGCCACAGGAAGTGGGAATCTGAAAAGGTCGAAACGAGGTCTTGGAATTAAAATTAAAAGAGGGCAGTCCGGCGTTGCCAATCTTGTTTACGCTGCAGACTTTTTGTGGAATTCAAAAACTTAAACATTCAGTACTAAAATCTCTTCGAAAAGTTTTAAGATACCACAATACAAGCGAGACGCAGATCATAGCTGAAAAAATTTCTTTTCCAAAAATAAAATTATTTTCTCCAAAGAAGGGCTAAAGCGACAGTGCCCTATAAATATAAGCGAAGACACTAATGAGAACTCAGTTATACAGATCGCAATACTAATGCTGATGCTAGCTAACTTCAACCTAATATTCAAAAACTCTAACTAACTTTGAGCAACGAACGGCGCTAATTAAGTCCGATTTCTTGGCGAAGTTAGAACTTGTCACACTAACGATAGCGTAGGGCTACAATGTAATGATGCAATCTTTGGAAATAAATTGACATGGCACAGAAGAAGTACAAAATTGATGAAGCTAGCCGAATGTAAACGAAAACGAGTTTAGTCGTCAATAAACGAAAAGAGCCGTCCAAATTAGATTACATTGCCATCGAACGCCACGGTTAAAGATGGTCAATTAGACAAAGAAAGGATACACTAGTTATGTTAAACCCGGCGACGGACGTTCTGTGTTCACAACAACGACCCAAAAGACTTACTGCTAGAACCGACAAGTGCACGAACCAGATAATATTGTTAAACCTTCGAAACATTACACAAAAGTATCGACCGCTGAATGGAGCCACAGGCAAAAACAAAGATTAAATTCTAAATTAATTCTTCTGTAGTACTAGGTTACCTGGCGTAAGCGCATATTTTTACGGCGATTACGACAATCCGAGGATATTCAGCTGCCATTCAGAACACAGCAAAAAATACTACAAGCCTAGCAGCCAACACTCAAAATATTCTTTAAGCCAATCGCCTTGGTATGTGATATTGGAGAACGCTATTACGCGAACCGCTCATACCGGCTTTTAATTGGCCGATTAATTTCATAATATTATGTAGAGTTCATTATACCAGTAGGGATCCTTTACGGGCAGTAAATATAACGGTAACTGCGAAAATGTAAATTACGTTTTGAAAGGTTAAATCTATTACACATTGCTACAAACGGATTCAACGGACGATCTTGAAAATTTAATAACTTTTTTAGTTGGGCTAGAATAATAGTTTAATATTTTTTAGAAATACTCTTCTATTTTATACAATAGTGCACACAGCGCTCTGGCACTTTTTGGAGCCATATAGCTACCATTCGCGTTCCCGTATTTAATTTCTATGGCTTTTTGAAGTATATCAATAGTGTGATATGATCACCCTTATACATGGAGTTAGATCGGAAATATAAGCAAGCTGGACCTAACATTGGGTACCCCTTAGTCCAATCTAAATAACAAATGGGGTATGGTAATAAGCTGACGTTGTCACCAAGTAAGCCTATTGCGTGCTTTCGATTGCCGTGCTAACAATCTATGGGTCTTTTGAGAAATTTAAGAAGCAAGTTGTGTTCGCTGCTTTATTTTCGGCTAGTATCTCATAGCAGCAGATCCCTTTTGTGCTTGTTGCAAGCATTACTATCACTTTCTAGTCAAAATTTTTCGTCACTGCCACCGAACTCGATGGTTCCAGGGTGGCACCATTTTCCCACCTGGTTCTTCACCCGCTGGCCATAGAGATCAAGCCTCACCTCAAACCATATGAGATCCCTTCAACTGGCCATCTCCCGGCTGGTTTTCAACACTTCAGTCAGCATTCTTGAATTGTACCATTGCATTACTGACGCTTAATGCCTTTTGCCTAATTGCACTAATTAGACACTGTTGACTTTTGAAATTAGAGGATGTTTTTGTTATGTTATTCTCCTTCTAAACTCTTTTTCCTATACCTTATAAGCGAAAATCAATTATTTTCACTTATAAGCTTAGAGAAGACTAAAGTATTTTATAGTCAAATATAAAAATTTCAAACTCCGCCGGTTTGACTGTAACAGCTAATTCAATTCAATGCGAAATGTCCGGTCTTGTTAGCAAAAATTCGAAGATCGATCAAGTTGCTAACTCGTTTCAAGAAAGTACCTACGTTTCACTGGAACAACTAACTGTGACGCATACGCAAATAGAATGGTGTGTTACGTATTTGACTCGCAATTGCATAAAACTGACTTTAGAGAATTTCAAGCTCGTGAGATAAATAGAGCTTCGAATTGGATGATGTTCTGCTAAGGATCATATTTTAATTAAGCACATATTCATTGGTGTTTTAATCAATACATACTGAGCCTTTACCAGGAGACAGCTTCCTCCTCAGACAATGCTGGATAGTGATCGCGACACACCATTAGCAGTCGGGTTTAGAACTTCGCCATGAATGCAGAGCCAGCATGCTTTTTGTCCTTTAATACCGCGCGCTTTTATTTTATTGTGCACCTTCAGGTAAATCAGATTAAAATAACTTAAATCTCTTGTTTACAAGACGCGCTTTAGATAAGCTTTGAGTAGCTGAAGTATTCGAACATGTGGACCGCGTGGCTACGAGACCGAAGGCGCCTAATCTAAACGAGACGAAAATTGTGAAACAATCCAGGTCAAAGAAGGCCCAAAAATCTAAAGAAGAAAGGTTTTTAACAACGTTTCCTACAAAGCCCCTAGACTAAGGGTTGTGCGGCCTTCCAACCTATTTACAAATTTTTTTTTGTTTCAATATAATTCTCAAGTATTTCTTCTATCTTCTATTTATGCTGGGGTCGCAAGTATTGCGATTCATTACCATCCAAAAAATTGCTCCTTCTAGATAGCGCTACAAGATCAATGTAAACGTTATGCATTGGCTCATACATGTGACGGAGTGAGTATAAACGATCAGATTCGACCTTATACTTCATTATTTTAATAACTAACACACTATGTAAAACTTTTCGTAACTTACTTTTTGGCTCCGGCTAATGGAATTTGGTGAACATTTTTAAGTAGATTCTTTAAATCTTGTCGTGCCCACCAAAATCCGATCTGGCATGTTATTTTCTGTATTCCTTTTTATGCTCGGCCAGTGTGATCATGTAGTTCTCTTTTGTGTCGAATTTACCATTCAATATTCGCCTATATTAATTTATACTGAAAACATTTATTGACTTTATTGCATAAAAACTTTACAAGAGCTAACGGTAATGTATGGAAGATAGAGATCAGTTTCAGAAGGGCTATTTGCTTTTCTTGGCATGTGTGGGTATAATGTGGCTTTTATGGAAGGAATCGCGCTATGAGAAGCGCTGTGGTTTGCTGAAGCTAAGTTTGTTAAAACTCCCGAACAATCTGCCGTGCATATATTGATCGAAATCTTTAATTAAAAACTTGAGTGCATGCACTAAATCATGATTTTTTCAATTTCATTTTTGTTATTAATATTAATATAATATAAATTCAAGTGAAATCAGCTGAACTTATTATATAACACTGAACCCACTATGTTCACATGGTTATATTATAACTAATTTATAGCTTAAACGAAGATCCAGGTTACGATGAAGTTAAAGAGAATTGTTTTTTTAGTAGATCAGAATACTAAAGTTTAAGTTTTGACCAACTTTTTATGTTTGGTGCTTGGCCGATCTTTGGCTTGGAGTGCCTCATTATTCCTGGTTATGAAATCACCTGGCGAACAAATTTAAGAGATATCAAGAAGGTACGCAAGCTATCGGAGATAATCAACATAGGATGTTTTAAATGTTGCTAATATGATGTATTTTCGTTGTGAAAAATTTTAGACCAATATCGACTGACGTAGTTGTTATAACTATAGCAACTACGTCACATAGGTGGCGGTTAGATAATAGACGAAACAGTGTTCTTTCAGGCGGAAATAAAAGCTGTAGCGAAAAACAAATGGGCTTTACTAGTAATACTTATATATCGCCACCTAAGTCATTATCATCGATGACTCAGCTATTTGGACGGAAGACTATTCCTCTTTTTGCGCGACTTAGAAACTTGAATGAACGGCACGGAAGCAACCCTGCAAAACGAGCATTTGTGCTTTTGGCATTGGGAACGATATGTTCTAAATCAGTCTTGTTCAGCAACTCGCACAATTTAGGATAAAAATGAACCTACATTTCTTTTTTAATCTTCAGTTGATCTATCTACACCTGCCACTGAACGGCCACCTGCCTTTTCCTCCAACAACTACTTTTTGAAGATTAGACTCACGACTGACCTGTTTTTCTCACGATAATTCCTTTTATATTACCGCCAACTTGGTAATCTCGCGATTAACCACTGATATCAGTGTTTAGTTCATCGTAATTACGAACAACATATCATACAGGTCATCTTTGTGAAAAAAAATGTTTTGCTTACACTTTCAGTGAATTGCGCATCCACAGCTTTTGGACTTCGAGACAGTGCACGCTAGTCTCGCTGAGCGATGGGATTCATTTTACCTAATCGGAAAACGAAGATACCAATTTCGAGTCGTCGACTTGGCGGAACTAACGCTGAATCTTGTCGGTACACGGTAACTGCCAACAGCATCGTTAGAAAGCGCCGTCAACACCCGTTATATGCCATCCACACAAATGGTTGCTGATCATTGCCCAACTGACAAGCTGCTCCCGCCAATACCCTTAATCTCTATCTAATCCTATTTACAGAATTGCTTTATAGTTTTAACTACTGTCTAAATCTTAAACGTCGTCCGAAATTACAGTGATTACCAGAAGTCCTCTCTCCACCTTGAAAGTGCAAGCAAAAATTCAAATTCAAAATGCGTTGGTTTTTTAATCGGTTATAGTTAGCAGGACTGTTTGAATAGTCTGTGTTAATTTGAAGTTACTGTCGTCTCTTGTGTCGTTTGCTACATTATTTAATGAAATCCATGTCACATGCGCATAACAAAAAGATAGATTGACTAGAATCAGTATGGTATTCTTAACAATATAAAATACAAAATTCTTTGAAAATCTTTGCCATTAATGAATCGTAAATAGGCACTGGACAATGCCATAAAGACATTATCCAGCGCCTATCTACAATTACGGTTCAGTCTACGTTGCTTGAGTTAAATGTCCTTTACTATCTCACAGTGGACTCTTTAGATATCGACATTGTCAATAGAGAGTCCTTTGAATAATGTACTGGTGTATGCTGAACTATGCTTTCAAATAACGGCAATAACTGGTCCGTTTTAAAATGTCTTCAAAAATTACACTTAAATAAACATTTACACATACTTTCCATATAATTTACCAAAATAGAAATTTCTTAGGAAGTAAATACTTGATCCTATTGTTATAATCAGCATCATGATTCTAGCAGTAGAAATTTTGTCTATGGTAGCCGCGATCGATAGTCAATAATTTCTTATTCGACATGACCTTTCTTACTCGAAAAACACATATTTATGATATTATCAGACGTCAATGCCTGTTTTTTGATACAGACCGGAAACATCTCGCTATACATATGAACATTCGCATCGTATTAAAAACGCCTCAAGCATTATATGTATATACATATATAGTGGAAAGTTTTGCTCAGGAACTTACCCGCTACGGCATAAGCAATGATAATCAACACAGTTAACACTTGAGAAAAGCATTTCACTATCATGAACACTATCATATCTATTGTAACGGAGTTAACACCATGAACCTTTTGGTGGAGTACACTTTAAAAAAATGACTTATGCGATAGAAAGTTGAAAGAACCTTGCTTGTTTGTATGTGGTTGACTTCTCCAGTTCAACTGAAGAGCCGAAAGCCAGGATGGTTCTTATATGATATTCTACTGGCACAGCCTTTATAATAGTTTCGATTTACGTTACCAGTAAAGGTTTAATTTTTACTCAGGAATCTACTATCCACCGAATAGGCTACTACATTGTAAATACAAACAGAGGGAAAGCACGGACAATGGAAGGTCATTTTGTTTCTAGTTCATTACCAATGGGGAAGGCAGTTCAGGCGTGGTAAAGGGACCCTGTGCTCCGTGTAACGGTAAAAATATTGGCATAGCAAAGAAGGGTCGGCTAGACGTTTACGTAGGCACATTTTATGGCCTGGCTTAAACAAATAATGTGCTCTGGTATGCCTACTATATTTAGCGGAAAGTCAAGGTTCATCCAGAAAAATGGTCTAGGCACAAAGGTCGCCTATAGAAGACTTCCATTATAAGTTATTTAAACAACACTAATACTTGTTTCGTAAAGGTTGTTTCCCATCCGTAGAATGTAATGCGTACAGTTTAAGTTATGAATGCATTCAAATGCTGTGGCAGACATTTCACGATACAACTAGCTATTTGAATAAAACAAAAGGCTATCGAATCTACGCATCGCTCGACAAAGATGGCTAAGCTGAATTGAACCCACTAATTCTACAAAAATCTACACTGCAATATCACATGCAGCCTACTGCATGGAACATCAAGTCATATAGTCATTAAAGTTAGTGACATGGGTATCCCGCGTGCGTATTGGGCGGATTATGATATCTGTATATATGGTGGCGCTAAACTTATAATAAATATATTTTGTTTAATGAAAATATGCGCATTTCTATTTTTATCATTAAAGTCAATCAGACTGTCATAATTAGCAATTAATAAACAGGTCAATAGTAATCAACTATATCTTCTATAGCAGAAGCGATACATCAGAACAGTGTATCGTACAATCGAACCTCAAGAAGGAGACGAAGCACTGTCGACTGGTGAATATTAGCTTAGCATCGTCAGTCATAAGAGATCGTGAAGTAAATTTCACACTTGGTGCCTTAATACTAACTATTCGGCGTTTAGCGCCGGATGGCCCAATTTTACGTATCTTTACTCGAAAGAAAAGAATGCATTAATACTGCTTACTGCATCTCTATTTGACAATCATTTCAACAGGCAATTATAAGAAATAAATGATTATCACATCACCCTGATCAGAGCTGCTTGTGCCTGATTCGTTGGCTATTTGGTGTATAATTTGAATTGCTGGTGCTTTTGTCCAAAAGCCAGATGCACAGAATCGTCCTGGTGATGGCTAAAATTGTGACGAGGTTGGTGTCCCATGCAAGCTTTGCATAAGAAATCTATAAGTATAGATCCTTGACGGGGCTTAAATTAGTGACTCCCTTTATGTAAACAATTTCTTGGAATCACTCCTTTTTGCCTGAAGTATTTGTCTTCATTAGGACTAACTAAGATGAGTTTTTCTTATTTGGAGTTTCTCCAACACCATGGGTAATGGAACGGCGTGAAAACCATACAAACAGTAATTGCTTATTCTTATTTTTACTACGTTTCTGTTTTTTCTGGTAATCAATTTCTGCTAATAATTTTCGCGAATGCTGAAATCCGGCTCACCGTGGCTGTTTGCTTATTAGCTAATCGCCACCACGGCAACGTACTCAAAGATATGCGCATCAGCCACGCAGACCACGTCGCTAAGCTCTCCAATAGTGGCCCTTGGTTTTTCTAGACAACAGTTTAAGTTACTGAACTTAAAATTTAAGAATTATCTCGAGCAAACTCTGTCCTTTATTAAGTGGGCTGACGTTTATGGTATGTCACTTGCCTTTCATTTCTAACCCGAATATTACTCGATTCTTTGACTAATAGTAGCAGGTTTTCGGTGATTCTTATTATAACCAAGAATTAATGTAGAAATATTTTTTCCCGACTTGAATTTCGTATTGATCGCTTGCGCTGCTCATAGTCCTTCTTAATTTTGCTAGTTGACCATCGCGGTCTTTCACTCTGGAAATATCCGAACCGAATAAACGGTTACGTATTAATGTGCGTAATGAATTTTGTCGCCGTTCACCACGGCTGCCTTTGCACTACGGTGACTTGCCACTTTGAGGACTATTGTGGTGAAAGGTAATAAAATAGACGGACCCATGGGCTTCGCTTTGCGCTTCTTTTACCAGCAATTCATTTAATTCAGCTGATTTGTTCATCTGTAGCATAACGCACAGTATGATATATATGACACGTATCAGTTTTTCTATATGAACAAATTTCATTCACGGTTCACTTAATCTAATATACTTTATAGCTCAATCGCACCATTCGGTTCCGATTCTACTGACATCTTGCTTATCAGCTTGTTATCCCGTTAAAGTAGTTCTATCTCTCTGGTTCAGTTACTCTATTGCCAACATTTATTATGTTGCAATTATTCTGCTTAACGTACCCTGTTTTCCCATTCAAATATTTCAACAAGTCTGCTAACACCTTGCCTCAAAGTAAAGCGACTCCATTAATCATTCATTATGCAAGCAGTATCAAGGAGTAAGGGCAAATCTATTAAAACAATAACACTAGCATTAAACGCATTTTAGCGCGGCAAGCCCTGCTGACGTAACGAATCTCAGAGCAGTACGAAAAATTTCCCGTGAACGAGCTTACAAAAAGTGTACGGAAATTTCCAAATATTCGAAATATGGCACTGCGAATAATGGAATTCTGAATATGTGGCTGCTCTTCAACGATCGATGAACAGCTTTGAGCAGTAAACCATTTTGTTATAATTATAAAATCAACATGTTAGTTTAAGAGCTGAAGCTGAAAGAAACCGGTGTTAAGAGGGATTGTGAAGACAAATAGATAAGACCATAAGCCTTGAACCATCTGAACCTCGGTCAAATTCACTGTAGTTGAAGGGCCAAACACCCCCGAACAAGATCGCTATTCAGTACGATGGCGATATGTCAAATTACCCAATCACTTGATCGCCCAATAAGCCTTCACTTCTCATAAACTGCAGAAGTTTCCCGATAATATCAAACGTTTCACAGTGGGTAACAACTATTCAGAGCAATAGTGCACAACCGCCAGGGCTTTTCGCATATTAGGAAGGACGAAGCTGAAAGAGACGCTAGTAGGCAGCACAACAACGCAAATTTCTCACCTAGATTTTATACAGAAGCTATATACGATAGCAGGGTACGCACTGATGAAACATCGGTGGCAATGAGGTCACATATGCGAATCATTCGGAAAATCTGCACTCAGACTACGTTCCACTGTCCAAGTAAGCTGAGTACATTCATCAACACACTTGTCCAGGCATTAGGATTTACCCTATGACATTGCGACGCCAATTGGAGTACATTAAAGATTCATTATTTGGTATAAACAGAAGATTCTTTCTGATCCACAATTTGATAAGAAGCTTACGCTTAAGAAGGAAGAGTAATCTAGGAAAGAGACGCAAGGATATCAGTTTAGAGCTGCAAATGCTAGGTTTGATTCACTCAAGAACACAAATAGCCGCTTGTTTATACATAAATTACAATAATATAGTACTTACCTACATAAGCACGTCACAAAAAGATCCGAGATATATATGGCTATAATTTTGGATAGGTAACGCTGATATTCAGAGAATACCAATTTGGCTCGAAAATTAAACTGCGCATTCTCTGCGCATCCACTCGGGTACGGTGGGTCCGAATGTGTGTCTTGCAATAAAAATAATTGAAGTCATAAGCATCGAGCGGAAATAATTCATTTAGGATAGCCGTAGAAAAATTGGTCGAGGCGTGTTTTTGATACTTGCGTTTGAATCATGCTGCAGAAGTTACCAGGTATAATGTAAAACCTGTAAAACAAAAACGTTCTTCGTTAAGGCGCCCAAGTCAATCCAAAAAGACTCGGACATTAGCATCGCTTGGGTGTAATGCCGGAAGTGTCAAGGTTTGTTTGCTAGTGAAATAAATTATATGCATAGTTTTAAAAAACCACTAACTTTGTACACCAATATTAAGCAGTCGTTTTGCTGCGGATAAGACGATAGGCACCGAGGCATTGGGTATTAAATATATAACAAAGGGTCTCTCGTCAGTAGCAGATTACTTCAATGACCAGGGGTGCTTCGGTATCGATAAATATAAGAAGAACGATATATCTCTCAATACTCCCGATGATGTACAACAAGGTGACGTGTTCGAAACTGGTTTAACAAAAGCAGACATCTATTTGGCAGGAACTAAATAATCTAGAAAGTGATTATTAGGAGTCTTTTGTTGATAAAAAAAAAAGCTGGAACAATTTATTATTTTACGATACTGCGCGAGGTATTGTAGAAAGAGATGCATTATCGCGTTTCCATTCAAAGACAATTTTTAGTAGTTTCGAGAATATGTGATAGCAAACTTTGATAAACAAACTATGGGAATCAAAATAGGAAATAAGTATCGGTAACACAGCGACATCAAAGACTAAGTCCTTGGATGTGTTTATCCAAGGACTTAGTCTTTTACAAGACATCATTTTTTCTATGTTTCAACAAAAGTGGCTTCGTAGATAAAGCAGGTATTCAAAAAGGTTTCCAACGATCTCAAATAATTAAGTCTCATAGAACATCCTTACAATTTTTTTTTTACCGCAGGTATCTCGTATAATCTCAATGGTTCGGTTAAAGAGAGGGCTCTGTTTGGTACTTCTGAATCCGGAACGGAGTCTGTGGTCTTATTGAGTGTAAGGTACCATCTAGAGGTTTTAAATTCGGAAGACATGAGCTCATTTTCCCCAAAGTGGACATTGACTGAAACGAAAAAGTAAATTTTTAGGTGTCAGTTGGAAACAGTTCCCGGCATGTTAACATATGAGATTGATTAGCAAAACGTGGTGCGAAGATGTGTTTAGCAACACGACTAAGTCAACCTGTGTAATCACGTGCGAAAACGTCAGAGCTGAAAGCTCATTCATGTTCATTCGCCATGGAAAAAGCCGAAGCAACATTCAAGGAGAGAACTTTTTAATTGTCGTGTATAACTGTAATGTGTTGAACAACAGTACCGTATTATACGAATACGCGCGGTTTATAAACACAGAGAATGGCGGCAGTTCCCTTCGGTGTAAGTCATCTCGGTAAAGAATCCAAAGAATTTCTTTAAGTATCCAACTCTCTTGCCAAGCAATGACAACATCGTTGAATTACTATGTAAACGCGGTGGAATGTTCACACGCGAGCGGGGTAACGGCCACCTTACGTTAGTTTAGATCTTTGAATCTAAGCAAGAAAGGTGACAAATTGATTTTTTAAAATTGTAATGGCGTCAGGCTCATAATGCCTCTAGCAATTTTGTAGGTACCGCTAATTTCCAGTTAACTTCAACGGACCCTTCTATTCACTTATAGCTAACTTCGTAAGTGTGACTTATCGTGGTAACAACAAAAACGAAAAATGCAGAAGTACCTCTCGTGTTGTTTGTTTGCGCAATTATACACTTGAAGTGACACTGGTTAAACGAGTCCTTGCTCTCGCTGTGCAGATTTATGAATATCCAATGGTGCAAAACACAATTTTAAACAATATGTTGATATTTAAGTACAAAATTACCATGTCAGGAGAAAACATGTTGTTTGCACATCACATAATCTCATCGCAGTTCATCAGATTGCTCACGCCTCAATCTAGTTTTTGGTAGGTACTCGAGGTTATGTATTAAAAGTACACCGTGTAAATATAGTTTTTTATGTTTGATATCGTTGTTGTCATTACTGTTTTAGACTTGTTCAGACAATTATGATACACCAGCGTGGTCTCTAGCGATCCTCTTGTGCTTGTGCCCTCTGGTGCGGCCTTGAGAATTCTAAGAAATATGCAAAATAAGCAGGTCATTGCTGGCGTCAGTCTATGATTAACCACATTATAATTGCGTAATACGGGGAAAGCAGAAAGTATTTGGCTGATCAGTGAGATTAAAAGCCTGGGCAAGCTTTGTTGTGTACTCTGTTAAATGGGTATCTAGATGAATCGGCGGGCTTCATGCTGCACCTGTTTTGCTGATGATTTAGCGATGTTGAATCGCTAGCAAAATAGCTAACCTAACGAAGCCAGCAACAGTTATTCCATTGCCGTTTAGCTACTATTTCATCAGCCTGCTTCAATGTGAGCAGATTTGATTCGTGGGATGCACACCTAAATATACTTTTAGCTAGACTGATTGCGCAGACCCATAGCATCAATTCTCAGCACCATTGCCTTCTACCTCAATTCAATCTACCATGTCCAGTTAGATTAGTCATAAGGTTACAGTCACATATTCTGTTTTTTCATTAGGATGTTTTAACCGTCGTGGCCTCTCTGCAAATTTGTTAGCCTATTCCAATATTTGATACAGGGTGTGCATAACGATTACCCAAAAATTTACCGATATCTTGTTGTTCTTGGAATATGTTGCACAAATTCTGTCATCCCCCTGCAGTTCTCCGGTTAAAATATCACATTCCCTTAGTCTGTTCCAGCAATAGTTGGTTACCCTGCTAGAATGGTGGCGTTTCTTTACTGTAATGCTGTCGTCACCTAATTAGTCCACTTCAAATAATCCGTCAATGCACTGCGCATAACCTTCTGCTTGAAGAAATGAGCTCGACTTGAAAAAAATAGCCATTAGGGAAACGTACTCAAACTGTACGTATAGAATTAACTCCCCGTATTGCACAAGGTCTTAATCTGAGGCCACACAAAACCGGAAACCATATCCTTTTTCTGTTGTTCTCCCACTAGACTTACGTGGAATAACTTCTTCCTCGTGTGTTGTTTGCGCGTTATATATTTTTTCGTATTCGCCTCGTGGTTGCAGACCAGGATCAACAATGATCCAGTCATCTCGTCGGTCTTTAGTATATCCGTAGCAGTTGTTAGAGACCGAATATATTATACGGTCGAAGTACACTTTGTAGTTCCAGCGGTGGAAGGTCGGTCTGAAGTACTCGTAAGTCATAGCCGGCATTCAGTGCCGTCTTTTGGATGTACCAGTCTAGCAGTCAATTGGCTTACTGCGTGCCTCGAACAAAATATGGAACGGGGCACAGTTTTTTTCATTCTCATTTTTCTCATTCATTTTCTTCACAGATATTTACCTGAGACACACAGTGGCATAGCCTTTCAAAGCAGCATGGGACATTTACCAGCCTTGTTGTCTTACGCTGGCTGCCATCAGGTCGAACGGATTCGCATAGCGCAGTAGGTGGGAGTGGCTAGTGCAGGTTGGTAGGCATGTGCCATTGGGTCCATATTGGAGCCAGCTCTTCTTAGGTCGAAACTGCAATGACCCCAAAGAGTCAGCTTTTTTTCGACTACGCTACAAGGTCGACTTGAGTTGGATGAACCCGCTACGATAAACTTTTAGTGAAAACATAGAAAAAAATAGATACATAGATATAATTGAAGCGGTAGTTAGCTACTCTGAGACTCGACCAACTAGCATAACCATTTACTAGTTGGTCGAGTTTCAGGGTACCTTATTTCTAACTGTAAGACTGGGTACGTCTTACAGTTTTTCCCCTAACTTTGGTTACTGCGACATTTCACATATGGCGTTATTGTCATTTAATATTGTTTTTTTATTAATAATATTAAATCGTGAGTTTAAGCTAGGAATGAAGACATTCTGCTCGTAACTAGAGGTTTGTAGACAATTTTAGACCAGTGAAACCAACTTAAATTTCTCGTACATATTACGACTATTATGTTTATAGTAATATAACCATCCACAAGCAAAGCATCCGCTATTCTCTCTTATAAGAATTTCGCTTAGACTAGCAATATACGTTGGAGGCAAAAATTGTCTTAAACCGACTCACAGGGCTAAGGAAAGGGCTTCAACTGAGATACTCGATCAGCTACAAGAAACCAGAACCAACCTGCGCGAGTAAATCAATCGTAACAAAGGGAGGAAGTGATAAGAGAACATCGACAAAGTGGAAGACGATTCATGAAAAAACAGTAATAGAAGTCGATCCTGACCGGCCTTCAAGAGATGATTCTCACATACAAGGAAATTGTCCGAACTCAAACCCTGATCCCTGACCGAGTTTTAGGACAGAATTCCCACATTCAAGAAAGTGTTAGAATTCAAAATTTTAATCCTGAACAAGTTTCGGAACGAAAATCCCAGATACAAGAAAAATGCCAAAACTAAATTACTTAATTTCTGATTAAGTTTCAGATCGGAATTTTTACATGCAAGAAAGGTAACTCAAAGACCTAATCTTTGGCCAAGTTTGAGGACAGAATTCCCATTAATAATTTGAGTTTAATAGTTCCTCAATAGTTAACTGTTTTTATAAAATAAATAAATATTGATAAAAAATGAGCAGAACAGTTATTTGGACAGGGTAGTTAAATGTAATCGCCGTTGTTAGTACACTAAAATAATTGAGCCCGTATTTGCTGTCAAGAAGTTACCATACTTTCTAATTTCTAGCTACTTAATAATTCTCGGAAATGGAGCAGCCTGCAATAGAGCTTCTGTTTTTGAGGATAAATCCTATCCTTCTGGAGTAACACTCCGTGATAACCTCACGGTACCGGCTAATTTTCAGCCTATACCGCTAAAGAATTCTTCCTGTGATATTTGTTGAACTAAAAACCCTTTAACGATACTTGCTAACGCACTTTGGTGCCAATTCGGCTCCATCATAGCTTGTGATCCTTCTACTGAAACTGGTAAAGTTTTGTTGCGTTATACGAAGTCGAGCTGCCTATGGGTTGTAGCTCGTTTGAGGCAGGTGCAACATCGCTCTCCAAGGCAAAATTAGCAGGCAATGTAATTCTGAAGAAATTCTTTAACACCTTTTTATTATCCATCAGGACGGATTTGCAATACTAGCATATGTTACATAGCAAAAACACAAAATAGGGCTGAACTGTATTTCTACTTGAGGACACAAAAGCAAGCACTTTTACAGCGTTCTCATAATGTCATTTAAGTTACTAGTTTCGTTCCTGCGGGCGCAATTATTTTCGGAGAATTACATCATTAACAAAGGATGTCTCATATAGATTAAATATGACTAAAGGGGTAAAACTGTATGACATCCTCCAAATCTTGAGATTCTCAACAATCAAAATACTTTTGTTACCAATCCTCCTTGCGCTTGCAACTAACAATACTTCTAGTTTGTTTTAAGTAACGCTAACTGTACCGCGCTAATCAAGTTATCATCGAATATTTTCCTGCACTCTATGCTAATAAGTAAGTTCATATCCACTACCTAAAAAACTCATACGTACTTGACTTCTTTTTAAACATAATACAGCCTTGCATGATCCTTGCGTATTGGGCAAGGTATACTACTACTGTAATTTCTTGACATGTATCATCCGCCGTACTGTTAAATAAATTAGCTAAGTAAACCAAAAGCAACAAGCAAGAAGAAGTCTATTTGTCAGTATATTTGAACTCTCAGCAGGTTAAGAACTCTAATCTTAGAATTTACCTCTGATTCAGGGTCAAGTATTATCTAAAATGTCATATCGGCAATAATGTTCCCCTTCAACTACGTTCTCCGAACACAAGTCACTTTTTTTTTTTAGAAAACAACCTTAGAAGTGTGGAAGATGAGCACGGAAGCATGACATTTTAGTCTAGTATGATATATATGCACATATACAGTTAGTGCTTGATCAAATGGACTTAAATTCAATCATCTCTAAATCAAGATTTTTAAACAAGCTTCGTCTTATGAAAGGGGCATTATCTACTTTACACTAATGCTTTAGATGTCGATAAAAAGATCGGCAAACATTTTTTATCTGTTAACAAACTATGTGATATAATTGCGAGCACAAGTATTTTGCGACACTGCTTTTTGCAGCAATAATTAGCCCCATTCTTAGGGGCATGTTTCTGATGTAGTTTTTCGCTGACTCAGCTATGAGTAGATCTTGTTACCACACATTATGATTTTTTCACGGAGGTCTGGAACATTTGTTGCTTCCTGTTCTACCGAATCAGCCACGACAGCACTTCACCATTATTGGCAGCGAGAAGCCAGAAATCTTGATGACAAGACGCCCCATCGTGCATAAAAGCGTAGACACTATTAGGGATCAACTTCCATATTTGAGCATCTTGCTCTCCATAAAGTCAGCACATTCCCGCAGTTTATTCTTCTCTGTGCAAAATGTGTCATTTTAGTGCTCTTGCTAATAATCATAGACCGCATCACAACTTTTGATAGAAGCCTGATTTTCGGCACGGCGGAGTTTTTGGAAAAGCAGTCATCAGCACGTCTAATAAATAAGCATTTTTCCGAGAATTTCAGAATGTAATTCACCTGAAGAATAGACATTTTTTTTTCAGTTTTTAACCTTACTCACAAAAAAAAGCTCCATTTAAACTTTTCACTGCGTACTGCGTTCGAACCCAACCGTAATTTTTGGTACCGCAAGTTCACAACCTTTCAATCTGCTTTCGGGGGCATAATAAGAAAAAAGTTTATTTTTTTATACCTCATAAGTAATTACACGGTCCTCGCACTTTGTAATGCGTATTTTTTCATTGCTGTTACTGATTTTACGCGATGACAGAAATAGGTTTCCCTCCAGCTTTCTAGCAACGTATGTGTGAAAACAAGAAACATTTCAGCAGTTCCGCGCTCTGTACATTTGTTTTAACGAAGCAATCTATTAATCAGTGTTTCCTGCTCGTCCGTGGCAGCTGTTCTTCTTGTTTCGGGACTTTAAGTACAAAAATGTGCAAAGTCACTTGAAAAACACTCAAACAAGGTAAGCTTGCTTAAACACTACCGCTTAATGGTCTCGCGTCGACAATAGTCGTGCTAGATAGTTGGGTAGAACGCGCCGGTTAATACTATTAGCATGAAATATGAAAATCCGATTACAGCAAAGTATAACGCCTATGATCGCTAAAATACGATATATCAGTTTCATGTCTCACATAGCTTATTAACAGCCAATGCTATTTTAATGAAATCTGAATTCAGTACTGCGCAATGGGCCTTAATTTTCTGCATTAAGAAATGGATGACATTTTGTTCCTCCAAAGTGATCATATAACTCGTTCTAATATAACACACATAGCCTGGGTAAACAATGTGTGCCTTTTAAGGTGCGTTGCCATGATGACCATAACTAATAGGCAGGTGGACGCGCTGGTACAAATTTCAGCATTGGGATTCAGTCTGTTTTCAGAACAACTTTAGGAGAGGCAAAATTATTCTAGAAAACAACGTGGCTATTTTGCCTTCATTTCAGTTCGATTAAATGCGAAGAAATATAGTATTTAACAGTTCCATATAGGTTCACATCTTGAATAATTCTGACCCCTGTGCGTCCCATATGATCCCACCCTCCCTATGCTAGGTAGAGCGCCGCTCAAATCCAACGTGATTGGAAAATTACTCCCAAAGCATCCAAAGGGAATGCTTTGGGAGTAATTTTTCCAGTTACATTGGAGTTGTTAATCTGTGTCAATCACAACAAAGGTGATCTCTCAGTGAACCGGAAAGGTGAATATCCATCGGTACAAGGTCCGGGGAATACGGGAGATGCAACAAGACCCCCTATGGTGTTTTGATATGGCTTTCTAAATATCTCTTTGCTTTTATCTTATTAATGGAGTGGTAACTAACACATATACGAACTGTGTAATATAAAATAAACCTACTGGTGTAAGCCTACCATATATTTACTTTGTTGTAAAATAAATCAAAATTTCACACTGGTTATGGTAATTTGGCACAAATTATAGCAGTAGCTCAAGTTAAAAAGGCCCACTGACTTACACGTGCTCTGTTCTAAAGTTAGTGAGATAACGATAGGTTATTAACGGCTAGATCTGGACTTGGAAACAAACAAAAAAACTGGTAATAAAGATACATACGTAGACACAGACAGCATACACATAGCAGCAAACACTAAAAGTTGTCCGTTAGATTAATATTCAGGAAAACTATATAATCAGCCAATATAGGCAGATAATGCCAAAAGCGAGAAAAGATTAGTCTTTACAAGATCGCCATAATACAAGCAAGTGTGCAGTCTACCACAAAAGCTCATGTTGGATGTCTTGATTTTACCTACAAGCGTATTCACGCTCCTAATTTTTATAATACGAATGCGTTTTATATACAGAACTCTTATCATAAAATTGGCTTGAGTGAAAACAATGGGGAAAGCGGAACAATAGAAGCAATTTATCATTTCTACATAATTTACGTTTCATTGGTTAAAGGTCTTGTGCCAAATACGTCATGACTATCGATTTGCCTTTTGGTGGCAGCCAACACCAATGTAGCAACTCATAGCCTTTGTCCTTCAAACAATATTTGATGTAAATAGCACCTTTTTCCGAAACTTTGCTCTGCGCAGTTCGGCTGACCTCGCCTGTGGAATGAAGTAGGTTTTAACAGATTTAGTTGTCTACAAATCATATCTATTTTAGACATAATCAAGGCAGAGGAAGGCTATCGTTTGTGAAGTGATTTGGGGCACCTGAATGGTGAGCTGTTATCATAAACGGAATAATTTAATGCACATCAATCAATCTTTTATGATTACTGTGACAATATGAAATATACTTACTTATTACAAATAATCCTTACTATGTTTTCGCAATCTTTTTTAATTTATAGTGATAATTAGATTTTCGTTAGGTCACCTTATAAAACGCAGCGAACTCTAGTAGCAATTTGTTTTTCTTCGTTCTACGAGCTTTTTTTCATTTCTCAACCAAGAACTTTCATCTCTTAAGAAATATTCACATTTGTTATTGAAAAACGAGTCTAACCAAGTTTGAAGATTCTTTCACCGACAAATGCACATTGATTAATTGTATTTGTGGTAATCCGTAAGATTATCCATAAGATGTGATAAGAAAAGTGGTAATCCATAGGCACAGTGACTTGAAAAGATAATGAGTACAAAAGAATTCTCCATTCAAATTTTTCCATTTACAACCTTTGCCATCTGCACCTGGCATTGCCGTAGAAAAAATCACTTCCCTACGTCAACTCTTCAAATGTTGGATGGCTTTGTTGAACCAATGCAACTGTTTATGTACAGATCTTTGTTCACCGCTTTTTAGCGTGTAATTTTGTCTATTCTATCATATAGTAAGTCATGCTCGTTTTGGGATGTAGATCGAACTTAACTGTAGACTTCAATGTATCTTTCGAAATTACCCAACCTGTTATATGTTGTCTGAGGCACCACTTCTCATCATCGTTGACAATTTTGTATAGAAGCATGCCCTGGTGGTTGGGCTTTGTTTGGTGTTCTTGCTTGCAATACAACATGTGTATTTGAAATAACAAAAAGTATATAATGATTCAGAAACGCTTCATTTTGTTATTGCAAGAAGGTATTTTTCCTTTCTTATATACATAAAAAATTGTATCTTCTTGAACTAGATGTTAGAAACAAGTCTTAAGAAGTGTACGCTAAGATTTTAAATACAAAACCTGTTTTTTTTTACCTGCCTCCTAAGCCCGATATCACAAATCTTTCAATTCATCTTACTCTATAAAGATCAGCCTTCAAATATTAATTTCTATACAGACAACATACCTACACTGTGTAAACCCTTCACTTTCCTTATTCCTTACTGCTGCCATAAACGAATCATAAATGTTGCTTAAATCAGATCTTGTTAAACCTACGCCGGGTTATAATAATCCTGTTTCAATTGTTTTACTGTATCCTCTTTACTCATAAATTACCTTAATACTGAAAATTACATGAATGTGGACGCGGCTTTATATATGGAAATGTAGCGGGCGATTATGGCAATCGAATTTTATAAGAGGTCTTTAAATGAATTTTCAAAATGCTATTATAATTGACGAAAACCCACAAAAAGCGTGATATTACAGGCCGTGTGAGAAATACTTTATACCATCGGACTTAAACAAAAAAATCAGCCATATCAGAGCTGCGTAATACATGCGCTATTCGGTTTTTGTTATTGGTTTCTAAGTGTTAAAAATATTGGGAAGGAGTTTTAAACCTAAGCTTATTTGCTGTCACTAACTTGCCCGGGCTCTTAGTGATTTAGCCAAGGATCGGCTCATAGAATTAACAACAGATGGGAGTGATAAGACGATTTCACACCTGACTCCTGCTTAGATTATGAAAATAATCGTTCAACACTCGGGCAAGTTAATGGTGGTATGTAATGCCTTTCTCGTTTTGACTTATTCAGTATCGCAAACCAAAAACCGCCATAGAAGTTCCAGAACTGTGCCAATGACGTGACGATTTGTGCGTCCCAAGGGGCACAATTTATAAACTGAATCAAATTGCAGATATCGCACCATTTTAGTGCATCGTTGTGCTCCAGTTTGATACTATTGAGACTTATTGGACTGTTTAAAGTTCCAGATTTTTTTATGTTATTTATTTATGTTCATGCACTTTATTCTTCAGATAAATGCCCAAACAAAAAACAGTAAAAATTCACTTGACCCTTAACACACGACGCACAACACCCATATCTAAAAAATGACTGTTCTCCTAAGCACCTTGCGCACCGATAATTATTAGCTACACATAGTTAATATGACGACATCTTTATGAAGTTCTTTACCGCATAATGTTTCTTGTCTTTATACGTAAAGAGCTGATTGCAGCAATAATTGAAGCTTTATTGGCATATTATCACAGCACTTATCTTGCACTCAAGCAAATAAATTTAGTGAATTTATACTGTAACTCCAAAAAATTTAAGCATCCTTAAATTGCCATCTAGTCACTAAATTTAGTATGCCAGAATCCATTTTTTTTAAAGTGTTTTTAAAGGCTTATAACCTTTGTAATGTTTATACTTTCATAGACTTCTAGCGTATCCAGCCCCCCATCAAATATCAGCGATTACGTAAATTGTTACTTTAACTTACGGTCTGGGGTACCAACACTTTCCATATCATTGCAGCAGATAGAATCAGAACGCAAAGATTCTCACTCGATCGTATAGTCTCGTTGTAGAGTTCACGTGTTTTCTTCAAGTCTGCCATTTCCTGCTAGCTTACCAGTAAAAATTTTTAATCTTTATAAAATACAATGAGCATAAAAATATACAAACAAGGTACCAGTATTAGTGAAAGAAAAAGAATCCTTAAATGATAGGCATGGGAATACACATCCGTATGTCAAATCAGTTAATCATTGATTGATTGATTATCTAGTTCAAATATATATCGTTTAATAATTTATGATATGACGATTATTCAATCACTTTATTTATATTATTATATTTGTAGATTTGAATATAGTCTTAAAAGGTTTAGGTGCTATTGAAACACATGGTACAAGTCAAATCAAAGTAATGATTGATTTTTTACAAAAATTAATTGACCGATTGATTGAAATGGATCCATTTTAAAACTGATAAAATTCAAACACCGATTGTTTTTTTTTTCAATTTTTATTTTAATCTCATGCGAATTCTTTGTCACTAACTATATTTGATGGGAAGTGAATACACATAACGAAGTGGTGAATTATTATAATTACTTCTTTAATCAAGTATTATCACAAGATAGTTTGATATATACTGTAGTTACACGTCAACAAGTTATTCTACTTCTTATCTACATACCAATATAGGTGACATATATATATATATAGAAGGCACGGCGAGAGAGTAATCCCGACTTTGCAAGGTTAGATTGGTATGTTGTTATCTAAGATTGTTACTACATACACGTCGCCTTATAAAGACGAGAACCCGCGCGCAACATTTTTATAGTGTTACGTCTTAACATGCGTAGAGGCAGGGTTCAAACAGAAATTTATTTGTATTATGGTACGGATGTTTATGAGACATTATTAAAAATTCTACTATTTTAGTCGTAACTTTCTATTTTTGGAGGTGAGTAAAAGACCACTTAGTAAATGGTACAAAAGGCTTATTGCATCTGCTTGGACCTTATGCGCTTCGTGCGTATGTCCGTAGATGTCCATACATTTATTCCTCCCTGGAATGGATATAATGTAGGCTTCTGCTTTTGACAAGTATATTGATTGGCTTGTCTATGTAGGCAGAGTTGAATAACTTATTATGGCTCAAGCTTCGATTTTCCATTGTATATTCAAAAACAGCGTGACCGTGAAACGTTAAGTAAATACTACGTGGCCTCAGGATCGGTCGCAGTCAATTGACTGCAACCATGTCGCAATGTGTGCAGAAGATATGGGGAACGGAGACTGGAATTTATTTTGGGAATAGTAAAGTGAAATTACAATGTCATTACTTATACTGCTTTCTGGAATACAATGCCAAGCATTAGTCTGTGTGGAATTCATTGTAGTGCAAAAAATTATGCTACAGGACAATTTAAAAAAAATCAGTGTTTTAAAATACCCACAAGCCTTAAGCGCTTTTTATACCAGATGAGCCCATGAATTTCAGAAAGAAATATTATAGGACAGCTTTTACTCTTCAGTTTTTCTAATTCATAAATTTGCGAAAACCTTGAGCTTCAAAAGATTTAAAAAAAAAAAAACTTGACAAAAAGAAACATTTGTTTCAGTTAACAATATAAGCTATTAAGCTATCTAAGTAATACAAGCACGGCCAAAAAGAGTCGCAGCCGCATTATTGGTAAGGGCCATCCGATTATGTTTCTGGTACCGAGAGATGTTTAAACTTTCTAAAACTGCAGAGCTAACATCCAATTTACGTAAAGTTACGCAATGGAGCATTATCTTAAGCCTAGTGATACTTTAGACAATTAATACAATTGTAACCAATATTAATATGGATGGCAGCGATTTTCAAGACCAAATAAAACAACCTGAAACCAATGCTTAATGCATAAATATCACTTATAATATCAATAGCTTCCCTTTTTACGTTTTTACGCTTCTTGATTTGTTCTGACACGAATTTAAGAGTAATTAGGTTTATATTTGTTTTAATAAATTCTGTGTTTATATTTGCTAGAAAAGTTGTGTACATGCCGACACTTGACCAGCTTCGCAAGTCGTTTTTATTTGCCTTCAACCAAATAGACTTAATGCGCTCCAAAGCAAAAGACGTGCCTATTTATGTTTAAATAACTTCGTTCTTTTTAATCTTCTCATCAATTATACCAGCCTTGGCTGTTTAGTCATTATATTGAATATCCAGTCACTTGAGGTAATTATCTTAGTCCTATGTGTATATTTAGGGAAAACAGGACAATAAAGGATGTTACATACCGAAATTCAAACAAAAAAGTCTTTTCGATCTGTGCGGGCTAAAGCCTCTCCGTTAGATCCACCTAATATTTTCTTTAACTTGAACCTTCAATTATAACCATCATTGCGTGCATCAGTAGTTTAGTAATATAGTGATATAGTGAAAATCCTACGACGATCCAAACTATGAGTACTATCTACCATAGTGCACATGTACAGGTCCAGCCTTATATTCTACAACAAGCAGGACTGATACGGATATTAGTTACTGCGTCGATTTGGTCAAGGATTAACAGACTCCTTTTGACTGATGTATGCAGAGTTACACTGTGGACTGCGCGCTAGATGTATAAATGGCTCAATGAAGATTGTTCATTGCTGTCAACTTCTCGACTATGTATTATTGCCAGTTACAGGTTATTGATACGGTAATTCGTAAAAAAGAGGTTATGAGCGTTATCGCGTAGGAAAACAACTAAATATATTAGGACGCGCCGCGATAGGTGTGTATGAATTATGAACTGTATGATTTATCATAAGCCACTTTACAAGCCAGGTTGCACCATGTGTTATCATAAAGGTGATAGAGAAAAGGTATTTTGTTGGATCGTATCATCTGTGGTACGATCAATATTTGCTGCTACTGTTACATCTGGTCCATCTAATTATCTTTGCTAAAGTACAACTGTTGCTCCTCTAGTAAAAACGCAAGTTAAATATCCTGGCAGACCTTTCCGTGTTTCATTTCGCCACTACCTATCAAGCTCAGAAAGAGCGCCACTCTTCATTATTGTTTTTTCTTCACATATGCAACGAACCAGCTGCAATGTACCGGGCTTCCCCGTGGCGTTTCCATTGTGAAGGTCGATACTTAATTAGGAGCTGCCCACTGGCTGACCTAGGGTTGTGATACGCGTAAATCAACCAGCCGACAAGCGCCAAGATGAGTACGACAAGAACAAGCAGTGCTAAAAGGCCTCCTGCGTCACTACTGCTGTTACTACCATCACTGGAGGCCGCTGCTGCCGCTCCCCCAACCGCAAGTGCGTTTACTGCTTCCATACGACACTGGTCTTTGTGTATCTGTAAGAAAATAAGTAAGATATTTTGTACAAAAATATTTTTGGTAGATTCTTAATTACGTTATTTCCGCAACAATAGAAAAGCAAGTTTCCATTGTATTGCAGTGGTAACGCACTTTTCCACTAAATTCAACGACATAAGGGGCGGTCTATCTTCAACACCGTTTTTTTGTGCGGGGCTGAATTGAAGTGAGCGCGACGTAAACACCAAACGCAAAGCTGTAAATATTCAAGTAACCCTGAGGAAAGGCCTCAATATCAACTCCTTAAGCCAAACACAACATAGGCTACGGTTAGTTTTTCGCCTTCGCTTACTGTTAGCAGTCATGTCGATGCAGTTATCGTATTTTGATATATATATATAGCCAATGAAAATCATAACGTCAAAAAACTTTTTGAAAATTGACAAAGGGCTTGCTACATGGTAAAGCATCAACGCACCTTACCAGCAAATCGTACTTCTACTTAGACACAAGATTTAAGAATGTCCAATGTATATGAGATCGCTCTATCTAATAGTTCCTAATAATTTTTTTTGTAAGAATGGTGCGCAGAAAATTCCCTTGCATTTATTAGAAGGTCTTGTTGCCAGGCTCTTTATGGCTATTTTTAATAGATGTTTGAAATCTTTCTTCTATTCTACGTTTTCGCCGTTATCAGACTTGCAATTACAACAATTATCACACTATTGTAGATCCGAATAGAAGAATGATCTATTTTTAGCAGTCCATCTAGGTACCAACTTATGTCAAAGAAAATTATGCCACTATAATGGTACAGAACTGTGCTCGTTATCGTACCCGGCATAAAGGAACCTAGGGAGAGGTTGCCCAACCTTAACATCTTTGCCTGGCACTGTAATTATCCGTACAAGTCTTCAGATCGAAACCATCTTGAGATTTATGCACCCGAATCATGCGACAGGGTGAGACTCGCCAGCAAAGCTGCGTCACAGACAACAGTCATGCTGTTTTTCAACGTCCTCGAGCACGCATCTTTACTTGAAAGCAGACCTGGCACTCATTCCCTTGACGGAGGCACATCGTCTGTCAACCGGCCCAGTCCGTACCCGGTCATGTCCCGCAACCAAAATCAACAAGACAACCTGCTTTTCAAAGGCCATAGAAAGACACTAATGGTTGGCGGATGTGTAACTGGTCCGGCGCAAACGGGTATGCGATTAGCTAATACGAAAACAAGCAAAACGATCACCGTACGCGACGTCCCAGAGCATCAACGCATCCGCTGGTTCAGCCTCGCTTGCCGCTCCTCGAATACGGTACTACTGGCTACTGAGTATAAGATCAGGAAACGAGCAACGGCACTGGCCCTGAGCCCACTTAGAATTATCGACGGAAATTTCTAGGACAATCGCGTTCCGATTGGAATCGCTGGTACCCTTTCTACCTTCTACAATAGCCTTGCCTGATCTAGAAGCCGTAAGTAGGAGTTCCTTCAGAAGACGTCGCTTCGGCAGCGTACTTGAGCTAACCACCATCAACAGTCGACTTCTATTCAACGATAGATGCTCCATATTAGGGGCCCAGCTGAGCAACGAAAAGAACGATCTTATCCTATATATTTGTGAAGGACTCCTAGTGAGCATATTTTGTAGGCGCACTTTTGGCATACCTATAAGATACCGTAGATCTAGAACAATGCAATATCATTGAAAGCAAACAATCAAGATTCCTTTCATGATACTCGTATTACACGACGCCATGACAATACACAGTTTCGAGAACTAAAGGCAATGACGGTACACCCTCTAATGGTGGTCCTACGATCGGTTAATGTATCACCCAGTGGAACTAAACAACCAAACCTTCTAACTTCCTCCTCAATATAGTCAATCTTGGTACCGCTCTCTTCAGTTAATTCAGACTATCGACATAGATGTTTGGGTTGAAAAGCACACTTTCCAGATAGTACCCCTACCAAAAGGGATCAGTCTGTTGCAATCAAATTTCGATTTTGTTTTAGTTGCACTCTTGACAGGGGCTAACGCAACCAGTACAATAAATAAAGCATAAGACAAGCACCAACTAACGTTGGCCGCCTTCGCTGCAGTTATAAACAGCAATTTACCAACTGAGGAACGATAAGGAATCAACAATATACTTAAGCAGTTTTGCGATATCGTTTTAAAGCCAAAGGAAGCCCCGCGCACATCCCTAATTACATCTTACATTTAATAAACATGAAGGACGAAAAGGCGATACAATTGGCGCTACGCCGCAGTAGAAACTAAAACAAGATTCGTAAGGTTGAACAACTGGACATCAGCAGACCTCTGTCAAACACATAAAGCAGTCCTGTAGTAGTAGTAAAAAAGATTGGAGAGTACCGCTTCTGCTTCGATTACAGAGAATTCAGCAAAATAAGAAAAGCATCCATTCGTTATCACTGACAGGCAGTTCACTTGATTGCCTGATGGATTTTATCGGCCTGTCATTCCTAAACCAAAGACACTTCCAGTACCCAGTAGAGGAAAGAGATATCGAAAAGACAGAGCTTACCACCCTCGACGGCTTTAGGTTCAACGTGGTGCACTTCGGGCTATACAATACCTCGGAACGTTTGAACGATCAATGGACGACGCACTTCGTAGTCGACAATGCATCTTTTTGCCTAGCCTACCTCGGGTAATATTTATGTCTTTAGAAGGATCTTACGAGAACGATTTACGGTTGCAAGGTGCTTTCAACTTTCTCAACTAAATATAACAAATAAAACGTTTCTTTAAGGTTACAACGCTTTGGATCCAGGGCTATATCGAAATGCAGCATTCAACCAGACTAGGCCAACACAAAAATCACCGACGAGTTTCCGGAACCAGTACACAAAAAAGCAGTTAGGAGCATTCTGGGGTTTTATCATACTACAGTGGCTGCGTCCTTAATTTTTCGAAAACCACGTCGTCGCTTAATGACCTTCTGAAGAACGCGCTACCTTTTTTTTAAAGGGACTGGATATCCTGATTTCACAGGAACTTCGTAACGCAGAGGAACAAGTGGTTTTCTCTGGTAGCAGAATTTCGTCCAAGACACAAAAAACTATCCTACAATTGAACGGAAATGCCTAGCCACTACAATGAACAAGCTCTACTCATACATATGCAGATGGCCAATAAAAAATTAAGTGACTACCGGTTAAGCATCTGACTGATCGACTACCGTGGTGGGTCTTTTAACTGCAGAAATACCAAATTACGGTTACTTTTAAGGAATGGAAGAACTGTCGGAACGTTTACTATTTTTCAAGGTACCCACTACAACACGAAGATAAGCAAGACGCTTAAGCTAAGAAAACCAGAAAGTTACCATCGCCATGGTCCACTTTGCACGCGACCATGACTCGTTGTTACAGAGAAGTGTAGCAAAAGCATCGTTTTCAGTAACATTCACCACCGTAAACGGTATATTTTATATATAATTAAGCCGACAGAGGTGACGACCGGCTGCTCATACTGCAGGATAAATATCGCGAAGAGGCTATACGCGCCTACCATGGATTCAAAGAGCAAGGATATAAAAGCCTGGCATAGATGCACAACTAATTACCGAAAAAGTACTTTTCATACTAAGCATACCGCGATATGGATGCTTAATCCATTTGTATTTAGAATGCTATCCACGAAGAAGAAAATATCTTTGACTTAGTTTGGCCTCCCACGACAGACGCTGACGTCTGAAACCTTTTCTCATACCACTGAAATTGGTTCATCATGCTTCAGCCAGATAAATAACAGCAACCGGTTCACAACTACTACTATGAATCACTTTACGAAGTATTTAATAGCGGAAGCGTTATCGGGTGGTTCAGCAGAGGAACACGTGAAATTGCTGGTCAATCGGATCATACTCATACATGGAGCACCCACCGTCCTTATAACAAACATAGAATGTTCACGAAAACGCTACTGGAGAAAATCACGGCTTTCTATAGAATCGATAACTGCCGAACTCCGGCTACCACTCCAATACGAACAGACTAATTGAACGATCGCACAGAACACTCGCCAACATACTAACCGTGCTTGTCAGCACGTGCTTGTCATAATTTTATAACCCATCCGACAAATATGGAAGTCATATCGACAATGCAAGGTCACCTAAAACCAGAAAGAAGTCATCTACGTTTCACGACTCAAGCCGGTTATTATACCAGAAAAAATACCGACGCTCCCGAGAGCGAGCCCACGCTGCGCACACTTCACCGCATTAGGTGTTTAATCTAACGTACATTTCCACACAACTTACAGTCACGTCGGCGAGTTGTTCGTTATAACTATAATATAAGAAGTATAGGATAAAAAGCTCCAAATCTCATACGATCCATTATGCGCGGCCTAGTTTCTTGGAACGCGGTTAAAGGGAGCTGCATCGTCACCTTTGTTCCATGCCCTCGCACCATCGCTGACATCCACTCAAACAAAACGCGGCCGTTGAATTTAACCGCAATTCGTTGTTGCTCGCCCTTCCAGGTCTAGGGTTAAAGAACTTGCTATCGTTAGTTTGAATAAACGAGCGGCTTAACAAGCCATATATATAATCTATGGCAAAGTCCCAATAGACTAAAAAAGGTGATGCCATGTGCGAAAGGAATCGTGCATTCTCGGCTGCTGTCACCTGGCATCAATTGATTTCGACCCTTACTATCAATAACTGAAAAATTACAGCAAGCCACTGAAAAATCGACTGGAACCAGTGAAGGGGTGTCGTCTTCGATTATGCAATACAAGATCACATACGTCTCTGGCTACTGAAAATTGAGAGAACTTCTTGATGAGAAAAATTCTAGTGCACTCGCCGTCTTTTGCGTCATCAGATTATTATCTATTCCGATCTCTGCAGAACCTCCTTAACGGTGTTGATTCTCTTACAACGGGGGAATCACATATCAAAATTTTTCGCCCTAGAACGACCCAACTTTAGAACTATAGTCCTATTAGAAAAATGGCATAATGTTATCGATCAAAATGATGCATAATCAGTTGAACAACGTTCCTTTAAAATAAAATATTTGCCCTAGTTTTGGCTTAAAAACCATCAAAACTGTTTTGATCACCCAATATATATATATATATATATAAATCTTCCATTATGACCAAGAGCAACATACCATGGCATTTTCTTTGCATTTGTTGTTGATCCAGCTTTGGCGATGTCGATCGACACCTGAAGAACAGCGTCTGACAGCGTCGCACCACGTGCAGTTAAAGTTGATCTGAGCAGTAGTACATTCCTCGCATGTCTTCAAAGACACGCAGGTGGGCAGCGCACTCATTACTATAGCCGTGTGCGAACGCAGCAGATCTGATTTTTTGTTAATCGAATGGTATTCGTAAATTGTTTTCCGCTTCAGAGCTACAATCGAATAACACGAGAAAGAACAAGATTTCGTTATAGATTACAAAATGGGCGATTCAGTAATAACACAATGATAAATGGTTTTGCATTTTTTGTAGGAAAATGCACAAAAGCAACAAGACAACTAACAAGTATCTAATGCGTATTTTCGTTTATGCAAAAAGTCTTCCAGAATTACTAATCTCCTCTAGCATCTCCTATACTTAACTTTATGAAACTTGAAGAACATTTTCGTGCCGTTGAACCTTTTTAGAATTACAAGGTTTATTACCATCTAAACACAACGGGTTCCAAAATTTCGATATGTGTACTACTTGCTAAATTCTATTTGATACAATGTCAAGCCAAAAGCGGTTGCTCTTTACAAAGTTCCATAAAGATTGTGTTCGACAAAGCTCCGTAAGACTTAAAATCTGCTGAAATGAACATAATCTGATATACTTTTTTGCATTCGACTCTTCTTGTTATTCTAAAAGCAAACTTGACAGACATCGGCGTTGCTCAACACCCAATGTTCGAACAGCTAACAGCAGCCGCGTAAGGACGTTAGTCCGCTTTCATCTGTCGTCGAAGTCGGTGATCTTTCAGTAGCACTCCAGGACGGGCATGAATCTGTTAAAAATTGTTTAGTACGCGAATAACATACCAATATAGTTGGAAAGTCGCTTCCGTTTTCAACAGGCTATGACGCCTATAATTCCAGGAAGTTCGCTCCAGAGTAATGACCCAAAACTAAAGCCGCAAAGTTTAAATGAAAAAATCGTTTCTCTGTTTTAGCAAGCTAACGCCTTCGGGTGGAAAAGTTCAGTATGTCACCTACATTCTTAGACCATGAATTACGACAAATGATTTAATTTTTCTTAAACACATTCAAAAAGAAACCACGCAACGTCAATAACGACTTACGCTACAATAAACTTTAGGAGTCTGTTTTAGTACAGACTATTAAATTAAGTATTCCTAAGTATGGTTTCGAAATAGTCTGAAACTACGTTTCTTGCAAGGCTTTCAATGAATTAAATAACCTTAAAGCATTGGTTTCAAAGCACCTACTTTAGAAGCGATGCTTTTGAGTCTTTTACGCAGTTTGTACTGGTTGGCAGTGTAAAGGGCTGGTTTCCGTTGTTGGCACTGTAAAATATCGGTTATAGCGACAGAGGACTTTACGAGGGATATGGATCAGAAAGGTTGCGAGAAGATGCCTGCAGCAAAAGCCAAGGGGGGCTTCTTTTGCATTCCTTCGCATGTGCCCTTACTGCCTGAATCTATACGGCCTTTACCACCACAGGCATCTGAAAAGCCTTAAGGCATTTGCTGCATTATACTAGTATTGCACATCGCTGACTGCTCCTTTCGTGTGTTTTTCTTATCAGTGCTACCTGGTGAAGAGAATCAGCTATCGGGATCGAAGGCATAATTACTGAAAAGTAGCTTTGTCGCTTCAAATTTTGCTAGTACAGATGAATTTCTGGGAACTTTAGCCATTCAAGAAAACTGATTTCTGTAGCGATTAGATTTCTCATAAATAAAGTTATACTAAAAACGGTTCAATTTGTCGGCTAAAAAATCATGTTGTTATAAGAGGAGACTAATTTTCGGCTTCAGGTTTGAACCTAGAGAAGCCATGGCGAACATATGCGGAGAAATCCGTACTACCTTTAAGATGAAGAAGACATTGATTAACGCTATTACGGAACTCCTTTATGCATCAAACATCGCAGTAAGAGATTGTTTAGGATATACGTAATACGATAAATGCACTCAATTGGAGTGAAATCTTACTTCATTAATCGATAAGCAAAAAAAGAACATCTGCCGACTTCATTTTCAATTCTTTCTCAGTATTCATTAGAATTCATAGTGGATTCAATACAATTAAACAAGGTCACAAAAGGACAATTAAATAAGTCGACTCTGAGACATTTTGAATAGAGGACAAACAACATCAATTATGTGTTTAGTGGCCTAACAGTATCAGTGTTCACTGGAAGTCTTTGAAATCTGAAAAACGCACTATATGCCTTTGCACATCGTGAAAGAGTGGCAGCTCTCCTGCGCGAGAAGGAACCCAACCTTTTAAAAAGGAAAGGCTTCTTCAGTAGGAACGCTCACAAACACATCACAAGTATGACCAGCTGCAGCGATGTTTTTTCATGTACAAGTCTTCAGTTGATCTCGCATTCTCTGACCATCATCTGCTTATGTACCTTCAAAATGCTTTTGACGACTAAGTTTTTAACACAAAGTGTCAATTCAACAATGCCAAGTTCTCATTTGTTGAGCGCCAGGATAAACATTATAATTAAACAAAGGATACTCTAATTGATAGTAGAAATGCATATTTGCTGAGGAAGCCTATTTTTATCAACTTGCACCTATAATTTTTAGTGGAATTTAAGGGATAATCTGAAGAGTGTACTTATGAATGCACTCAGAAATTAGTCGTAAATAATTCTTAGCTCATGAGATTCGATAATACCCTTTCGGATAAACAAACTTAATAGTGATGAAACTTTGACAACATACGATGTAATCAAACGTGTGTATATTTTGTGACAATGCTGCCTTTGTCAGATATTTACAAGGATCATACGAATATATGAATTTCCCTAAAAGAAAATTCAACTTTAAATTAATTTACGCAAAAATACTTACGAGACACAACGCTATTGAAGAGGTATGCGTCAGAAATTCCGACTTTAACGGGATGATTTTTCTCAGCTATCTCCGAAATAGCAATAGGAATCTCACGGTAAACAAAAAAGATATCACCGTTGTCATGTAGAATTGCTTGGAAGGTAAAATTCCCGGCTTCCGGTTTATCATCCAGGTGGACATTTCGCCACTCCACTACAAACATCGTTCCTATATAACAAAAATATAAATTGACGATTAGGACGTATCCCACTTCTTAAATGACTATCTGAGATTCAACTATTTTAAATAGAAACCCATATCCATGTTTTGTACGATTCTCATTGTGACCATCTAGTTGTTTAAGTCTTTTGCGACTCGGCAAGGTCGCAACTTACATGTTTTTAAAAATTATCTGTAACTAATGGTTATAAGGGACTATTTAAGACATATTCCACGGATATTTCATTTTGTGGTTCACAATACAATTTTTTACTATAATACAGATATGGCGTCATTAGCCTTCGGTTATTTAGAATTGGCCCATAATATTCAATAAAGGTCTCCATCGATTTTATGTTCCTTAGAGTACCCACCATCTATTGATCCATCGCAATTGCCAATATAACGTGCAAGCGCGACAGTATGAGCCAAAAATATTCACAATACATCTTTTGGCAAATTAATCCCTCTATTTTGGGAATTGTTTTTAAAAAATGTGGCAAAAAGCCTCCTTTGAACTAAATGAAGATTTTCAACTACGAGAAAGTTGGTTCATTCTCATTCCGAATCACTATTGAGCAACCGAGCAAATGTAATAATACTTAAGTACCACACCACTCGAATCTGTTTCGCGCAGATTTGTGCTTATAGGGAAATATTATGATTTAGATACGCCTTTGTATTTATGTTGTAAACAATCATGACAGCCATTTGTATCTGTTACAAACAATCAGGACACGCATTTGTATCTATGTTATAAACAGTAAAGCCCACTGAAAATTACCTTAGAAAACGAAAAAGTGTGATTACGCTTCTGTGGAGCTACAACTCTACGCCTTTGGCGTTCTGAAAATTTTACAACCAATTTTTTATGCTCCGTGCATCCGCTTTGCGACCATACCAACCGTTGTCGTGATATTTTAGAGCTGAAGCGGATGAGTTGACAGATGCTTTAAAGTTTGCCATTAACGGTGCAATATACTGTGTAGCTGCCAGCCAGAGGTGCAGAGCGTAGCCAACGTAAAGAAAGCCTCCTGTAGCTATTGTTACATTGTTGATGGGGTGGCCGTAGAACGGAAACAGGAATGTCAGGTTGACTGTCTGAAAGTTTTGAATTCGACCATACCAAATGATAATCGAGTATACAGTAATTACTAGCTAGATATTCAATTTTAGGTTCGCATCTTGATCGTAACAAATTTAGAGAGTGTTTTACAAATCAATAGTTCAAAATGAGGTTAGAGCAAGATAATGGGTGTCACTACTAGAGGAATTCCATCTGGCTTAGAAAGGTTTGCACTAGATTTCTAACTAGTTTGTGACTACTTTTCAAACTCGTGTTCCTGCCACTGCCTTATTCAAGTACCATAGACTCTAAAAATATTTGATTGAGTTTATTCATTCTTCTAAAGAATTCATTGTTTGAATCTGACATGCTTCCTTTTCGTACAATTTCTCGTATTTGAGCTATTTATGCGTACATTTTATAATGAAACAAAGGTACCTATGAATAAAATACAAACAATAGCTACGAGAGCGCTGTAACCTAAGAAATCGTCGGTTCTGTGGTCATCAGAAAAGAAAAGTTCAATGATATGGTGGTCAACGAATGATCAATAACTCACTTTAGCCACAGTAATCATGTACCCACAACTCTACTTATTGAGCAAAGTCCAAAGGCCGGCCACGAATATATTATACTTTGTTTACCAAAAGTGGTAATTGCGCTCGAAGAGAGAAGACCTTGGCAGTGCTACCCGAGGAATAATTCTTAATCATCCAGAAAACAACGGTTTGCATGGCTAATCTCAGTGTAACATCTCTTGATTTTTTTGTTATCCACACTATATTTTCGGCTTACTCTGCGACATAGCTCCATTTATTAAAAAAAGAAAATGTTTTGAATGGATAAAGGAAAGTTATTAGGACATTGAAGACTTCAAGAAATGTAACAAACGTGTTCTATTAATGATTGTTTTTTATACGCGTTTTCGCTTATAGATACTTCGGCAGTATCCAGAAAAGGTACGTATATGTTCTATTATAAAATTTGATAACACCGTGTTTGAAATTTCTCTTCATATATGACGAAATTCTTAGAAGTTCAAGACTTCTGAAACGATGTGATTGGCCTTGTCGCCCACAAAATTTCTGTGTTTCCCCCCTTGAGAAGATGATTATTTGAAGGTAGATCTTTGACTACCAGCACAAAAGTAGCTTGCCTAGACTCGCCTTCTTCCTGGTAAATGTAAAAGACTAATCGTCTGGTGAAACCTTTAACTTGGTCGGAACCAATGCGTTTTACCTCCTACGTCCCTTTTATATTCACTTTTCTCTAACTCCATCAACTCTTTTCTGTTACTCGACAAACACTTAAAATCAGGACAATCACAATGTTTGACGCTATTTAAACATGCCTAATTAAGATATGCCTAAAAATTAGTTGATATACAAAGCAATATATTAATAATGGATACACGCCAGTGTCGCACAATCGTAGTGTTTAGTAGATGTAAGTGCTTCTTTGTTACAACATTAATCATGGACGACTTAAAATAAAAGTGATTTCTCACTTTTATTTTGAGTCCATGGTACACAAGTCGTTAAAGATGTACACTATGATGCTGTTAAAGATGTTAAAGTTTAAATCTGTTCAAGTTTTACCTAATAACGATTATAACTCAACTAACCGCTGCCCGGCGATAGCTCTCACTCAGCATATCGTGTGTAACGGTATCTGAAAGCCTATCCAAATCTATCCAGAGCGTGTCAGCACGCACCGGGTCTGTCACTATAGATGAACTATAGTATTCGTGAGCTTCGTCCGTTTGATTTGTGTAGTCTGATGGTATGCTGTACACAGATGGCATTGTTACCTTAAAATAAAGCGTGAAAGATCACAGCATAAAAAACAACTGTTAGTAGTTTCAAAATTATGCCAAAAACACGTCGAACGACATACGGGCAGACACACATGGAAATATTTAACACGAATTGAAGATGAGCATAGTACGCGACGCAACAAAAGCGAAAAAAGTAGCCGGCATAATGGGGAATCCAATTTGATCCAGGTGCTGGTAAAGAAGAGATAGATCTCGTTGAAAAAAACAGCGAATAAAAATTGTAAGCGCTTAGACTGGAACTTGTGTGCTAGAGACAGAATTACCAAAATTATGTCAAATATACACTGTCGTTACATACGTGAGTTTGTGGTGTAATAGTATGCAGTTCTGCAAGCAGGCCGCAAATATTTGGTTATATATCAAAATATATTCATCTACCTCGCTCCATATTTAAAAAAGTAGCATTATTATTAGCAAAAAAGAGGTAGCATTATTATTACTATATAAACGAAAATAAAGAAAAAATAATCTAAAAATAAAATTTATAAAAAAAATAACTTTAAAGTTTAGCTTTAACATTTATCGTGTTATAAAATCCAGGTTGCGTAGAAATAGAATGCCCGTCAAAATAGTGTAACATTTTGTTTCATGACTTGCATTCCTGGATAACAGCTAAATGTAACTTTTGTGCCTGCGTGACACATCGTAATAAAACGTACAGTTAAAAACCAATGATAAATATTCACCAAAATTACATTGTAGGTGACTATCAAACATAACAATAATTTAATTCCGTTAAATCGACTGTATCATCGTTCGAACATCAAATTGTAACGTAACGTTACCACAGTGTTATTTAGTTCCTAAAAGATAATCATAAATAGAAAAAGCGTTTAAAAGATACACTCAACCGAAAAAGACAACTGTACCTCTTAATATAGTTGAAAGCATCCAATCCAAACAGCTACAATAATAAAACAATAATTTTACGGTTAGTTGGCCTGATGAGGTTAATTCGTGGGTCGTACCAGTTTTTCTGAAAATAAGTAGCTTGCTAAGGACGCCATCACAGTACAACGTAAAAAGTAGGTGTAAGGTTTCGAGAAGTACGTGACAACACTATGTTACAGAAAGCTACGTACGAGCCGGAATTTGAGCAGGAATATCCTATATACCGACTACTATACTCCTTCCAGCCGGAGTTCATTCGCATACCATACGTACCCTCGTATGTCTTTTTATCACCAAACTGTTAACCATATTGCTCTTTCCACTGATTTTGCAGCAACAGTATCCAATCAATGAAAACCACAATAATTACATAACAATGTATATATCAACAAGACATGAGATCCCAGAATTATTATATACCTCGTCAGTGCTAAAGGCAGCACCAGTTTCAGCATCTTGACCTTGTCCTGATGGTGGTCGTTTAGAAGAAGTATCTACAGAAGGCGGAGTATCGGTATTTTGGTTCGACAACCGAGTTGCTGCTGAAGATTGCTCAGATGGGTCTGAATTTTGAGAAGAATGGCTGACCAGATCGCTGGAACTTTCGGAGGACTGTGCATCCGAAGAGGGAGATATGGAGGTAGTGGACAACTCCTAACAAGAACAGTGAAAACCAGTACATTAACCGCACACGTAACCATTAATAAATTGTTGTGTGGACCCCTTATGTATATAGTCGAAATTTTTCTATAAAAAATTCACGTAGAAACAGTCCGACATTTTTCAACAACATTAGACTAGACGCAGTATCTGGAGAAGAAATATAAGCGATACAGATCGTAAACGCCACAAAGAGCTGTGGTGCTAGCAGCTAGTAGGAATAATAAGCAACAAACACATGTTATCTAATTGAAGTCGTTTCGAGTCACTGTTTATAATCAAACGCGGACGTGACATAACGGACAGCATTAGGGAAATGAGAGGAATTGAGGGTGAAAACTACTGCCTTCATTGAGAAGGTGAGGACATCTTTTCATACATGAGCTTCTCTTCTTTGGTCTAACTATAACTCGGTTAACTAAAAATACATATTAGTCATACGTCAATTAGAAACATTTTGAAATCATCACGCCTAATGTTTCAACTTCAAAATAGCAGTATTCAAAAACTGATTAAAGTTTCTCTAACCTGTCTTGAAAAATCGTGTGCAAATTATTCAAGTAAAGAAGGAAGCAAAAGTAGGCTTGCAAATGAAGTTAAAGAAAAAAAATTATAAATGATATGCAAAAATGCAGATAAGGATTAATTAATGTATTTCTATTCTACACTGATAATATAGCAAGACTACTTATTCAGGGTAGCGCACATATTGATAAATAGTCTATCATGCTGGTCAGTGCGCTGACGTCCTTCCTTTGCTTCGTTGGTTCGGCAGCGACTATATGTGTTTCTTACGACATAATAGCAAATGAGTATTGAATTCTTATGTAAAATTTTTTGCTTCAATTTGTATACTTAAATTCACTTGATAATAGCTGCGATCACGTAGGTACTCACCTTAGCTGTACTATCATATCTAAAACCAACGGAACAAGTTCGTTATTTAATCATGACAAAAACTAATTTAAATTTCTAATTTTCACATAATATATTTCAACGCTGAGGTCGTATATACTCTGAGATTGCAAAATTTCTGCATTAAAAGGACGTAATAGCTAAAGAATAGTAATCGGATTGCTATAAACACCGCGGCGAATCGCGGCAGTGAAAAAAAATGATAGCATAGATGTAATTACTTAACATCAACATCCTTATTCCACCAAATTGCCTAACACAAATGTAAAACGACACCTTTAAATTGTATACAGGTGAAACAATTGGCTTTTTTGCATCTTGTGAATTTTAAAATTGAAGTCGTATCTACGTGGAAACAGAAAAACGTCTACGGAAAATGAAATCACTGAAATTAAAGAATGAGGGCGCGTACAATCAGATAGTACTATTACAAAAACAGTAATTAACCAAAAAAAATGATTAATGGAAACAGGGTCACGGGGTACATCTAGAATAGCCCGAACTAGAGGGTAAAGTATCAGGTGTGGCATGAACAAATCAGAGACTGATAAACAAAAGCAAGGTACTTTTGTATCATACCTTATTAGAAAGATTAGTTTTTGGAGATACATTCTTCTTCGGAGCTACTGGTTTTTTGGTAGCCTCCATCTTCTGCGACGGCTTCGTCAAACTTGCTAGAGCTGAAATAAAAACGTATAATTTAATTATTAATTTTCACATCTAAGTTAAATATGCAAAACTAAGAGTCTAACTAATTGCCAGTATGTCACTACAGTTGTTTACATGTTTTCCATCTCACGCTCTAGACGAACTACATATGTAAGAAGGTTCACATGGATAATAAAAGTTGTCTTCATTTATTTAATTCATATAAAAATGAGGTTTGTGAATGCCTTGGAAATCTGCTCTGGCACTAATAAAATGGAGAGATGTCAAGTTCACAAGTGTAGACCCAGAATTTGATCCCAAAAATTAAGCGATAATTATTTCAATATAGAATTACGTATGCTTAGCGTAAATATAGTACCCGGTATCTCTTACTGTACTACAGACAAACTTTGGCCATTGTGGAGCCTCTGGGCATCATGTGCACAAAGTGTCAGCACAACGACTAAAGCCCGAAAGCTCAACTTCCGCAGTAACCGAGTTGATATGGCTGGGGTTTGCTATATTTAAATAACCGCTCCATTCATAATTGCTCTCAGTAGTTTTCTTTACATCAACTTATAAGGAAAAATATTTCACGCAACATAGTGGGGCCCCTTTTAGGAAGTCAATCTGCTACTTCTTTTCCTTGTAATATAAGCGCATTGAGAGTTCGGAATCTGAGGGAGCGTTCCATATTACTATGTCAAAAGAAAATGTATAAGAGTTCTCTTTCATTAACACGGCAACCTGATGGATAATCTAATATCTATTGCGATTCGCTCACGCAATGCATGAATGAGGCATATCATATTTTACATATACCTCACATTTTGAACAGTTAAAGACGTCTAGAATTCTCAGACATCTACAAACAACTTTTATCGATGACTACCTGTAGAGTCCGCAGCGGAAGAAGCACTGGCTATATCCACTGCACTCTTTCCATTCTTCTTTCTCTCATGCCAGTCGATTTACAAACAAAAAACATAATTTCGCGATCGCGGCGGTAATAATCGCTTCTCGCCTAATACTGTGCCAGTACTGGATTTCAAAATAAAGCTTTAAAAAACTTGATTCTGTTTTAGTTAACTATGCGCTCTATGGAACTTACTGTGGGTCAAGCAAGATGCCTTCCCATCTTTTTCTCGAATGTTTTTCGAGTAATTTAAAGTCTTATAACATTATTGGTTAATGCTGGATCATAATAATCTCGAAGTCTACTCGGTATAGAATTCATTCCGGCTACATTCAATAGCTTTTCGCGTGCTCAAGAAAAACTGCAATCTAAATGTTCACTTGTCTTATTTTTACATTATTTTTTTCCTAAAAAAATAATTGTTTAATAATTCTAATTTTTTCATTAGCATATTCAACAGTCGTGTCATACTGATGTTTAAGACTAAAAACTTTTTTTTTTCAATTTTTCTAAGAAATTGTACGTTATACCATGGTTATTTGTTACCTGAATGGTGATTAAGAAGTGAATCATTACACACTGCTTTTTACTGAAAAATAAATTTTCAATTCAAGTAAAACAGGTGCATATTTTGATACGCACTGTAAGTACTAATTGCTTTAAGCATAAAACGAGCTGTAAAATACAACTAAAGTGGAAATTCTACGGTGGCAACAACTCGCAGAAAATGAGGTCACATATAGGTGAGAAATTAAAAAATTAAAAATAGTTAAACTATTAGGTGTAAAAAATAGTGTGAGCGTATTGTTGATTAACCGTGTTTCACATATCTTTCCTTAAATTTCACAGTCAGCAAGATGAATGCGAAAAATCGACTTTACGTAACAACTATTTGTATTTATACATTAGTAATTATGTGGCTCACTTGAAGATGTCGATTATTAGATTGAAGAGCTTTGAGATCAGCTCCTTTTTTTCATGTTAACCCAACAAAGATTTCTTCAGTGTATCCATGTAGCAACTAGCCATCTCCCTAATTTAGTTAAAAGCGCTGCGTCTAGTCTAGATTTTTGCTTAGTTTTTATTATTACTTGTTAATACATGACTCCATGTAAAAAACCATTGCACGCCATATAAAATGTTCAAATTTAGGATTATAGCTATATAAAGTATATATATTCTGTGAATTTTCAAAATAACCACGTCATTGTTTACGTGTTTTGGCTTCTGTTCTAGCAGATATTAGTGCAGAGTTTCTTGTTATATTAACGTGTCAATATAATTATTGTATTTTATGTATTTACATTTTTTTAGGTGTCTTGACATTGTACACCAATGTGTCTATTTACCGAAGCACAAAATATTCGCTACCGCTGTTTTTCACAGTAATAAAAGAATAAGGAGTCAGGATTGGAAGGAGTCGGCGTAAATCCAGAAAATAATGATTTTCCTATTTTAATTGTTGTCGTAGTTAATTGAATCAGAAAGAACCTCTGTAAGTATATATTACGTAGGTGGATATCAGTATGGCATAATAAAGGGGGGGGGGGGGGTCACACTGCCATTTTTTGGACGCTGTTTAAAGTATCTATGAGACAGATTGGATAAGATCTTAGTGAAGCGATGTGTCAAGCAATCAGATGATTATAAGCAAGTCCATGCCTAGTGAATAAGGTAATACATGTTGACAGCCAAAATACAGTCCAGCGTTATTTGCCAGAAATTTTAGGGCTAATTTCTTGGCCGTATTGCAGCTCGCAATACGAACGCAAGAACAGTTCTTGTAGGCGTTAGAGGTGAGACGAGTTGTGGATGTAAATACAGCAGCCGTTAAAGTTGTGTGTTATAAATATAAATATTATAAATATAAAAAAATACGTTACACAAAGGTATGCCCACTTCTTCGTAGTTTTAACTATGATGCTTTAATTAAGTACGGTTAAAGCCATTATATAGAACTTTAGTAAAGAGATTACTCAAGTGACAAAAAACAACTATTTTTCCCATTCTTTCCTTGAAATTGGTTAGGTCAATGGCCCGAATGAGCTTCCTTACGGCATTTTTTTTTACATTTAACAGTATAGGAAGAATGAAAGAACTCAATTTTCCGGATATTATTCCCTTGTTATTTTCATTTGTAATAAATCATATTATAAATATAAATCATATTATAGGTGTATATACTTATACTTATATGATTTATATATATACTGAGATTACTTGAGATGAGAGAGTTTTAAAAGGTTGTTTTAAAAAGTGAAAGATGAGTCTGGTATATAGGCAACAATAAAATTACATGAGCTAGCTGAGATGCACCTTACAATAAAATTTGTGTTTTTATATATTCTACTGAGAATTTCTTAGCATGTCAGTCTATAAAATGTCAGAATATTTAAATCATCATGTAATTTTTGAATGTGCTCTGTATACTGAGGAAATCGATATTTTGTCAGCGTGAATCCATATTAAATGGCAGGTAAGCACCACTAACCGAATTACATAGGGTGGATTAATGACAGAGTGTCCTATAAGTCTGTCCTATAAGTATCTCTGCTATATATATATATATATTATACTCAGGTTCTCGCTGTTTGCGTTTACTGAATCCTCTTTTTAATTTGTCTCTAATATTCAAATATTGGATAGCTTCTTCTTTCTCATCCTTTTCTCAGCACAAAATATTACTTTTATTACTATTATTTTTAAAGTACTTCAACCGGCCTCCCAAAGCATTAAACGTTTCATCAGTCGGATTAGCTTCATAATATTGAGCACCAGCCAAGCAAAGCCACCGTCAAGGAACCTTTAATAGTAAATGCGGCACTGCGTCGAAAGAAAGTACGCTTATACGTCCTATCCAACTTTCGATCGAGTATCGCAAGATAGGTCTTGACGGTATTGATGACTGAAGCGCCAGTTGCAGCGTGCGACACTTACAACCACCGAAGCCGCTCGCCTGGGTTATAATAGTGCGCAGCACGGCCGGGCCTCAAGGAGACACTTAGATTTGCACATTGCGACCGTACGATTACCGCAACTTTGATGCTCATCGCTCCAGAAGCTTTTAATAAAACAGACATGCTTCTTTTACCGGAAGCTTAAGCAACTAGGCTATTGAACGTCACATTCCTACTTTGTGCATCCTTCCGGACTACAGTTCAATGAAGCATGCCGCACCAGTGAACGTACTTCCTAAGATAGGTACCTTTACGCTATGCCTAGTAAGCCCTAATATCATCGACTCTACTTCGTAGAAACGTAGATTCGGCTGGCTAATTCAAAAGTATAAAAAAAAATTTAAAAATAATAAAAAAACCCTGTCAGCGATCAAGAAGCGACGTTCTCTAGTTCTACCCCTTTTTTATTCATCGCCGACGACCTCAATGCGCGCCTCGCCGGCCGCACTAAGATCTCTCAGAACACATTTACAGATTTCAGTTGTTGGATAGTCAATCATATTTTAATATAAACCTCACTGGTTTATGCAGGAAGTTCGGTTATCGATATATTTCCAATAAACGTAATACGCGAATCGTACGAACTGACTAACGTTTCAGAATGAGAGCGACTTATTTGCAAACGGTACAAATGCGAAAGCTCACATATCGATAGCAAGAGATTTCATGGTAAGGTTGCATTTGCGCGTACTATTATATACCAGCTGTTCTGCAACGTTCAGAGGTGGACAAGCTTTTGGTACGCGCCCACGAAATCTTTTCAGATCCTTACATGGTAGTGACTCCCAAAACTTGAGCCCAGCTTCTAGTCAGAATTCTTCAGTCTACTGTACAACTCCTTCGTTTTCCCCCAAGAGGCGTATACCATGGTTCTACTAGACTTGTCGAGTTGCGCGGAGGACCAGAATGGGTTCAAAGCTTTTGACTGGGGTACAATCCGAGTTCTACTTTTTAGCCTCTGTTCTACCAAAAAACGTATGCGTCATAGCGACAAAAATACATGGAACCGGAGACCTATTTGGTAGTTTATGCAGGCTGATGCATAACAGCAGCTTGGCGACTTGCCCGATTAGCTTCTCGGCCTTTGTAAAATCGTTTGTGTCATGCAGTAAAATAACTTGCGCGCTACCATTCTTTGCTGAAGCGTGAAAAGAGGCATCTTAATACAACTCTATGTATTTCTATAGGGCTTTACAGTATGGGACTTACGCAAGGTCACAGAAGCCAGCAAAATAAGAAAACTGCCGTTCCAAACAGGGTCTTCGACCCGCACCTCAAGACTCCTATGTTTTGCCACTGTGCTGGATATTTAATAAATGTTTACGTACTGGTAAACTCCATCAATTCATTATAAGCTGCTCTCCGGTTTGCTGGAGTCTACAAAAAAAGCGTACATGCTGTTCCAAAGAAACCCTATGGGTTTCTTGAATGGCCGGTGTCGAGAAAACAGTAGCTGCGCCGTGGAATTCGTTATACGCGATGATTATGTATTTCAAAGTAGCCTTCGACTCGGCGCCCAGAAATAAGGTGGCGCTCACTCTGGCGGGACAAGTGTTTCTATACACATGCTTAACCTTTTCACTGCGAAATACAAGTAAGTAGAATAATCATCGATAACAGAACGGGCAAACTTGTTTTTTGTACAGACAACGAACTTGACTTAATGAAAGTCAATTTTGGTTTTTCATTTCGCTGAGGGATATCCGTGATCAAGTAAAAAAATGCTAGTAGGCTTAGAGGTGAACAGTTTAACCAGGTTTGAGATACGGCAAGCTCTACTTCAGGTTTGTGCAGCAATTACAAAGTTAAGGACTGCTGGTAAATTTGATTAAAACGGAAGTGAAGTTTCGAACAAAAAAGGAAAGCGGCCTCTCGCTGAGTAACCTCTCGTTTTTGGTAGCTGGTTATCATATCTAGGGTTGCTCATCTCCGTCAAGAATAGAAGTTTCACCGTCCAAGTCTTTGAAACGCATTATTAACCGCTTGGGCGATCAAATCGCTTCATCGTTTGCCCCTCGTAACTGCTCTTAGCCTCAAGATAGCTCAGGTCGTAACAGACGAGATACGCGTTATTTGGGAGCAGCTTAAAATGGGTAAAACCTCTTTTTTCAAAAGGACATTGAAATTATGCAGAACGATTTGTAATCGTTTTTCGTATTTCCTCACCGACTCGCTATAGCTGTCCGATGACCTACGTCGCCGCTTTGAGCTCCCAGGAAAACCTTTATGGTCAAGCTTAGTGACTAGAAGGAAAAATTTGCGAGAATCTGTAGGGACTAATTCAATTTGGGTGCGGGCAACTGATAGAGAGGAACGACCCGACTTAAGACATGTCGTAACTCGCCTTGCTGTGCATGAGGTTTACCGTAGACCTTGTAGGGAACAGGGCTTCCATAAGCCTGATAACAGCTCTAGGTGTTCCAAATGCGAGGATAATACTAATTAAATATAGGCAAACAAAAAACAAGTTAATACTATTTAAAAATTCAAAACGATTAAAAATCGATTTTTTATTAGAACAAAGTTCAATGTAAAAACTAATATCAGGCAATACACGGAATAAAGTATTAAAGGTTTGTTGCCTAAAAATAAAAATTGGGTTCCAACCATTGCTCATTATCCTTCAGGCATTTCTCAAATGTTTTTTTTAATAGATTTTATTTATTTTCCTAGAATGTGTTTTCGGGATTGGTTTGGAGTTATTATCTTATTTTCATTTCTGTTTTTTTTAAGGATTAAGTAGAACTGGACAACAGACTGGGACAATAAAATAGCTTTCTAACGGTAGATAATAGTTCACCATTAACAGGCACACAGGTCGGTTGCAGTAGTTGAGATAGATTTAATAGTCAAGGTATAACGATTCCCTTTACACATATAGAACTGAAAGAAGGCTCTCTTTAACATAATATTTAATTTAGTAACGAGATCTTAACTCTTTTACGTTGGTAAAAGTCACCAGGTAGAACTAAAAATATAAAGTTCAACATTAAAAGTAGTATATCACATCCCGTTTCAATCTGATCAAATTTAAACTAGATGATTTTGTGCTGGCCAAATTAGTCACCTTCAGCAAAAGAAATAACTCAGCAATTAGGAACGTTGAAATCCTACCTATCTCCTAGCTATACAATCCTTATAGTTAACAAAATACCCAAGAAAGTGTGCCGGTATAGCTATTGACTTGAAAATGTGACATTGATAACCAGTAGCATGAACTAACCAAAACATGGCACAGAGACTCCGAATCAGTAAAGCACATTTGAGGTTTTTTAATGTGGTGTTTGACAGTCATTTAGTCGAATTTAACAGAACCAAACTGGCCTTCACTTGATTTGAGCATATTGAATACTTTAGAAGCTTAGAGAATTATGTTTAGAACTTAATATGATATCTAACATCATTATATAACGGATTAAGATCTCCTTAGCTTTTGTAGTAGAAAAAAAATCCACCTAAGGACTGTGCGGTTGAAATTTACAAAATCTTCATATTAAGTAAAATTATGGGGTGTGGCTTAAATTGTGAATACGTGTACGATCATAACTTTACACTTACCATGTTGTTCAGCGGATACGCAGGCCAAAAAGCTTCCGACCAGCAGCACGATGGCCAGGACGTTTCTCCGTGGGGCCAAGAACATGGCGGAACCAACAGAATGCGATTTACTTACCCTGCACACAGCGTACTTCGCTTGTAGCTAAAGGATTGGTTTATGTGAGTACTATGATAAGCACAAAACTAATTCCTACTAGAACACTCGCGATACACTTTGCACTTCAGACCAAACCTGTCGTTTCATCTATGTGTATCATCGGCTGATTGTATTTGCTTGTGTTATTACCGTTGACCGTGTTTGCGAACAGCTAACTAGTTAACCAACCTATCGACCGACAACAGCAGCCGGAGCAGCAGGCTAAAATGATGACAAGTTACAAGGTGATGAAAAGAATGATTTTGCTTGTCCTGCTATGACAGACCCGGGCGGTTGTTCGTTAATTTAAAACGCGTTTGTATTCTATATACGTATAATTACTTAAAAAACCAAGTCTTGCTTTGCAGCTTCACATACCTCCACTAACTTAACATGTAGTGTAGTTTTAAATGGTTAGTTGTACAATTAATCAAAAGAGCATTCCGTTACGATTAAATAAATGATACCTTCAGATCGGAATCTTTAGATATTAAACGCCCGACAGCACAGAGATGCTTCCCTCTTGCAAAAACCTAGACAGAGCCACTTTTCTTGCTTATAAGCTGTTCACAGGAATTTCTTTTTTGATATGACCATCTTGGAATTTAAAAATACTCAAACTGAGAAGCTTGTTGAAAGCCTTAAGGCCATTTTTAAAACTTCAAAAATTACCGATATTTATTATCTATTATGCTATAGTGATTTCTAGTTACGGTTGTTTATTGTTGCAATAATGATCAAAAGTGAAACATTATCATTTTAATATACCGTAATAATGTGTTTATAATAATAACAATACGTACTTTTTGCTACCAACTAGAAATTAATGAGGCAGATGAACTTTCGATATAAAGTGGTGTTGTTTGTCATATTAGAAAAAAACCTGTGATAGAGTTCTAAAGTGTTCAGTGTCTATACATTATATGCAGTTTAAATCGTCATTTAATAGGTAACACGCATAAGTTAGTACGATCAATGAATATTAAAGCTCGTGTAACGGAACTGATGAAATTCTCAAAGCAAGGAAATAGTTATTATTTTTTTTTTGAAAAAAGAAAGTTAATAAGGCACGCGGTAGTGTCTACAATTTCAGGAAACCAAAATCTGTGAAAACTAAACCGAAACGGTACTCGTGATTATTATATGGACGTGAGTAGATAGTGGACGTAAAAGAGAAAATTTCAATGGTAAGGAAAGATAAGTAACTTATATGAAAAGCGAGTTCATTGTGGCCGCTTGTTGTCCATGAACAACTAACTGTTATAAGCTCTGCAATAGATCATCGTCAAGCGATCGTATCAGACTAATATTGTAGACGAGATCACCAAACCGATCGAAGTTAGTAAAGTTCCAAAATAATCACTACTTGCAGTCACAAAATTCATTCATTTGTATAGGCAGCATTCTATACACATACGATGGGCGGCGTATCAAAAAGCAGTGGCTCGTATACATAATGACAACCCAATAAGGTGTAAGTAAAAGGTTGCAGTTTTATCGATTCGTTCCTTCTTCAGGCGCGTTTGTTATATGTCATCATTAAGAGTAATGAGCCGGTAAAAAATACTTCCGCAAGTCGATACAAAAGATCAGCAGAAAGAAAAGACAAAAACATAAATGTAAAGAGTACAAAACTTCAAATATATAATATTCAAATATTGCATATGTTACAGACTTTACAAAAAGAATTCTTGAAATAAGAAGCAAACATCATGTTGGACACAAGACATGCCGGCGAGCGTGATAACTAGTACGTAGCTAGCCGACTAGTACCACATAACAACAGTAAGCGCAGATAGGTAGGTTGGATCGCTGGTTTTTCTTAATCCAAGATGATTAAATCCGATTACCTAGCAGTTAGCAATTCTTATATTTTTATAGGTGCGCACATACCAATGTATGCCAATATACCATGAAGCAACAACGCCGCTCAATCACTCCATTCGTTCTGATGTATCGCTTGTATGTACGATAGGTCATATTTAATTGATATCGTCGAAGAAAGCGTTATCAGCATTAATAATTTAAATCACAATCAACCTCTGCTCATAATAAGCTTACGCTCGGTTAGCAGCGAGAGTGAAAGCACCTCTATTGCGCAAACATATATGGCACAGCGAAGAGGCGGCTATATTCATATTTGGTCATGCAGTTTGGTGTCTAGTTGACCGGCAGAGAGATAAAATCCATACAACCGCTTGCTTTACAGGAAAATATTGTTTTATCAGATCATCCAACTAGTACCCTGCTAGAAACAAGATATTATTCAGTAAGGATTATTAAACTGCGGCGTTTCTTTACACGAATCGCGCAGGCTAGATGAGAGAGAACAAGATAGTAGAGAAGAGTAATAATAAATTGCTATGCAAAAGGGTAAGATGGACTGCAAAATTATAGCAAGTAATGAACTGAAGTAATGTAGCTCCGTTGTTAAACGCGAATAGATGTATAGTTTGGAGGGCAAAAACCATAAAGAGTGATGAGGACTGGAGGTTTTGTGTTGTGTTGTTACAAAGATTTCGGGTTACAATTAGTGGCAGTGGTATGGGTTATAATTACATTAAATTAATAAAAGAGGTACACATAGAATATCTAAAAATATGCGATAAACTTCAAATTGATTAAGGAAACCATTGTAATGTCGAATCGCATATGGTGAGTGCTTAAGTAAAATTTGCAAACTAAAATCAACAAGAAAAACATGATTAGATTGAATAAATATGAAAGAAGCTTTACATAATGAAAGAGGAGTCTTCGAAACGTCTAAATCTTAAAGAGTACGAAAAATCTAGTGGTAAGAAGAGTTATCCTGTTTTGCGCACTTTAATGTTGGCGCCTTTAAATGAAAAACTTGCGTAATTATTTGTGCAACCATTGTAAGCGCATGCTGCTTAGCTTAAAAGATTGAATCAATGTTATTAGCTAATAATCAAGTAAAATGTAGAAAACCGGTATTATTATATAAATCCGGAAAAGGCTAGAAGTTGTGAAGAATGGTCGACAACGGTCTCTTCGGAAAGCAACACGTGTAGCAAACAAACGCTGCAAGTAAATGGTTACATATGATATACAAATAGCTGAAGAGTTCTGTAAAAAAAAAGTATTATCAAATATACAAAATTTATCCATCTTTCGTTAAGCAGAAGTCTTTCATTACATTAATGACCGCATGTTAGCCAAAATATTCGCGCTTTTTGGCCTTCTCTCTACGCCCATGTGCAAATTGTTACTGACCAGGACATTAGGTTCATTGCCGAACTCAAAGCACGTCGGCGCAGGTAGTTAGCAGAATATACCTAGTTAGTTCGTGGGACAAAAACAGAAGTATGGTAGAATAGGTGTGTATCTATATAGGTAATGAAATGTGAAAGTTTAAAACAACATGAAATACTAACTAAGTTTACGCTCGTAGGTGGTTCAATGTTAACGCGGTCGCTCATCACTTTGGAAGACTAGCTGAATTCCGTGAATTGCAAGATATTAAAAAATATAGATTGTTTATATCCAGGTACCTAATTACACAACGAACCGTTATCTAACTTAAACTCATGGAAATGAGGATTGAATATGTTAAGAATCCTTGTACAAGAAAAGTCCCGAGTAGACTAAATATATTTACTTTTTTTTTTATAGAACGTGATTCTTTCTGAACTGAAGAAAGAGTTCCAATCATACTATTTAGAAATTATGGAATTAAAGAAAACTCAAACATCTTCAAGAAGCTATCAGATTGAAGTCAGCTACCTTCGACCGTTGCGTCGCAGCTCAGTCGTTCGATTAAAGTTGAATCCCGCAAATCAGATAGCTTTACCAAGGTAAATCAAGGTATGTTGTAAGGTATGGTTGGAAAAAGCTCTCTCATTGTCTTCTACTACATAGAGGACATCATATTTTTATTCCTGTGACAAAAGTAATTACGTTATGTACCCCCTGTCATGGTTCGCGACTCTCTGCTATTTGTCAAAGAATAGGAGGACATCTTCTAGGTTCCGGATACCGTTTTCAAAATATGGTACAGCTATTAAATGGTCCTTTTAGTGATAGCATCGTTATTGTATAGAGGACAAATGTCCCAAGCTGTTTCGGTAGCATTTCAGTCTCGGCGAGATTCATGCACTCGAAAATGCACTTTTTCTATCTGGAATGTCTAGTTCAAACTTATTTCGAGTTAAAATTGCATTCATACATAATACTATAGCACACTGATACAGTAGGAAGGGTGCTCTGAAATCGTACATCAGGGGTAAACAACAGACGAGGAGAAGTGAAAAAATCAAGTTTTAAAGGCGGAACCTCTTTTCCAGCTTAGTATTTTAATCAGGCAACACTTTTGGAGGCCTAGAACTAATGAAGTAAGGTTTCAGTACGATTAGCAACCAAGGGAATCGTTTCGGTAAAATTGTTTACCTTTCAGTGTCAAGTATTAGGCAGAGGTATTTGAAACGATGGACCTAACGCTGGCGGGGATCGTGGGATGAAAGGAGTTTGCTGATATCATTGTCTACGATAGAAAAATTCCAGAGCATACTGGCTACTTGAGTAAAGTATTTAGCCAGATCGCTTAGTATGGTTTCAAAATTAAGCTTTTTTAAATTCTTGTAATTGGCCGGATAAACTTAATGTTTTATCATTGATGATAGGCGAATACCAAGTTACTAAAAAAACAGCAGGTATCGTTTGTATGCAGCGCTCATATCCAGGTTATTTCAATAAAGGTTTCATGTTGTAATGCGTGTGAGATTCTAAGTACGATTAGGTAAAAGGAAAACACTCGATTCGAGGCTAATTTAAAAGGATCAAGAAGATTTTGACATCGAAATTAGTGTTTACACACTATGACCTTACGTTGCCGGTGCAGGAGTTTTAGCACAGAGTATCGGCGGAAGCAACAAATACAGAATTCGAAGAGATTCTTGTTAAAGGCGTTTTTGAGTCTTGGATTGTACATAAAATACATCTGTCGGACTAGCCAAAGAGGCAAGACAATATAGCAACTTTTCCGATTCATAAAGAACGGAAACTAGTTAGGGAGAGTACCTACCATAGAAATAACACTGTTACAATACTGAAGTAGACATATAATAATATATATATATATATGGTTTATTGAGAATATTGTAGTAAAAAGGCTTTTTTATATTTATCAGGTCGAACTCAGACGTGATGCGTATATGTCATACGAACTAATCGAGAAGCTGAAACGCGACACCATTACCAATTTTGTTTAACTTATTTCGAAAATTAATGTAAATAGTAACACGGCACGCCGGCCTCAACGTGAAGAAGATCAAACCAAACGCGAAAAAAGAGACATCCGTGAATACTCTAGGCGAGGTACCTCTTTGATATAAATCCGTTGTGACACGCATTTTTCAAAATCCTGAAAAGGCTAGTTGCTACCCTGCTGTTGCTTCACCTCAAGCAAAAGGGGAGCTTCTTGTATTCAGCCCGCTAGACCTCCTCACATTGTATTCGTAAGATTTAGATTCGTAAGATAAGGAGACACATTTCTGGGTAAATTACACCTAATCGGCTAGTACCCATCTGGATCTGGAAAGCACTCCTGCATACATCATTGAATATACTGTTGCGAAGAGGTTTAATTTCGCCAGCTGCGTATCTTAGAGTACTTCGGAAAGTAGCCCTGTACTTGTTGACGTCTGGTTCGTCTAGAATATAAGAAGTTTTCTGAGATATCCTTAAAGTCTTTAAGTGTTCAGAGATCTTCCCGAAGTTGTTTGTTTCGAAAATGCTGTATGGACCCATCTTAAGGTAGATCCGTATAACCATGAGTAGGTGTTATTAGTAGGAGAAAAAACTGGTCACTATCTTCTTCAACTGATTCGACAAAATGTCCCATCATTGATAGTGAACCTATTATCTATTTTGCCACCGATGATTAACTAGTTGATGCCCTTTGAAATAAAATTAAATAGTTTGGTCTTTTCATCGGAGGTATAAGGGCAGAGTACGGTCTTCGAAACTCACCATGCCGGCACAACTAAATCCTGTCGCTTTAATTTGACGTACCTTAATAACTGCAGTATGCGGGCTCTGCTTATCGATAAGCCCTCTTTCGGAACCCGAAAGCGGATGTCGGACTTTTTCGACGTATGGTCTCGAACTAACTCTCGGCGTAGAAATTTATCTTTGCTGCTGCCACAAGGTTAGCAAAACTGTCCAGTGTTACGGTTCTTGGGACTTTACCCAGAAGTAAATTAGATTCGAGCTTTATCTCCACCTCATCTAGCAGTTTTCCTTTAACATACGCAAATCTTTGGAACGTCTTTCTATTTTTACTATAGCTATCAAAAAGTAACTTAGGCGCTTTCCTCTGGCGGAAAACGGTCGTTTAAAATGGTTTATTCTTGAAACCATTTTGTGTAGTCGCTTTTCCTGTACGCGAGTCAAACCACAACTGGCATGTCTCTTGCAGGTATTACTACACTTCTAATTTTAGTTAGCCGCTCGAAGATTTGCGATTCTCACCTGGGACCCCTTCGATCTTCGATCCACCTTATCGGCAAGGTTTCACCAAATATCAACGACGTCGTCCAATAACCGATGCAGAAAACAGATCGGATCACCAACATGTCCGCATCGCCATCACTGCTATCAAAATAAAGCGGACTGGTTTATCTTTGTCGCTGGCGCGCTTCACAACCACTCGCTTGGAGCTTATATATATGTAAACGTGTGTTTATATATTTATATGCTAATAATTGACTCATTACAAAAGGAGCGCCTAATATCTTGTACACACATTAGAAGTATGAAGTAAAAAAAAACAATACTTGCTTATAAATTAATAATTAAATTAGGATTAGTCACAAAGCGTGTTTTATTTACTTACAGCCCACATTATGATATAAATGCCGCAGACCAATAGCCCGAAACTTTTTAACTATTAAGTATATCTAATACGGTAAAAGATATGTCAGTAGATTTTCACCTTATAAATGTAAAGTCATTCCAGTATCATTTTGCACATACTCGAAATAATTGACTCATGGTGTAAAGAACACAAACCTAAAGGCTTTTAAGTGGGCTGGGAATCAGTATAAAACAGGATGTGTTCCATGTTCGTCTCGACCTACGGAACTGGCGTAGAACTAGCGATAGGCGATGGCATAAAATCATGCAAACGATGAACCGGCGTCACTGACGGCGCAGAAGAAACTTCGTGTTCTGCAATTGTATTCACGCCCCAAGATGCGTCTTTCGCAGCTCGCTTCCGTTCCTCTTCCTAGATGGTCGAATTTTTATAGTTCCAGAGATTAGAAAAGAATATAATATGTTTTCACAAAGATGAGCTAATACTAAGAAGCATAGAAAGAGATCAGCAAAAAATACTAAATAGCGAATATTTTTTATACTGGTTCCTATTTTTGATAGCTTTTATAAAATCAGGGTACGTATGAAACAAAAGCGGGTGTCATAACTTAACCCCAGAAAATAGAAAGCAAAGGGTACATGCGTTTTTAAAAATATTAAAGTAATATTAAGAAGTAAGGAAACAGATCAGCCAATTACTAGGTAGCGAATAATTGAGTTTTTGCGAGATAAACTTTTGTCACATGTGTTTTACACGTGTCCCTGTTTTAAGGAGAAACCGACGTAGGGATGTTCAAATTCCCGCTCCAGTTTGTGGCGAAGTTAACAAAAAAAAAGAGGTAAAACAATTCGCCGTTAAACCTAAGAAAATGTGGCCAATTAACTCTGCTTTATTTACGTATGAACTAACTTCTTACTTATGCCCATGAGACCAAGAAATTATATTTTTGACTATTATAGATTATATTTTAGAGTAAGTATAACCATAATAAAGTTTAAGAACGTTGATTCCGTTTAAGTGCTACTAAGTCCATATTATATAGTACCTCTTCAGCCTCCATTCTTGCGGCCTCTTCAATCTCTGATTGATATTTTGGAGTAGTAATTCCTAATTTATAGGACAACACCTCACCTGCAATGAGAATTTGATACATACCGCATAACATTACATAGAGAACACCATGCGTTTGTTGAGATACCAACGAATTCTCTTGTCTTAGGAAAATATGAGGGCGGAAATCATAAATTTACTTTGAATTTAAATACTTATATATCTCAGTATGCCTTTCAAATGTACGATGCGAATCCAATTTATCTAAACAAAATGTCTCTCGTTAGAATGCACATACGGTGTACCAGCTATATATGAAAAAACATGATGCCATTTTTTGTTATGTATGGATTAAAAATTATACTATAAAAGAGCATAATAAACAGTGCTTCAACAAGCGATACTCCTAAGGAAGCATTTCGTGTAGTGTCGCTGCCACCGTTTTTCCTTTTCATTTAAAACATAGCGCAAGTTATTTTCAAAAATATATTTATAATTTATGTTAAAAATATATTTAAAAATTATTTATTTAATGCCTTTCAGTAGCAGAAATTCGTGATGCGATACGTGTGTATTGAGTCTGCTTCAAGCCTTATTAAAGCAAATTTCATTAACCATAATAAAAGCTTCCTCAAAGATGTCATGATCCAGCAGCCTTTTTTCCGATTTTATTACTCATCGGAAATGTGGATGATATAACGCAATAGTTTTCTGTCTTCTATAGAACTAAATTTGCCTTAAAGGATTTTCTTCCGATGGTTGTGCTATTCCTAGAGACTTATTGCAACGTGTAGCTCAGTTTCTTGGTTAGTTCGCAATGTGGGTTTCCTAATATTAACCGGCTGTATTTTCCGGCTTACCACTCAGGTAATTTTCTATCACTTTTGTTATTATTATTACGTTTATAATATTTTATTACAACACTTTTTAGACAAGTTAGAGCTTTTTAAATGCTGTTTGGAAACAAATTAGCTTTTAACTTCTAGAATATTTTCTAGCAATGATTTTGAATCCTATTTATGAAATTTGAAACCCTAGCGGCTGATGATGATGAAATCCCTATAGATGTATGTCTACTGCCGTAGAAGCCGGGTATCGCTCAAAATTTTTTTTTCGAACACAGTTGAAATAAATGTAAGCGCGTTCTACTTATAATGATGGCAAATCAACACTTGGCAATCTTTGATTAACAGAAATATCTACTGTCTTTACTGTTTTGAATAATTAACTGACTCAATTTCTATATAGATGCAAAGCTACTCATGAAAACCAATACGGAATCAGGGCTAGTAAAAATACAGGAAGTGCAATGGCAATGGCCAAAAGTTTCCTTAGGAAAGCCACGAAGAATAATAAATAAGCAAATATAATTTTTATTTAAAGAAAAGGATCTCATAGTGTTAATAGTTAACATCTAATTAAAAAGCTGCAATATTTCAGCCTAGGAAATATAGCTAAAACACTGGTCACTCACATTCAACCATAACATAAAAAAACAAATAAAAGATCAGAATAAAGCGAGTCCTAATCTAAAAAATTACTAAAAAAATGTCCCGTGCGATTAGGTTATGGGACCTATTGTTTTGACAATACGTATGTATAATCTCCATGAAATCTGTATTCTAGTTAAAATATGCAGTCCACTGATGATACTCGCATCCTAACTAGGAATTGCGCAAGAGATAAACTGTAACAGAAATAAATGGCAAAACTGACAATTGGCTACGTGTGATCGATATGTGTCTCAGCACAAGCAAAACAAAAACACATGTGGCTCAATTTAAACAAAGCACCGATGAGGAATTAGGTATCAAATCCCACATATGCGCGTCCCCATAAATACTAAACAATGGATCAAGCAAAATCAGCAAAAAAATCATTCTTGGCAATAGGAAGGTTCATATTCGGCTATATGGCTCGGCTGCATCATAAACCAACTTAACGAAATGATGAATGGAAGCATCCGTTCAAAAAATAGAAAATATGGGTATTGGGTTTGACATGCTAAAATAAGCTCAAGTGAGGCATACATATCAATAAAAGACAGAAGAAACTCACGATGAGTTTTACATCAATATATAAGCAACCCCTACATAGTCCATTAAATCTCGAAAAAAAAATCTAAGGCAGAAAGAGAGCCGTTAGCTATCAAAAAAACACTCCAAAGATCGTATCTTGCATCAGATTTAAAAAAAAAAGTCCGCTTGGACAGCGTGGTACTAAAAATATATAGAACTTAGATGGTATTCATATGTATATGGCAATTACGAATAAAGAATAAAAATAAATAGAAATTAAACTAATGCCTATAGACATTGATTTAATATAACAGCAGAAACTAGCCATCACCTAATTAAATTAGCAACAAAATAGAAGTTCACTAACTCGTCATACACCAAAACGTGCCTCAAAAACTCATATTCAAAAAGCATCTATTTTACATTACTCCCGATGATTTCTTTAACTGCTGAACTGCTAAAAAAATAAATACAACTAAAAAAAGATAGCAACAAATATTAAATCCAACAATAAAAAACTTTAGTTGCGATAGTATGATAGCTATATAAAACATAGCAAGCGAGATTTCACTTTTTAGGATATCGCTCAATATATTATGTGCTGACGAACTGCTGCTAAGGCTGACACAAGTATTTGCTTCCGTAGATTATAATGTGTGCCTGTTATTTAGCCATTGGCATGATAATTTATTATTGTTTACCATGAACATAATAGAATTAAAGGATTTATATCTTAAATGTGTCAACTAAGTATATCAACTCAACTCCCGTCTGCCCATGAGCGAGAGCTTGGAAAATCAACTATGATTTATCTTTTCACACAGGACATATCTGCACCGAATTTCTTTAGCGGAAAACGATATTAACGTCGTTGCTGTACTCCAAACGTCTTCCGATTTTCGATGAAGTTTTGTCTTAAAGGGCTTGAAACCAATTAAAATGGTTTAAACACCCATTTCTGATAATCCTAGACTTCCTACATTATAGCTTACTGGCTTTTCAAAAGAAAGTTGCTCTTTACCAATTGGATCATCTAAATAAGCTCCAACGGTCAGCTTTTCACGTCACGAATTTTGCACCCTTACCTTTCTGAGACATTTGGCGTACTATCGGCCTAAAAGTTAATTCCGTTGGGGTTTTTGTGTGAAATGTATTTATAACATTTTACCTAGTCTACACTTATCAGTTTTGCTTGAATTGAATTAATGTAGAGTTTATACACAGCATTTCCTTCACTTAGGACTAGCAAGAAACCCTGGTTTGCCCAAAGTTATAGCCCAAATCTTTAACAGCGTATTTTCTTCGAATTTCAGTTTTTCTAAAATTCTTGCGTCATCGTAAACTCACAAGGCATCAAGATTCCATGGCATTTAGAAATTCAATCATTTTAGAAGTCTGGCGTCACCTACGACTGATCTGTTGTTTATTGGACTAGCCACCGTGATCTAATGGTGTTCTACGAAATTATGAAAAGGTAAACAATCCGCAAGATCTGACATTTTTTTGAGAGGATAATCCGCCTATCGGAGGATGGTAATGTGAGCTAAGATCCGTTTCTCATCCAATATTTTTCTCCTAGTTCTACCTATATAACTACACCCATCCTCCGCGTACAAGCTTAATTTTTCTTATTCCAACCGTAAAAAATCAATGTCAGTTAGCCCATGCCTACAAGCTAGCTCTACTTCATCATACAAATGCGTTGTTGCAAATACAACCGCCGTAATGACTGTTAATTGATAAGCAATAGAAATCACGTAGGCACTAAAAAGTTTCGCAACTGATAATTACAAAAACGAGCGTCCTTCTATTCTTCTTTAAGAATTCGGGATAATTACGACCGTATAGCGAGCGAAATAAATATACTAAAAATATCAGCTCAACTAAACTCACCTGCGTACTCTAATGTCTTAAAAGCTTTAAGAAAGCCGAAAACACCAATATTCAAGAGGTACGAGCTCCATGGAAGCGACTTCCAATCCATTAAGGCCATCCGTTGTATTGTAATATCCAGCTGAAAGTTTTTGGAACATCGATAAAGCAAAGAACAATATGTGCATTTCAGTCTAAAAAAACTAACAGATAATTTGATTTTCCTGAAATAAGACTATATTCTAAGTAAGGTAGTCTAGCCATGTGTATATTCGGTCGCTTGGTGTGAAAAATGATGAACATTAATCTCACACTTCAAGCTGACGCTATAATGCGATATTTCGCCATCTTTTTGTACCCGAGATTTTTTTTTACCGAGTATTTTTTAAATTTGAATTGCTAAATCGTATAGTGTTTTTCAAGTAGGGGAGTTTCCGTATGCCTTCGAAAATCAGAAAATGAATAGTTTATGGATGTAAATTTTAACTTGAAATTACAGCGACGGAACCGGTTAGCCAAAGAAGTTCGCTTTAAACACTAAACCATTGGTTCGAAGAATTTCGACCCGCAAGTCTTTAAGTCGAAATTTTTATGGAAGGCCCCACTTGGAGGTGACGCAGTAGCAGCCAAATTACCTCAAAATGCTGGGCCATTAATACTCACGTTTGCTGCATAGAAACCTTTTACTTGTTCACCTCAGTCAAACTAATTAAGTAAAAAGTATGGGTGCTGCATGATATAATGTGGATCAAAAACAAGCCTAGAGACGTATACCTGTTTTTGCTCTCACATTACAACAGTGACCATTGTTGCACCAAATGGTGATTTATCATGAAAAACAAATAGTGATAATCGCGGACAGTCATATCGGTGAGTAGATGGAACTGAACCGAAGGGACGTTACCCTAAGGCAAATGCGCAGCCGTCAAAGCTTATGGTGTCCGTTTAATAAACTAATGCAGATATTACCTCCTATAACTTCGTAGATTTTGGTTCGTTAATTATGGTTGAAAAACCATCAACAGTTGAATTAGAGACACAGTAGTTCAGAAAAGTGCGTATTAAATAGCCATAATTGGTTGATAAACTTAGACCACGACAACCTCATAT
>NW_019211459.1:30597486-30629466 GCF_002443255.2 Varroa destructor
TATCTAAAGTTAGAATATACCTTCCTGTTGTCTTTACGTTTTGCTTCTATATACCGTTTAGAAGCACTTCCCTTAGGTCTTCTTTTTAGGTCCACTGTATTTATGGCAGAGCCATGCTTCAAGATAAAAATATTTTGGACACCTACTCAATTTTATCCTTTGCCGAAGTAACAAGCTGTTGGAGCAGCTTAGGATACTTGTGCACTGTATAACTAAGAAAACTGCTTGGAGAGATTTGTTAAGCTCGAAGAATTTTGAACCTAGAGGTATGCCGTACCCGGATCGATTATTCGAAACGGATAAATATTGCGGGTGGGAAACCGCTTATTTAGTGAGTAAGAAGACAAGTTGAAGACATCCGATTACGTTAAGGCATCTTGAATGTGTGAACATTTTGGCAAAAATTAGGAGTCTGGGGCCATTGCCAGCATAAAGTGCACAAGAAAACACGGCTCCCATTGACCCTTAAGGCCCCGCCTAGCATCGGACAATGTGCAGTTAATATGATAGAATTCTACACAGAATTGTTACGGGTGACGAGACACGGTGTCTACATTGATACGAAACACAGAAAAAAAATAAATAGCTTTAGGAGATATGCCTACGCCTCAAGTTAAATGAAATCTACATTCCTATAGAACCAGGACTTTATAGACTAAGGAACGTCTGAAGAGCAAGATGATCAACAAGGATCTGTATAGCTGCCCTGCAAGCACTTTAGTGGGAGACACTATATTTAATATTTTACACTCACTGTAATGTACAGACCCCGCGCGTACGGCTCCCTTGTTCCAAATGATGGGAAGTGATATTTGTAACCATACATTTGACTTCGTAGAGAGTCTTAAAGCTTGGGTAGCCCAGCTTTTCAACATCGGTACTGAAAACCTCTAGCAAGATGGGATGACAAGTTAGTTTGGAGATAGAATAAGGTAGCGAAAATAGATGGCTAATACATAGGAAACTAATTTACGCACAGAGCTAGGAAGAAATGCAAATCGACAGAAGTGATTTTCAATAACAAGTTAGAATTGCAGTGTTGCTGCTTTTTGGCTCATGAGGTACCGCGCTTCACATGGTTTGTAAGCTTGAACTTCTCGAGTAACTGAATCTTAGAGGCATGAAACACATGTCTTGGGTTCCTGCGATGGGCTCTTCGTAAGCGTCTACGGCGCAGCACAACCAGTACAGATCTGGTCGATTCTAACTTTCACAAGATGCACGTGATAGCTCGTAAACACTGGACCTCGGAGCAACCGTTTTTGAAGGCTGATAAAGGTCAATCCTATCACTTAAGTTAATGGTATTTTATGAATCTCTGTTGTCTGCGTCTCGTTTACAATGACGACAGGCTTGTACCACAAGCATTTGAATACATTTGGTGCACGGAAGTAAATATACTTATATATTAAGCCATAAATTATGAAACTTTGTAAATTTCACGTTTTTGTAAAAATCAAAAACTAATTGTTTTTAGCCGAAGCACTCACTGTCAATAGATCTTACAGTTTCGGGCGCGGTTTAATTATTTCGCTGCTATAGAATGCTGAAGCATGGGGCCTGATTAGTTGAAAAAGGTTGTATTCTTACATCTTTTTTAAGACTTGTAGCTAACGGTGCCTAGGAAAGACAATCCTATGACGACTTTCTCAGCTTGTCACACAATCTAGCACGTATGACGCGAGTCCCTGCTTGATAAGATCATGCTTAACTGCGAGCTTGCATATCCTTGATTATGTTCTCCAGCATTATAAACATACGAAGACTATTTTTGACAGTTTGATACTGCCTAAACCGATCTCTGGTGAAAACGAGACCCCTAATTTTTGCCGTGGTAATTATGAAGCTACCTGTGCAAATTGAACGAATAAATTGGCACCAAATATGGTTGCAAATAGTTCCAATAAAAAAAAAACGTATTTGTCTGCTTGTCTTGCTGTCTGTCCTAAGTATTCACACAAACAGGAACAATGTGAGACCAAAGATTCACAACCAAAATTCAGTCTATTTTCAAATTATAAATTCAATAAAAACCTAAGTATAATAAAAAGTACGCAGGTTTTTAATGGACCTGCGATTTCGAGATAAACCTAGTCTTGCAGTTTATGATACTCAATCTTTGTCCTCTACGCTAACAATAATTTTGAGAATAAAAGCAGATATAACAGTTTTGATTGTTGGTAATAATATTATTGCTGAGCACGCAAAAAAATAATGGGCATTCTCAAACTTTTCTTCGGCAACCCGATTACAGAAGATGGTATAGGTTCAAGCAGTTCTGTCAGAAGGCAACTTCACTCCATATATAGTATTACCCTACTTTTGCGTCGAAAGTGTCAGTGGTCTTTTTATGTTAAAAAAAAAAGAGACTCTTCAAAACTAATCGCCTGCGGAATAGGAGAGAACCACGTGTTTGGCAAATAGCGTCAACTGAACAATGTGGTGAAAAAATGGGTAGTTGTAATATCCGTCACTATGCCAGCATACGTACTAAATGACACTAGCATCCCATCGATAGGATTATCGTGATATGGGGTATAATTGTTATATCAAGGCTAACTGTTTCGATTTCTATAATAAGAAATTGTAAAATGTCCTACACCACTTTGGGACATGGTAATATAGTACGGTGTTTAACTGAAAAAGAAAATTTTTTATATTTAATATGTGAAAACTTTGTTATAGAAAAGCTTCTTATTACTGCCAGGTAGAGTTCTACCGTTAGGTTAAAAACACTCGAGCAATCCAAGGGATGCAATCAAAGGAATGCATTTTACGTTGCGACAAGGTTTGTCTCAAGTCCATTTTTCAACTCTATAGACAAGCGGGCATCATACGCAGTGTGTAAATTGTATTACATTTTTCAATATTTGTACAAATAATTAGAAAAGCTGTGTGATTGTTACAACATATGAGATAGCTTAGACACAGAACGAAAATCACCTTCTTACGAAACGAATTAAGAATATATTTAAACATTCAGGACACAAAAAACAGAGTCCCAATTTATCCTCGTGACGTATGCTTATTTTTACAACTGCTATTAAGATAGCTATAGCAGAACATTGATTGTATATTATGTTTTATATGAGTTTACCTTTTAATATAATAGCATTTATAAATTACAGTGAAGAAAGTGCCGACAACACAATGCGGTTTAAATGTCTTATTTCCAACTACGATTCATAATTTTATTTTCCAAGCACAATACTTCAGTTACTTTTTTTTATTTGTTTTTAGTTAGTTTCGATCAAACAATACCATCCAATATACATAATTATATTTAGAAGCATTGTAAGGAAGAGGAATCACGTTTGTCACATTAGTTAATAGTCTCAAAATGAAACTCCTTCCTAATTATTTAGAATTTTCCTATAAAATGTGTGTACTAGGTTTTTGAGGTAGTTTACCCAGGAATTTGACCAGGATGCAGCTTTAATAAAATTATATTAATTCTGCGCTTAATTGGCACCAACAGGTTTTATCAGTAATAAGTGCTACTCAGAATTCGTTTTAAAACTTTTTTTGATCTCTACAGCGACTAGCAGTCGTGTTACGGAAAGTTAGGGTCATAAGCTGACCTTGCTGGAAGGTCTAACAATAAACAACGCGCTTCTTTTTTACAGACGATATGATGGACCAGCAATTTTTAAGGTGTATGGCTATAAAAAAAAAAGCTTAATATATAGCTAATAAGCATTCTAGCAAGACAATATGGCAATATTGGATGCGGTGACAAGACCCTTCTAAGACATAAGTAGTATTAACTTTGAAAGTTGATCGAAACCATGCATTACGCCAATAAATTTCGCTTTTTCGTTGTAACAATCTTGTTTTTGAAGCTTTTCCTTTCATGATGGTCTAAATGAAAGGTCATCCCTTATCATTTCGCTGTCATTCACGGAGTCTTCAACAAGTAATACAATCGTTTAATCAACGAATAGAGAGGGTTATGAAAATTACATTACTTCGGATATGTGAAAAGACTAAGCGACCTATAGTTCCTAAGCAACTCCATCTAAGAAATGCTCCGTTAATGAAGAAATTTTACCTACCTGCACTTGCTGCACGTCCGACGTAAAACCCCACCTGTAATCTATAGGTATACAGCTTTTTCAGCGACATACTAAGGTCAATTATACAGAATGTTCTTCGTAAGTTGACAAATACACCTGCAGCTGCCTTTTTCTTGTCTAAGCGAATTTTGATTAACCCAATAAAACCGCTCATGGAGATTACGGTCGACACACCCAAACTGAAATACCGTTTTCTCATTGTGAGGGCCTGTCAAAATCGCCTACTTGAAAACGAATTCACTTTTTTCACAACATCGTAGAACCAGCATTCATATATTTCAACATATTATCCAAGTTTTGTGTGTATGTGCGCTTTGGTTTCGTGAATCCTTTTCGATTTCTAACGATTGCGTCAACTATGATTAATAGGATAATCTACATATTGCTGATAGAATAACACATCAAGTACATGCTATCTGTAAAGAAACAATTCAATTATAAATCCGTGATAGAAATTACGAAGCAATGCAGCATGTCTATAGTGTGGCTCCATGAGAGTTTATAGTAATCGGAATATTGTATATTTGCATAAGTAAACTAAACGCGCATACATAAAACTGCCACAGCAGAAATACCTCAGTAAGTCAGCCATACGATATATATGAAGAGTGGAACATAGTACAAAAAATAGCTAGAAAATTGCCGAAAAGAATCATAACTCGCATAACACTCTGCCGTCGGATATAGATGTTATCATAAAAATGAATCTATATATGTTTGAACTTGTTATTTTAACGTCCAAATTTCGTACGACGATATGCTCTGTATATTTAAATATTTTCTCTGTTTATTTAAATTCATTCTACTTGTTTGTTAAATTACTCTTTTATTCAGATAGCTAGCCCTTAGGTACTAAAGTACGATGTACAAAACCCATCTACTACGTCCTCGAATCACTAGAAATATGTTTGTCAATACACATCTATTAAGTTCCTACTTTTCTGGACATGACTGAAACATGTTCTTAATGAAAACAACTGTACTCTACTAGTTGATTAGTCGCCTTCATTGTTTACGACCTCTTTGCACCTATTCACCAAACATTTGTCCGTTTACTAAAATTTGGCGGATTCTGTTTTGAAACGTGTTTTTACGATTTTTGCGTAGTACGGCCCAACACTGTCAAGAAGAAGAATACCCAAGCCTTGTTGGTTAAGTTTTTCAATTGATGAATAAGCTCGTTTACCCGATGTGACTTGTCTGCGTAGAGATGTTAATCGATCGCATTACCTTCTTTAAGTATTACATTTTCTGGCATATTATATTTCATATAATTCCACCACGCACACGACATGATTTTTTTTTCAGAAAGGGGCCCGTTGAGGCCTAACTGAGAATCGCCACTGGGAACTAATAACGCCTTTTTTTGAATTGCGATAATTTTGTACAAAAATTTCCCGTTGTGGGCGCGCATTCCTCGGTTCTGGGCAAGTTGTAAAGGCAGTGAAAAGCCGATTTGTTTTTGATAGAAGCATAGGGAACGCAGACACCGATTTTTTTTAAGGTTTGAATAAATGACTGAAGACCATAAAAAGCGGCGTAGTAGTAACAGTCCCTTTTTGAGCCCAATCGTTGACTCGGTTCATAGCTATAATCCTCTAAAAACATCTTTAAACAACTTTCGTCGAAGTTTTCTATTGCAGGAAACATAAATCCTTTGAGACTCACCACGACACACAATTTGAGACAGAAGAAACGATAACAGATTTGTCATATTATGCCTTTGAATTGTGGGTTGCACGAGCTGCGCGGCGAAAATGGGGAAAAAAGGAAGGGAGTTCAAAGAGCCAAAAGGAGCTTTTTTTTCTATTTGACACTTAATTAATCAAAAGAAGTAATTATTTTTCTTTCATCACACATGTTTTGTGATAGCGTTTCCTGTTATATACACTTGTTGTATGGTCTATATAACCTCACTTAATGCGTTGTCTTTTCCTTAAATACTAAAAAAAAGGGCTGCTGCATAATTTGGCCTTACTGTGCTGTAGCTTACTCGTTATTCTTGTAACTAGTTTATGCATAGAACCACGCGCCAAACTGTGTGCGATGGCTTAGCTGTTATGGTTTGCTTTGGTCAGTAAAACTTTACGTAGTAATAGAGAGAACATTAAGTAAAAGAACGTTGAAAAAATAAGAAATAGATATTTGAGTATGAATTGTATGAAAGGAAAGCGTGGTTAGTCACCAGAGTATATACTAAGAAATAGTAAATGCGCCTGTACCACCAATATGCTGAACTAGTAAAATATGTTGGTTCATAGTCCGAGACCGACAAATATATGGAAATAATATTTGACATATATTTTATTCCAATCGTAACCAGTACATTTATTATTGATGCTAACAAAAGTGCGACGCTAAGAAATATAGTGGAAAACACAAACAACGGTTTTTAAACAGATAACTTACCTCTCTCTTATCCAGGTGTAGACTTTGATCTTACCTAACTAAAATTTGCAGTCCACGTACAAAAAGTAGGTATGGTTTTTAAGATACATTAAAACAGAACGTGGTTTGATTAAGAATCAGCGAAGGAACACGATCGCGATAAATAACATAATAGAGTAAATTGTAAAATAAAACAATTTCTTTAACACCTGATAATGAGTGCTTCAATACTGAACCGATTTGAGAAACGAGTAGTAGGTGAAGCATGAAAGTCTGGCAATACGAACAATCCATAAACTTTTAAAACTGACGAAAAGGCAATATTTTAGAAAAAAAACTGAGCAGGAAGGACATGTATTAGTGAGTCACTCGATAACCGCATTATCGAGTAACGTGGGTAACTCTGATCGTAAAATCGTTATCTTGATGGAGTAGACTATTTTTAATGACAGGTAATTCACATTTTTCTCTACAAAAGACGGAATACCAAGAAATGTTATCAGGCAGCAAAAGAAGACGTGATCAGTAAAGACAACTAAAAAGTAACTCGTGAACGATAACACGCTAGTCAAAAGTGTCCTTGAAAATAAAATGATTAGGATCGCTGAACAAAGAAGCGGCGGAACTGTGATCAAGCATCAGATCTATACGATGACGAGGCTGGAAGTGATGGCTGAATTGATTCGGTAATGAATGACATAAAAGAGTACAAATGGCGAACAATTACACAAGAAAAGTCTGAAAGCGAGGTAAAGATATCAGTAGTCATTTCTGTCATGGATGATTCCAACTGTAACATCTAGTACTTAAAAACCTGATTATTTTGATTGAAATCTAGTGGGTAGTCTCAACGGGAACATAATTTACCTGCAAGATATATATTGTCGTACAAATACGTGACGTAAGCTAACGTTAAACCACGACGACGGAAACTAGACCTAACTGAAGCTTTCTCTGAAACATCTCGCATGAAGCTGACTCTACCGGTAATCGTTCCGTAAAAAGCGTTTTGAAATGGGTTTCATTTGAGTGAAACAGGCAGAAGTTATACCATTCCGCAGCATTAGACATGTCTTTGTCGCAACACACCTCCCACATTTTTCTGAGAGGGTAAAAAAAACCAGATAAAATTGCCCTATCTTGGGTGGAAAATCCTTGGAAAAATACTTCCCAGGGCAATTCTTCGGTAGACGCCAAAGGAAACAGAAGGAAAAAATGCCAGTTAAAAAAAAGCAGTAAAAAATTATTATCAGTGAGACACTGTTTTTGATTGTCAAGGTGATTAAGATACTACAACACAACGCGCTAGAGGCGAGCGAGTTACTATTCTTGCGGGCCTTATGGCTTAGATTGATTTAACGTAACGAATACGTCGAGTACTCGATTAAAGTAATGGAAGGTTAGGGAGTTAGGACATTGACAATCTGGCGCTGGCTGTAGTAGCAATGCAGAAGCTTTTATGGAGAATTAAAACACAATACATGCTTGAGCACTGGACCCAGGACGTTCAGCATTGGTGTCCCAAGTGCTGTTTGGCCTGCTGGGCTCTCCACAAGACTGCAAGCTCCACTGTCTGCGGAACCCGGAATATTTGAAACGGCCGCCTGCAGCACATTATCTTCAATTTTTCGGTTAGTTAATAGAACCGCAATAGAGCATAAGCATCTGGTTGGTATGTACCTCACCCAGGTTTAATATGTGCAGACTTGGCTGTAAAAATTAGCAACACCAACACCTAGGTACTCCGTACTTCTATCCGTAATATAACTCATGTGAAGCTGAAATTCCTCAACCCAATATCTCGTGTAGATGAGCAACTATTCATGGCTTATACGCCATTCAAAGCAACTGTTTATCTAGCTGTCCTGCACTGTGCAAACATTTATAATCTGGCGCTGGCTATAGTAGCAATGCAGTAGCTTTTATGGAGAATTAAAATACAATACATACTTGAGCTTTATTAACAAGATATGTTGTCATTTTGAGAGCTCTAATAAGTCGATGTTATTTTTAAGGTTGCTTGATGAGCCAATTTTTTAAGATGCGTTTGTTGCATGTTCTACTTGGTCTTTGTCCATTATGATGCTGCAATGGTTCAGTTTTTGTGTATTTAATCATGCCCACCCTCATGTAATAAATATTATTGCTGGCTAAGTAAAATTAAGTAATTTGACTTACCTGGTCCACTTCCCCTTCTTCTTCCGTAGAATATTCTTCAAGTTCGTCACCGTCTTGGAAGTGAATTACTCTGCGCGGGGTTTTTGTTGATATGCCTAAAGCGAACAAGCGCGACGAGACCACAGTATATATTAGAAGAAAAAACAATATTCAATTCTGATGGGACTTAACTAAAATCTAGTAGGATCTATCGCTGCGTACTATAATAACTACAAGAAAGAGAAATAATTAAAACTATCCTTTCGAATGTTACTAAATATACTATTTCGTTTGCGCTTTTCGGTAAAGCTTCTTCTGATAACTTTTTGAGAAAATGACTTTAGATTTCGTTAACAGTTAATAGTATTTCTTGAGATTGTGTAGATCTTGTTGCGAAAGTCATTATTACCAAATAAGAGCAACCTTATTCTAGAAATTCTAGCCACATAATTAGCTATTTTTGCATTTTGCATTCAAAGGTGAACCCATTCTTAGCTACCTGTGATACATCACACCGGATATGAAATACCACAAATAATATTATTGACTAAACTCTTTTTAGTCAATAATTTTATTTGTATAATATTAGCAATGACCATGGTATACCAGGCTTTGTCATTTACAAAAATATTATGTGATCAATATCTACAATCATAAACGTATAATACTCAAATGTGTACATCATGCGTATATATATACTTCAAACAACATTGTCAGTGTCTTCAAATATCGCTGCGTCCGGTATTAAGCGTCGAGGAGGCAAAGAAGAAACCAGCGTTGATCGTTGTCAGAATTAAATGTTGAGCGAATGCCATTTGAAAACCGGTAACGATACGGCAAAACTCACGCACTAGATACGCATATTCAAATACAAACTAGAATTACAGCAATACTACTATCTCCTTTAATAAGTACGATCATTTTGTGGGATTAAAAGCTGATGTCGCTCACCTTTGTCTCAGATACTGATAGATGAACCCGAAAATTTTGTGCGCCTTCGAAATTATGACATTGCATGAGATCTTTCGTAAGGAGAGGGGTATCAGCATCCTGATACGTCAGTATGTTATTTCCAATTTTGTGCACTCTTATGACTCATCAGAAACGGTGCTTTGAGCCTATTTCGCTCGTTGAAAATCTCACAGGAAACGTAGTTCTTAAGATATCAATATCGAGCGAATACCGTGCTTCGCATCGTGTTAAAGACGTTATAGTCTGTTAAAGGCGATAGTGGTTTTCCAACTATGTTATAATATTATGGGCAAACTGGAATGCCTCGACAGGTGCCTTTCCTGGAGTGCTACTGGAAAGTGACCGACTAAAACAAGAAATGTATGCTGACTAAGATTATTTTTTTGCGCGATTCCTGTTGTGCGTTCGAACATTGGGTGTTCAACCACGGCGTCTATATTCCAGATGCCGTGGTTGAAATTCGCTCGTATATTTGCCAGCAAAAGCAAAATGTAAAAAGGCGCTTCAAAGTCCGTTAATTTTCGCAAATTTGATTTTTAGGAGCTGTGTGAAACATAGCCTTTAAGGAAACGAAGATTGCAAATAATGATTGTTTTTGGCTTTATACTATCTGCCAAGTAAGCCCTGAGCTTTAAATCTTATTATATTCAAGTAGTATTAGTAGGCCTTGTAGTTTTAAAAAGGTCAAGCGGCCCAAAGAATCAAATGTACTAATTTGAGTTCCACTGAATTGAGTAGAGCAGACAATGATTCGTAATTTCGTGGGGCTTTTTTTCACATTTACGAATAAAACAAAACATGCACTAGACTTCTTATATTGTCTTATTTGTTTTGTACGTTTTCCTAAAAGTGTCAAATAAAAGTCAATATTGATAAATCTTACACTTTCACGACTTCAAGAACAGAGCCTCATTATATTATTTCTTAAGTAGATTTATTCTAGTAGTTATCTATTTGTATAATGCAAATCTTCTCTATCTTTAATACTTCGTTGGGTCTTATCCATAAAGCACGCCCGCAACGGTAATCAAGAAGAAGATAGATGCTCTTTGAAGCAAAATCGTTTGGCCGTCGCATGGTTTTCCAATGAGAAAACTGTTAGCGTTATTACAAACGTCAATAGTCACCATTGCTAATTCATCTATTGTAATGTCTCCATCGCCTCCAAAAACAAATTTCTGCCGGCCTCACTTCTCTTGAAAAAGTGAAATTGCTAGAAATAAAGCTTAATGTGATATTCCATGAGCTATGGTAAAATCTACGTGACTAACAGATTATGTGGTCCATAGGATACCTACTTCAAATGCTAGTGGCTAGCATTCTACTCAGGTATCTGGTCGAAAAAAATGATCGGTCCGTCCAACAGTGTATTCTTTGTAAGCGTATTGCTCTGAGTCATGGGATATATATTGCGTAGACAATTAGAAACTAGCTATTTCTGGCTATTGTCGGTAATATTGAATACTCCTTTATTAATTGCAGTGAATATGAAACACATGTACGATTTTCGCAGAAATGTTAAAACTAGCACTACCATTCCCCACGACGTTGGATCCAACAAGAAAATGAAAACCAGGTAAAAAAAAACAATAGTCAGTATTTCGTACTGAAGCCTTTTACGATAACAATGGTAAAAAATTCTTACTGGTATTAACGCCATCCGAAAACTGAGATGATCTGCTAAGCTTTTTTAAGGCAAGCTCTTCGATTTTGACTAGAATAGCGCCCCAGAGAACCGATGAGATTCTAGCTTAATAACCATTATAAATCTAGCCATACAAAATATCTAATAAATTTTTCTCTATTATGGCTTCTATCGTAGGTTAGCATTCTTATTAAATGTTCTTCAACACGAAGAACTGTATCCTCAATAGTTCGTGCTTATTATATTTTTGTGGGTACACTCACTTGATTTGCCTATCATAAACCTGCCACGGTTTTTTATTTATTTAAAAGTAGAACTCGGGACTCACAATCGAAATCTCTGTTTGATTTTTAACTAAAACCTATAGATCTTTCTCTAACTTTCAAATTCATCATATCGCTCGCCGCGCAATTATGTCTGACCAGTGTAAATATCATTATACTCCCTACCACTAATATATTCGAGATACCACACCACAAATAAAAGCTCTTAGTATTTAACTATAAACTGTTTTATCTTTATGCTTCTGTTTAACATATGACTAAATGAGGGGTCCTTGAACGGTAAATTTGCCCAAAAGAAGTCTTCAATATGAACTTGCAGACTAAAGACTCTATTCTACGAAACAGCGCTTTATTATCAGTTCAACGCTTCATATGTACTTATAGCTAAAAGAAATGCAAATGATGTAAAACGTCCAAACCAATCCATAATTAAAAAACGGAGATATATTTCTAGCATTTTACTTTTCAGATGTAAGACCTTCCCAAAAAAAAGTCTATACTTGGCTTCGAAAAGCTACATACAGATTACATCGCTAAAATTCGCTACAAGAGAGTACGCCCTCTAAGCTGAGCAAGCATATTTCTGTCCATCGACTCATTCTAACATTTGAGACGATCTTACGTGGTGCGATGTCTCTACCAAACAATAAATAACTGTAAAAATTTTAAAACACACGCTAATATTCAACAATAAATCGATGACGTTCGCTGAGCAACTAATAAAATACTCAGTTATAATAACTACAAATGAGTCCGTTTCATGAATAGATTTCGTCAGCGCAGCACCCTTCAGTTGTAACTGATTGTAGAGAAATTCACGAAAGCCTTGACAATCAATGTTCTTTTTGATTATCGTGTTACGACTGAACCATGGTAAGCCATCCTGCCATCACTGGCCTCCGCCCAACTAACAATAACAACGGACGCCAGTATCATTTTCACCACTAAAGCACCATGAAAAATACATAATCATCACGGTAAACCCATTCATATATCAAGTGGAAATTTTACATACAAGCAAGTAGATTAACTACAGTGAGCACAACTGAGATGTTATTATGGAGCGAGGAAACCGTCATTTTGCCACTCCTCACAGCACACATTTTTTGACTCACAACGATATTTATATATATAATCTTTATTAGTTAAGTTTTAGAATCAGTCGACGATAAACAGCTTTAGAGTTTGTCATTTTCTAATCCAAATTGGTGGAAATACGTTCCATATGAAAATATCTACTTTTTGAATAGATTAGAAAATTTTATCTTTGATTAAGTACATCTCATAGCATTTGCACTTTAGCTCAAATACACAGTAAATTAAAAATAACATGCCATTATTAGCCTACCGGAAAACACACGTAATGGCTTCCTTGATTTCACAGAAATGTTCGTTCGATACTTATATCTTCTAAGTCCTATATTAGAACTTCAGCGTTAAAAATTTAACTTAAATACTTCGAGTATTACGTTTAGAATCGCCCACTTCTTTGAACTGAATCCTTAGCATTGGATTGAAAAAGTTGGTGTGATTCGTGTGACTACAACGCAAAACGGTAGTAAATATTAAGTCATACTCATTAGTTTGAAGACGGAGAGCCCTGGTGGCATTATCGCAAACTGTGATTATTCACGTGACTATAATTCAAAACATTAATATCACATTATGTCATGTTAGCTGTGTATAGTAATGACTTTTGTTTTGTTATAGTACCCACAAAGACGCTGCAGAAATTTCGCAGATTGTGAAATTAGAGTAGCTGATGCGGATCACACATTAGATTTGTTGCTAAATACAATCATTTTAAATTACATCTGCAAACTTTTTCAAGGATTTGCAGTTGTACTACAAACCTTTTTCAGCGTCTGCGGTATCCCCGCCATTGAATCCTAGTTGCACTTCTGGCGTATCAACAGCTTGACTAGACATTATTTATGTGCGTGGACCTAAATGGGCAAAGGTTTAGCGAATCGAATATAGCACCCGCTGCAAAAATTATTGTAGCTGCACGAATAGTTATTGAATTCGATAGAACTGGACCTGACTTCCCAGATCTCCCACGTTACTTCGTGTACACTTGAAGGATTTAGCGGCTGCTAAAACCAAAACAACCACAAAGCGAGAGACGCGCCTATATTCGGGAAAGGGAAAAGTGGAGAGAACCCACGTACCTGCACAAAGTTCTTTAACAGACCCTCTATATGAAGACGTTAAACACATCATGTAAGTCCCTGTGATGGTACAGTGGTACTGTGTTGCCTAATAAATTTAGGCACATATGAAATAGTCTACGTCCGAACCACACCGCATGTATATTTTTATTTCGTCAGGAAGCAATGTGCTATACGTTACTAGGCGCAGATTTCAAAACATTCAAGATCAACAGGTAACGAAAGACAAATATTTTTATTTGCGCTGAAAAGAGCGGCCGTTGGAAACAACGCTAAACAGCTATATGAGATTTTTTATGCGTAGCAGTACCAGTTAGTTATCTTAAATTTTTGAAATCACCTATTTTAGGGTTTTGTATCAAGAGGGCTCTTTTTAGTAGTCTAACCGTCTTGTCGAACTTAATTTCTCTAATGGCTGTATATATAATGGCATGGTAACCACACAAGTAGCTACTAACTTTGATAATAAAACCTTATCTTCCGTAATTCTTTACTTTTCCTTATCATTAAGATATATTGAATGTTTTTTAAGAGCTGAAATACCAACCAGCGTAAGAGAATCTTTCTTATTTTAAATTATCATAACAGTGCACTCAAATATATGGGCACTAGTTATTCAGACCACTCTACTCTACACGGCACGAAAAACTCCAAGCATTAAGGCATACATTAATTTCAATTCGAGCTATGCTCAGCAGTATGAACCAATTTTTAAAAGGTAGTGCCGGACACAAGACATATTAAAGACTTTACATAAAAGCAAGAATCAGTTAAATGGTGTATGAGCCAACCTGCCGTATAACTTATTCTTTATAGTAACACTGTTTCATATATATATGCTTGTATAATTACGAACGGAGAAAATACATAACGCAAATGCCGTCAAACGTTAGTCAAAACCTTAATGGGTTGGTAGCTATATCTGCAAGGATGTGTTACCTCTATTTCTTAAAAGGTTAAGTGCAAGTGCATTGACTTCATTGCCAAAATATTTGTGTTATACTGTGAAACTCTCACGCACCAAACTCTAGAGTTCATATCCTTAAGCTTTGGTTCAAAATTGATCCTAATGCTTCTTCGAATTTAAATATTTTCTAAAAAAGCTTTTTTGTATTCCATTGATTTGCTTTGTTTTTGAGTATGTATTTAGATAGCAAAAATTGAAGTGAATTGTAGAAAACCCTATGCTTGAAACTGGTTGTTTCCCACAAGGTTGCTTAAGTTTCCGAACGCCTTGCATAGTGTTTAGAAACCATAGGCTGATAAAATAATCTCTTCACTATATCGACACGATACTCTGTTGCTGTTACTGCAAAATGGCCTGTTAAACAACCGTGACATACTGAGGATCACTAGTGAATGCTGTTAGAAACGTTAGTTAACGATAAATAACGAAAAATAAAAAAAATCAATCATTTTATAAAAATAATAATATTTTATATACATTTTTTTGATTTATTATTTATTTTACCTTTAGTGCTACTAGAAAACTACCACGAATAGAATTGCAAAAGTCATAAATACGCCGGACGTCGGATCGTTTAAAAAAGTTATTTGATAAATATTAAGCAAGTGTCTCGCTACTTGTCCTAAGGTGACTCAACCACATGTTGCCACATGTTAGTCAAAGTATGTTCGATAAGAGAGAATTTAATGACAGCGGACATGATCACTAAATCATATCAACAGATCTATACAAGTAAGCATTTGTTCACAAATGACTGGTTCTCACGATATATTATCTGCATACAAGTAACTTCCAGCATACCAACTCTACTTCTACTATTTTCAAGCCTAGTTTTTACTTATTTTCTGTTTTTGCCTTGCTGTATAGCGCAAATATTTAGCTAAAATGTACGCTTAGGGGAAATGGTAAAGCGAAAATAATTTTTAGATATAATTCGGTAATGTACCTGAATTAATTTTTACTACTAACACATTCTATAGTGCCAAAAATATTGTGGTTTATTAAGCAACATTATAAATTACTTAATCTGAACGAGTTCGTCTCTAGCGCGTAATTTTCAGATAATTTTAGCTTTTACTTTATAGATGTATAACATCAACTTTACCCAATAAGACACCGAGGAGTTACCCTTTAGAAATATATTTTTTAATTTCTTCAATTGGTAGAGAAATTTATTGCTTTGATGAGCTTAAATGTATCCAGTGTTTTCTTGCTTATACCCAACACCTGGTTGGAATTCTCCCGGCTAGAGCACAGACTTTTACACTCGCAGAAGCACAGGTTGTAGTTCAACTACATTATAGTTTGCTACGATCATGCCTTGGAATCCGAATTTATATCCCTTTGCTTTAGTTAATCGCATTCTAGTTTAGGTGACAATAAATTATACAAACACATAACTTCAGACAATATTCTTCGATCAGACTATCGTTTCAGCTTATAGAACAACACACGTTCTTTTCACACGTAATTTCCACGAGCTATCCTAAATCAATCATAATCATGTTTCGTGCGCAGCATTCACGGATTAGCGGTTTACTAATAGTATTGGCTATTCTATTAATGTTTTTTAATTAAATTCTGTTAATGTTTTAACCTTTAAAATAAAGATTTTAATTAGCATTGTAAAAACTTTTGAAAGCTCAACTAAGGGATCGTCGAATTCCTTTCTTCAAGGGAAAATAATGGATGATTTGTTCAATACAATATAAGTGGAACATAACTAAGAAAGAACTAAAAATTAATCTTTGCCCCTCAGAAAAATAAATTTCGACCTTTATAAACCCGAAAATCTGTGACAACCAATACAACAATAATAATAATGGCACATTGATCCAGTGTTTTGGAGCCCTAGGAAGCCGGCACCCCACTCCTGCAGTAGTTTAGGATCGTTTTCGATAATTCCTTAATCTATGGAGAAATTTCTTGTGTCCTTATACAAACATATTCGTTCAATCTTCTCGTTCGGTCCGTAAGGAGAATATGTTTTTAACCAATTGAATTTGTAATTGTATTTTGTGTTAGATAGATAGATAGATAAAAAAAATTAAGAAACTAAAAATAATTTAGAATGTTGCTGTTTGGATATTTTTTAACGACTGTCAGAATAATCGTGTTCTACTTAAAGGTCGAGATTAGGAACATACGGAACTAGATGACAAAAGTAAAAGTTTTTTTTCTAAACCTAAAGCCTTAAATGTAGACTGATCTGTAAAAAAGTAAAATATACTACGAAAATCAATTAATGCTTAAGTAAACTCAAAAATGTCTCTATGTCGTTCTAGAGGTGTTTAATGTTACCTGCTGAAATAAATTTGGCTATATTTATTTTTACTTGTATTATTGACAAGCTTATAAACAGAAGACCTACTCAACAGGTGATAATACCGGCGGAAAGCACGGTGCAGGGTTTTTAGCAAAATATATCTTATACGGCTTGTTTTGAAAATAAAAGAATAATATCATACTTTTTAGCCAAGCAAATCGGTGTGATTCGTGACCGAGCAATAAAGACCACCCTAGCCCAATCAGTTAGAACAGGCGATCACCGAATAATAGGTTATTGTCAGAAATGAAACAGAAATATTACGGTAACAGAAATGAAAACTAGAGATCGAGATGCCGAGACTGAGATTATTATTACAAGGTCCATCATCGCGGTTAGCTTACAAGCAATCAAAGGAACACGCCTTCGTTGCCTCTGATCCTGCGTGTGGGTGGTTAAGTTGGATCGTACAGACTATCAGGAATCTCAAAGTACCGAACTCTTCCGAGTTTTTGCGTCTGGAACTGCCGTTAAGCACTGCTTCAGACGGTGGACTTTAAGTATGAAACAAAGTGTACCTACGTTTAGTTTTAAATTTGGACCACAACCCGATCCTTAAAATTAGTAGACAACACGTGACCATTGTACTATCATCAAAACACCTCAAATGTATATGTAATCCAAACATGACCAACTGGTACTAGCTTTGTTTGAACTGATCGCTGAGTATGAATTCCGTGTGTTTATAAAAAAGTGCACGGTTGCAAAGTCGTAACTCCCTCACCGTGGTCGGAAAGTGCACACATATACAGAGCGTGGCTGGGAGTGTTCAACCGACTTTTGTTCCTACCCATCCTGTCCAATAGTTCACCTACAAGGAACCACAACGAATAACTTTAATAATATATGTATACAATGATTTTATTACAATACAATGATTTATTGTTACTCCTTTCAACATTCCTACGTCAGACACAACTCCCAAATCGTTGCAAAAATTGGGGATATTATTACTCACTTGTCATATATGCTACAAACATGCAATATGCACACTACGCAGACGATCTCTAGACGGGCACAGCGACGGACCTAGAAAGCCGCATAAATTTGACACGGCCTATACCTAAGCGAGAGGCTGCGGCTAGCACTAAGGCGTGCGAAAGCAGTGCTTCTAATAACAAAAAGAAACATTTTGACAAAGTAATTGAAGTCGAAGGGAAAAGAATAGAAATTTCTTATAGTGCTAAGTATTTGAGGATTAAGCCAGGGGCACATAAAAGGACCATAGGGAATACAAAGTGTATAAAAAGCGTGGTAGTCGAAGTCATGAAACTATCAGAAAACATAGCAAAAATTATTTCAATTCCAATGAAAAAATAAGAATAAGGTTGTTGATGCGTTGAAAGCAATGTCAATCGTGTTGTTTAAAGGTTCATTCAATACCAAGCCGGATCTAACCTAAAATTTCAACGACTCAATGACGAAGTATCTAACAGGCGTTTTCTCAACAACTGCCACAAGGAAAAACTTCTTTAGCGATAGCGCTCCTCCCATTTAACCTGAAATTAGCCCCGATACCGGCTTACGGGGTAAATATGATTTGGATGGAGCTTGCCGTCAAAGATCCCAAATTGCCTCTGTCTGAAAATATACTTTACTCTTTTGCTTATCGAAGATAGAAGATTTCGCTTTTGACTCCCAACAACCAAAGCCTTCTCTGAATGTCTCAGCAGGTGGGCGCAAAAGTTGAGTAGAAGTTCACCGAAATAGATCGCTTATTTCGCAATAAGACATAATGGCTAGAAGTAGTCAGACTGGACAAACTGTCACGTCGTCACCCGTCTGGCGGCCCATGACTTCCGTTGCAAATTATGTACGAAAGTGCACTTTCATGAGCCCAATGGAATGTATTTGCAGTAGGTATAGAAGGAATTCTGATAAGTACCATGCATGTGGTTGCTTTCCTAATGCCCTCGCTTACAAGCTGAATGATGCTACTGATTCTCACGCTCAACACTTTTAAACATTTAAGCCTATGAATTCTACTACTCTGGTGATACTGAAAAAAAACAACGATAATTTTATCATTTATTTTGCTGTTGTATATTTTAGTGTCAAGTTGTACCATCAGCAAATCAACGCTGCGTATAATATGCAGTTGTATCTGCGCTTTTTAGTGAAATATCATGTATTACTCTCTACATAAAAAGATAGACTAAAACTCCCAATTGCCTAATAAGCGGTTTGGTACGTTCTCACATACATTCTAAATACAGCTTCGTTCACTTTAATTAATATATAAACGAGGCACTAAAAAAAGAAAAAAAAGAGAATACCGTCATAAAGTGCTGTCGCTAGTTAGAGTGTAGGGATATTTTGGAAATATATCTTAAACCAAATCGTTTATACTAGTAATTAGCAAGTGTAAAGTATCCAATGCGCGCGTCTCATGGAAAAAAAACATTGAGGGTGGAATTCGATAATAAGGGGATGATTTTAGGGCGGCCTGCAACTGACTGCGCTTTAAAAAATAAAAGGAACAGTACTTTATTTGGAAAGGGTTCATAGAAGAGATCGTAAGATACTTGAGAGGCCGCCCATTTGAGGATGTTATAAACCGTCTTAGAATCGAGTACCCGGACCGCTGTTCAACAGGCTCAAGAAAATAGCCTCTTTTCAAAATAGGCCACATTTACCAGGCACCTATATCTAAAGAAAGATTCTGAAACTGAAGAAGATAAAAGATACCAGAGTCAGAGTACGTTTGACCATAGGGACAGCACTAGGCCCAAGGGAAGTCCTGTCGGAAGCTATAAAGGAATCTATTAACTAAGTTGCTAAGAGAAAGCTGTTTTCCAAAATTATGGAAGGAAACTTACTTGGCACTCGCACTTAAATATTTTGAGTTTTATGTTCGGCATCGCTGTTAGACAATCTAACAAACGACTGGGCTCATTACAAAACAATTCGAACTTAGGCTACCATGTGTTCCTAAAGTTAGCATCATATCAGTAATTTATTACGGGGACACGGACCCTTATACCTATGCCGGGCAAACAAAGGAGTATATCAATAACCCAGCCTATGTGCTTGATAAATGGATCAGTTAAGGTCATGCAACTTATCACTAAGCGACCTGCACAGGGATCTGAGAAAAAGAAAGCGATAGTGAAGAGGATTGAAAAAGTTTTTCAGAAAGCTCACGATGAAAAGAAGGGTCCTCGAAAACTATGAACTCTATACTGCTAATTTAGGTGAACCTGAGAAACGCATTCAACACTAGAAATTATGGCTTTTCTGAAAAAAAGCTGTACTAGAAAAAAATGATTTTATTTTTGAAGAATGTAAGCATCATATTTTGATGATAGAACTTTTGACGTAGGAATAAAAAGGCTATCACCCAAGATTGATGTTCGCCCTTTCAGATATTGACTATGACGAATTCGTGGAGATTTCGAATTTCTTTGAGAGGGGCTGATGTGTAGCGTATATAGAAGGGTTCGCGTTTTGGGTCACAAAGGGAACAACATACATTTTTGAGGAAAAAGTAGACGAAGCTTTGACGCAAGTGAAAAAGTTTGTGAATAAGCACCGCCTAAAACTTATCCCTAAAAAGCAAGACTTTATGCCAACAGAAAGCGTTGCCGAGTTGTGGGGATAAACTTTCAAGAAGAATTTCAAGAACCTAGAGGTTATGATATACAGAGGTTCAACAAAAATTGCACATATGGAGCATGAGGCTAGCGAGGTGATGAAAGTAGCAACCAATATGGCACGTGCTAAGAAGAGAAGTACCAAACGGCTACCGACCTCAGTGGCCGATTCAGATGCTCCGTACGCCTCCTACTATGAGCAGACATGGTCCTGGGCTGCGCTAAGAGGACAGTTGCCATCAGAGTGATTTGAAGCTATAGAACGTTACCACTGCTGCCGTCCTATATCCGGGTAGAGCGCTTCCGTAGATCACACTGACCAAAGAAAGGGCGTGCGCTACCTAGGTAGTAAACTGGATTTGTCTACTGCCATATTCCATGGGATGACCACAGTCCAAAAAAAAGGCAACATGAATGGGCACACGTTCCACCAACGTAAACATCGAGCAGCTAGACCGAATTATTGATTTCGGGAATACAAATTTGGTAGGCGAAAAGTTCACGTACCATACCATCAAGTTAGTTAACAGACAAGGGAAGTTCACATAGTCACAATAAATAAAACTTGAGTGGATGTCTGTGTCCTAAGCATATAGTTACTATACGGAGATATCCTCGCCCTGACTAGGAGAGAAAGGGAATACACCCAGTCAACCGGAGTCATGGGTTAGTTAGGGGTTTTGTGTGAGGCATACTTATATCACAGGTGAACTAGCGACAGGAACCAAGAAACCTAGAGAAAATAATTTAAAAAAATTGAAAATTATACAACAACAACAAGGCAGAATGGGGCTGCTGGTCCTAATTTCATCAGGTGTGCAAGGAAACACGCGATATACCCCCGAAGTTTTGAAGTAATATCACACATATATTAATGCTCGGATAAAGAGTGAAGAGGGTTATTAGATTCTTAGCCCATACTTCTATACTAGCTTAGGGTTTAGAAGTCAAGTTGGTAGCAACACGGACCAACGCTTCAAGCCTGACGTACCTGAAAAAGCCTGGAACCGAAACGTGAAATAATCTTCCTATTTCTCTGACGGTGTGTAAAAACACTTCTATTTGTTGTTACATTAAAAGATGAATAAACAAAATAAAAAGTATGAGTTCCCGTGAGGTACGAGTTTGTCTGCGTAAAACTTCTGTTCACAATAATACAAAGTCAATCGATTGCTCGCATTTTATAAACTTGCGTATCTAAGGTTATCATTAACGTTCAATAAAGATGTATCTTGGCTGTGTAGAGCTGTGGGAACTTAAAACAAAACTCAAACGAGTACAATAAGGTAATAGAATACACCGCAGCATTTACAGAGATCGGGCGGACCTGTAGATCTCACCGAGTCTAGTTTTCCTGCGAGACTGGATCTCAGTTACGCCGGCTAACCGCAACAGTGTTTAATGGAAAACATATGCCGAAGAGTCTTGCCATTCAGTAGATAGTACAATCGAGTATTGTCGGATGCTAGATTCATCACATAATGGTTGACCTATCAAGTGCAACTGATACCGGAGTCCCTTTAATTAGCAGTTAAGCTATCTTCCATCTATGGTTAACGGTTCGTAAAAATGATGTGATTAGAAAGCCGATTATCTGACAAAAAGGAAGTTTAGCATTTTGATCGACACAAAAATGCCTTCTTAAGAAAGCGTATACATGTTTGAACAGATTTTGGCAGAAGCATCTCTGTTTTATTGGTCCCAGCTAGTGAGGAAGTCAATGCACTTACGACTCCATTCGTATTTTCAAGAAATTGCTTTCCGTAAATTCCTTAATGCTCTAAGAACTTTCAACTATATAATCACAACAGCTTCATAGTTGGAGATAAACTTATTCAAACGGATGATACGTGGGAACTAGACAGTTGCCCGAAACACGTTACACTTAATTCGAAGTTTAAAATGGCAGCTGACCGCTGCAAGACGAACTTAAAAATTAGGCTGTTCGCGCAGGTTGAAGAAAAAGAGAAAAAAATAAATTAGAATACTTCAATTGATCAATGATTGGCGAATGAAACAAGACAGGTAAGCTAGCACGCATTGTAACAGCACTCACAGCTATCCAAACTCATCCTCCCTGAAAAGTTAACTAGCCTTCTGGCGCGTGCCACTGACTACATTTGCGTTCATATAACTTACATATTTAGCAGTTGACATCACCAAAAGTCACCAAGGCCATAGCGAGCGCCCGATGCATCACAAAGCCAGCGTCGCCAACTGCAACTTAAACTTAGACTAACTCAGTGAAAAACTACTATGCGTCATAAATGTCCGTTAGCCTTATTTACCTCTTTTTCGGGTTCGGCCCATGTTAGAGTCCATTTTGCTCTATTTTGTATGCTATATTATTACTTGCGCAGCTCGAACCAATTTTTCACAGTGTTTTCGAGGATAATCAATCTATGATAGTAATACCTGACTGGTCGCAAAGTTGGCAGAGTTCAAATCTGCAGCACTTCCATCTATATGGTTGCTAAGTGCTACCGCAGCGAAAAGTTGGAAGATTTTTTCATTGAGGTTAAGGGCTGGTGTATCATGTAGACTAAACTTTATTGCTAAGGTACTGTACGATAGAATCACACTCTCATTCGAATGGCCCGCCTGTGGTGAAACGAGTCAAACCTGTCTCTTTAAAGTGTTTTTTATGTTTACTGGTTTACCCATAAAAGGGTGTATCACTTAAAATTTACCTAGAAGTATTTCAGCTTCTCCACCCAGCGACAATAAAAAACAATGTGGTATTGCAGAATTTGAGCCATTTATTCAAATCACTAAAGCAGCCTAGAGTGATAATCTCAGGCCCTTGATTGTTTAGTAGCTTGCCCCCCGCCATCAAAAAGCGACTCGTTTGGGTACCAGATGGCCCTGTTTTCTTGTTACAATAGCCAAATGATCAGTCTTTCGTTGAGGCTTTTGAATATTAAATAGCTCTCTTTCCTGCCACAATGGCCAGGCGGAAAAGCTAGTTGGGTCCATTAAGTGACAAATAAAAAAAAAAAAAAAAAAAAAAAAAAAAAAAGAAAAAAAAAGACTACGCCAAAGGTAGTAACATGTTGTCCGCTTTACTCTTCCGCTCCGTTGACTTGTTACAGCTGGCACAGGGCTAAGTTCAGCGGAAGTAACAGGGCCTCTTCCGGTAAAGTCCCTACTGACACAGCTTTTCTATCTGTGACGCATCTTCGTGCTGCCGAGAGCTTGAAATAACGTGCTACCTAGGCACGTTGTTGAAATCTATGTGATCTATCTGTTTCCTATCTCTTCTGTCTGTCAATCCGTATGTTTGCCCTCTGCTCGTCCATGCCTCATCGTCGTTATCGGCAACAGCAACATTGCGGGCAATAACGCCGTCAGCAGTGGCACCATCATTATCAGCATCCAGTATCACCGCGACTATCGACACGATCATGATCATCACTGGCATCCTGTTTATACGTATCTGTGGCAAGAAAGCCGACGGGCTGCCGCCTGTGATCGTATAGCAGTGATACGAAGGCCAAGCTTGAAACAGGCGTATTTTCCGTCTGATGGTCACGGTCATCGTTTGGGACGACGGTCGGTCGCCGGCTGGTTGCTGTGCATGCTTCTCATGATAACACACTGTTAAGGCCTGCAGCACGCGGGCCCACAGAACACAGCGAGGGATTACGGACGCATCCTCTGTCCATAGCAGCTGTCACTAGTAGTGCTAGCAGACGGTAGAAGAGGGCGTGACCTTGCAGCCAGAGAGAACCTAACAGGAGAATGAGTGGGAGGTCGGAGTAGAGAAATAACGGTTAAACGAGCCCGGCGGTCTCCAGCACTACCACACGACACTTGGTGGCGATTTCTTGAACTAGACCTCAAGGGCTCGTACTGCATTTAAATATACGAAGCACGATCATAACGCAAGGATCTATGCAGGAAGTTCTCCTCCTGGAAGCTTGTGTGCCCGTATATGTAGGGTATCCGAAAGCCAACAGCTCCACACTATGTAAAGGGATGAAGAGGTTATACGGACTGCTGAAGGTTAAGACTGGGTTACGATCGGCTGTAATGTTCGGCTAGCCAATTTTTCGTGTCGAGGAGACGGCAAGAATATTTACTACACATATATAGATGATTCAATTCATCAGCGAGAGAAAACAAGTGAATTTGGGCTCGAGCAAGGAGATGTAACCAAACTGTATCTTATAGAAAGTGGAGGAAGATCCAGTGACAAATAGGACAGCACACAAGTCGGTATATATTCGCTTCTTGCATCGCCAAGCAAACCCATAGAAGGCCCTTTCTGGTGTGGAGGAGGAGGGAGCTGGGGCCGAAAGTAGGAGCAGGGTCGGAGCGAAAAAGTAATGAACAACAATGTTTTCTGGTGGGTTTTGCTCTTCTTCTTCTACTTCGCTCTCGTCTCATACGGATCCTTCGGGAAAGCTAGATGGAATGTCTTCTCAGAGTCCAAACCCTATGTTCGTCACAACCTCGAAGACGTAAACAACGAGACGAGCACTTCCCTATGCTGACGATTCCAGCTAGACGCAAAAAGCACACAGACGGAGGCCGCCCCATCATCTTCTTGCTTCTTTTGTCTCCCACGAACTTCTCTCCGCTTATGTGCGCTTGTGACAAGGGTTCTGGCCTAGGGTACTTGTTCGTTAAGCCAATGGACGTAAGCTACTGCGGAGAACTATCTCGTCTTCTGTCACTTTTCTACGTCGACTCAAGAACTCTTTCTGCTTTATCATCGATGAGATATTTATGCTTGAATGGCTGTTTCGATATCTGGCCGCTGCATCGCGTTCTGTAGCATCCTGTTGCGTTGTGCCGCTTTTACTAGTTTGTGCTGTTTGATATTCGCTGCTGGTAGCTATTTCGACAGCGTCCGGATCTGCATCTGTATATACCTGCGTCTGCTCGGTTCCTAGCTATCTGTAGGCAAGGCAGAATAAAAAAATTAACTGAAGGGCAGGCAGAAAGGCTTAAACCTAGATCTCTCTGCCTGTCGTCATTGTTTTACACATTTTTATGCGCATCGTATGAGATTTGCTGTTGCGCAACGCGCTGCGAGAAAAAGCACAAAGCCGCCGGTAAATGTCGGCGGTGACAGAATCGTCTGCCCATCGATGTTGACGCATATTACAAAAGTCAGTGACGACTGCTATAGAGCAACACTTGCCGTCACTTGTCATGAAACGACGATAAGAACTGCTTCCGCTGCGATAAGAAAACGTTTCTATTATCTTTGCAGCATAATAGTTGGTAGAATAAGCGTGTGTGATTGATAAAACAGAGCTGGTCCGGCATACAGGCAGGTACTAATAGATGCTGTACAACTATTCAAGACCTAGTCCCTGAAAACTCTTAGGTGTGGCGACAAACGTGCTTCGTTTTTACAACAAGTAATAATCACAGTATCATCTTATTATTAATTACGTAACTAGTATTATTATTAATAACTCGTTTACGCACAGATATTACATTGTATATGTCGTAGCGAAGTACTTTGCAGTACGTCCAATTCGGATGAAATCGCGTTTAGCATGCCCACTTTGCATATGCAGATTCAAAGCAGATTAGACTAGAACGTTGCCAGCGTCCCGCTGGTACTGTTACCCAACGCTCTCGTACGCGAACGCATGCTTTCAGTAGCTGTAAACCATTGCGGGATCATCTGGATGAATGCTAGACATTTTGGGCCTGCCAAATCGAAGTCACTCGTCGAAAGGACTTAATAGCTACATTCTATGTAGACTTTTTTATGAGCATACAGCCGACACGCCAGGACGTATTAAGTGAAAGCTCAGCTAGGAAAAACCACCCGTCTACCATATTTTTATTATCCATATTCTTATTTTTAGCGCAACTGCAATGCTCTCTCCCCATCGTTCGTGCATGCTTTTAATAGTTATTTGCCCTCCGCCCCTATGCCCCCTCCTCTTCCTGATATGCACAAGAAGATTCGCGATTCAGGTTCTACAAAGTTGAGCATTTTCCTCAGCTAACCAGTCGGGCGTCATACGGCAATATTCTATTTTTCAATGCTGTGGGTAGCTTGAATGAATCGTTTATGATCCAAACAAGTGCCACACCCTCTGTTGTTTGATACTATCAGTAGGCGCGTCGTGTTCCAGTAAAGTAAGTGTTGCCACGTAAATAGAGCGGGCTCCAAACTGTTGCAACGGACGCCTCCCGAGGTACGAGACAATAGGCAAATTACCTTTCTGAAGAAAGATCTCAATGAAAGTTGGACTCCCGCCCTGCCACGGACGCCAGCGTTACGGTCGAGACCTAAGCCAAAATAGAATGTTCTGTTTACTTTCGTACTTCGATTTTGGGTCGCATTACAGAGTCATGTAGAAGCTCCACGCGGCAACCGGCCTTCCCAGATATTTTGTTTATTGGGCTAACTTCCTGTCTTTTAGGTATAGGGATTTCGTATATCTCGTTAGATCTGTGTACATAATAGACATTTAGACCATAGATTTAAAAAACTAATGATTCCCTTAAAGTCCTTAGCTGTTAAGATGCCAATGTTTCAGGAACCAGGTCTCAAATCCTGCCTAGTTAGCAACCTTCGTTGTGGTGATTAAATATTTTGAGTTTGAACAAAGGTCATTTCAAATGCTGCTCAGCGAAATTCGCATGTTACCTGCCTCATTAACCAAAAATACGTAACGGCATAATGCCAGCGACCCACTAAGCTAAAGTGCTCGTGCGTCGTGGTCCTTAAACACTACTTGACAATGGCGATTTGGAAACACGCCGAAAAGTTCAACGCCAGTCATTTGGCAGGAAGGTCCTGCGGGCCAACTTGTCCTTAGAAAAAGAAACTACTGTAGTAATAGTTCAGTGACACTTGGGTATTTCAAGTGTTTTTAAGACGTTCAAAATTCTATGGAGGAAATAAAGATCCGGAATTTTGGACATTCTAATGAGCAAGATGTATTTACGTCCACTTCCAACAGGACGTTCGCGTGCGCCGCTAAAACTCTATTAACAACACAGACGCGTTCAGGCGAGCAAGCTAATTTAGACAATTCACTAAAATTTTGGATACGTTTTTAAGTCAAACTTGTATTGCTAGAACCTAGGTTTTTACAGCCAAAACTAAATGCGATAGTGACTGGCTACCTGAAAAAAGGGCAGACAGTTCAGTGTCAACAACGAATTCACGCAAACTATTTTCGGCCCCAACGTTGGTATCGAGCGTAGTTGGAAGACGTTACGGCCAATTAGGTCCATGCCTTTTACGCCACGAGTCCTTTATTCGCAAGAGCCTGTACATGCGTCGTAAATATACGAAAAATAAGATCTGGCTTTCATTCGTTCATTCATTCGATCGAAGGCGAGCACGACGGAATATCTTCACCGTTCAGAAAAAAGAAAACTCTTTGTTTGGACAAGCCTGTTTTCCCTAATGTGGTAAACATAATGGTAAATGTTTTCATAAGGAACAATTGTTCGAGGTAACGCGTCCGAGTCAATAACTCCATATATTAAAAGCAAAAAATTCGGCTACCTTACTGTCCAGTAGTAGATCTCAGGATTGTTTACTCCTAATATATTACACATCGAACACCAAGTTACGAATGGTGTACTTATCATCTTGGTGGGAAAAAAAAGTGTTCCTTTTCCCGCTGTGAATGAAGTCCAGTTGGAGACAGGCAGTAGCAAGCTTCCACTTGTAAAAGGCTGAGAACGCGTGCGACAGTCAATAATTTTGGGCTGAGATTTAGTGACTTCGCATATAATCCGTAATGCGCATTCCGTGATGATAGGGTGCGTCATCGTGCCTCGGACAGCACAGAGCCATCGTCACCAGCTGCAAGCATTTTTGGATGTTGCGAGTACGTTACTTTGATAAGAGCGAAACTCGTGGTTGTTTTATGCTGGGCAGGTTTGAAAGGACCTGCTGAAACAATCGAGATGTTTCTCCCCTTTGAAAAACTTTTCGTAGTTTAAGGTTCTTCAAGTCATTGGGTCGATTAGATGAGGGCCGCTCCGTGTCCGCTCGATAACTGGAAAGGGAGAGGTATTTCTAGACTGGTCTGCCCGCATGGGTTTTATTAGAGGAGTAATGTTCTTTACTTTGCTTGAAGACTCGAGCGCGTCACCATTTTTCCAGAATTACAGTGCTTTATTGCCCATCACGGCATCATTAAGGAAACAAGCTCAGATAATATTCGCTGAATCGCAAAACCGTCGGGTAGCTTTTTCTAAAAACAAAAGCAAACGGTGCAGGATACGTTCAGTTAAGGTAGCATCAAGTGACAGCTTAATGTTCCAAGAGTACCTTGGGAGGATTTTTTATAAGCTGTATTATCTGTATAATGTATTGAACACTTTGAAGTTGCCTTTTCATAAGCTTCTTATTGCCATTAATTCCAGACCGCTAGCATTTCTGGCTGTCACACCTTACGTGCCTCCAACGTCGATTTCTGCTCATTTTGTCAGCTGGTCGTCACCCGATAGCTCATTCACTGAATGAGACTTTCGAAGACGTCGAACGGGACTAGGCATTAATACAATTGCGATGAACGCGAGTGGGCTCTGTCTGATTTTTGAAGATAGATGCAAGAGCACTTGTTTCGCTAAAGTGGGTAATTCTCGGAAAAAGAAATCTTCGAGATTTCCTTCTCTCGTTGTTAAAAACATTGTCGTTGTTTAGGAGGACGGCGTAGATTGACAATCCCAAAAGTCGTTCTGTATGACTAAAGCCGTCAATGGACCAGACGGTGTTGCTTGAGTCCGAGCTGCGCCGAAACCCGCCGACAAACCTCTTGCTAAGATACTGATAGTGTGTATTGTTTATGTGCCTATTATATTTGCCTACATTTTTTATGGTTCATATACATGAACCACAAAAACATGAAACGCAACGTGGGTTCGTGGAGAACGTATTCCCGAAACCGTCTAAATAGAAGATTTCATTGTTTAAGTAATGACGATAGCAGCAGCATCTCGCCGTGCTGCTGTGCTAAGTAACGTATCTAATTGTTGTATTCTGGCTTATTTCTTCTTCTTATAACTGGCTTAATTCTTAAACCTAATTCGTAACAGTTCAAGCGCCCCCTACAGGAAAATATTCGACTCAGGCAGACATGTTGCACCGTGTTATTCATGTTAATATGTGTATAAATGTGTGTTTGTGTTGCGTGATAAAAATTATATCTGCCACGTCAGACAAGTAGGTACACAAAGCAAATGTTCAGGATAAATTTAAACATACCTTGGCGGACTATTTGCCTTGGCAAACATGTGCGTATGCGCTGAACTTTTTACTGGAGCAAAACCGATTCAAAGTCATGATTGCAGAAGCAGAAGTTTCGTCGTTGACATATGAGCGGAGATCAGCTATTTTCCAATGTTTCCGAAGCTGACGACCCCCCCCCCCCCCTCACCCCCACCTTGTCTATAAGTTCTCCTGATCACCTAAATTTGACGATCTATTCCGACTTGGTACGCGGTTACTGACGAACGAAAAATAGGCGCTATATACCATAACGTGTAAACGATAGGGAACCTGCTTCTAGGACTAATGAATAGTAGAGGAAATATAAAATACACTGTTGATTATCTTGGCGTTTCGGAGCGTGCCTTTCTATTCAGGTTCCAAGGAATGAATATGTACATACAAAGCAATATACGGCGCTTATTATGAGAATTTGTTTGGGCAGAACAGTGGATTCGTCTGATTTACAAGTGTGCGTTTCGTGTGCGTATGAGCTACGATTGTAGAACAAATTATTCAGGTGTCAATTTATGACTACTATCCACTCTATTGCTATCGGTATTAGTAGTTCGATCTTTTTTTCTCAAAAAAAAAAAAAATCATAACGATTGCACAACCTCATAGAAAAATCATAGAATTACACTAAAAGATACCTAGTTATACATAAAACAGGCCAAAATGTTTTTGTCAAGGGGAAAAAAGGGTTTTTCCCTAAAAGGAGGGCAAAATTGTTCTGAGCTCAGGGCAGACTTTTCGATCGTTCTTGATTCACTTACGTTTAATAGGCTCTTATCAGTATGATTCCGCGCTGTTCTATTGCATATTTCGGTAGAATCATTGCTTCAACCCAAGATAAACATTTTCTATTTAACTTTCTAAACCACCATCATTGGTTGGTTGGACTGTTTACAACAGTTTTTTTTACAAGTTATATATCTTCTGCTATATTCTTCTAAAATATCTACTACCGAATATCTAAACCTAATTATACAAGTTTAAGTGGAAATCGTATCGGTAGGCGGCGAAAAGTGGACGAAGTTACGATCATGGTTCAAGTTGGTCTCAAATCTTTCACAAATGTAGTAGCATTCGCTACTTCATCGTGCTTGAACACTAATATATACTATGTATTTTTGTATTCAGAGTGCATATGCAATGGTCATTTTTTTTTTAAATTTCTGTTTTGCGCCTCTTCTCAAACTTATCGATCCTTGTAAATTAGGGTTGCGCCGTGTAATAAGAACGAAAAGATACCTGTGTTCTTTACCGTGATCTAACAGTCATATCTCAAATCTCTAATAAGGGTTCTCCATACCGTAACGATATAGCTTTAGTTTATACTTCTCGACACTTGGGATTATTCGCCGGTCGTCGTCATATTGGACATGACTGCCTTTTCCGATTTCAGGCATGCTAGTAGGCCGAGCCATGCGAAACAAACATGTGGCAAGATAGGTCACTACAGGACCTTCTTAGACACTACAGGGTCCTATGCAAATTCCCGGATCGCAATTTCCGGTTGTTCGTTCTAACTCTAGAACTGTAAATGGGCCATTTATTATCATGGATTATCGTTAACTATTTCCCTGTGCTATATTAATTAAATTAAGCGTTCGTTCAGGATCCGGCTAGTAAAAGCAGTCGCTTCATTCCATATATCATAGAAGCACCATCTAGACAACGTTACTGCCTTGCCACTATCTCTGTTACATACATACATACATAGGAACCGTCCCATATGTCTAAATAGACCAGGTTTCTAAGCTAAGTGTACCTTACAAATGCTTTGTATTCGAAGTTCTGTTCTGTGTCACTAGTAAGGTAAAGCAGTCGCGCGCCGTAATGATTTGCGAATATATCCTCATTTGCACTCGTACAGAGTCTTCCCATTAATTTACAACTTCAGCGACAACAGATCACAAAGAACGAGCGATTCGACAGTTTACCATGACATTTCCGCCATTTTTGCGAACGTCCAAGCAAACGTTTCTGAGATGTATCATGTAATGATACGTGCCGCTGGCGTACGGGAATCAATCGCATGTTTCACATTTACTTTAGCTATAAACAATAGTCATCCATGACAATTAAAAGGGTGATATGATTTCGAACGAGTTTCACTATTTTTTCATGTACCTACGTGAGCGTAACGCAGGACGTCAACTTACCAGTGATATTTTTAGGCTAATTATATTT
>NW_019211459.1:30629491-30726374 GCF_002443255.2 Varroa destructor
TCTGGACGTTGTGGTAAAGAAGAAAGTCATCTGATACTTGAAAGCTCCAACGAGTTTGGTTGTCTGGTTATTGTGACAGGAAATAGCGCCACCTGGTATTTGAAAACTTTAACGAGTTTGGTTGTCTGGACGTTGTAGTAAAGAAAGCCATCTGATACTTGAAAACTTCAACGAGTTTGGTTTTCTGGTTATTGTGACAAAGCAGTGCCATCTGGTATTTCAAAGCTTTAGCGAATTTGCCCATCTGGACGTTTTGGTAAAAAATAAAGCCATCTGATACTTGAAAGCTGCAACGGGTCTGGTCGTCTGATTGTTTTGACAGTAGATAGTGTCATCTGGTATTTGAAAGCTCCAACGAGTTCGGTTGTCTGGTTATTGTCACAGGAAATAGTGCCATTTGATACTTCAAAATTTTAACGAATTTGGCCATCTGGACGTTGTGGTAAAAAAGAAAATCATCTGATACGTGAAAGCTCCAAGGAGTTTAGTCGCCTGACTGTTTCGACAGGAGATATTGTCATCTGGTATTTGAAAGCTCCAACGAGTTTGGTTGTTTGATTATTGTGACAGAAAACAGTGCCATCTGGTATTTGAAAACTTTAACGAGTTTGATTATCTGGTTATTGTGACAGGAAACAGTGTCATCTGGTGTTTCAAAGTTCCAACAAGTTTGGTTGTCTGGACGTTGTGGCAAAGAAGAAAACCATTTGGTACATGAAAATCCCAACGAGCTTGGCCATCTGGCTGCTGTAACAAGGAATAGTGCCATCTAGTACTTAAAAGCTTTAACGAGTTTGGTTATCTGGACGTTTTGGTAAAGGACAAAGCCATTTATCACTTAAAAAAAGCCCAAATGAGTTTGGCCGTTGTGGCAGGGGAGAGAGCCAATTAATACTTGAAAACCAAAACGAGTGTGGCCATCTAGCCGTTGTGGCAGGGAAAAGAGCTATATGGTACTTCAAAGCCCCAACAAGTTTGGCTGTCTGGCCATTGTAGCAGGGAATAGAGCTATATTGTACTTCAAAGCCCCAACAAGTTTGGCTGTCTGGCCGTTGTAGCAGGGAATGAAGCCACCTGGTACCTGAAAGCCCCAACCTGCTTGGCCGTCTGGCCGTTGTGGCTAAATAGAGAACCATTTGTCACTTAAAAGCCCCAATGAGTTTGGTCGTCTGGCCATTGTGGCTAAATAGAGAACATATAGGATTGCTTACTCTCTACGGCTGCGCTTAGATTGCTCTAGCTGGGATTGCTTATTTCAACTGCTGCTGTTAAGGAAACAGTTTATAATCAACTGCTGTCAGATCACCACCCGTTCTGTCACCTTCTACGTAGATTCGACTAGTTCGCATGCTGCTTGCTAATTCCGCATTCACTCGATAATTCGATGGTAAATTTAACTAAACAAACGACAATGACTGTTAGACATATAATAGTAGTAAATTACACAATTCGCCCTCTTGCGGCCTACCATCAAGCAGACAAAACACGAAAGAGAAGCTGGGAGCTTATATCTAAACCCGTGAGGGCAGGTATAGATAGATAAATCTCAAACGCGGAAAGAACGCACGCGTTGTCGTCATATATGTATATATACGTGAAATATTTTTGGCCATACGAGAGACACTAAAGAAGTTTCACGATCGACCGAACTTTCGATTTCGATACTAAGTTAAATCTATTTAGTTAACATTTATAGACATAAACGGACGAACAGACCCAAAAACTTTAGAACTATAATAAACCTTATCTTCCGAAAAAAGATTTTTTTGAAAAGTACGATATTCGGTTGGAACTAGTCTTTTTGATAGAGAAAATAATATCGTTAGTAAGAATTTTTATGAAAAAAAATCCTACTTTGTTGCTTCTGCTGGGCAAGTTCTATATTTGCATTTACTGTTTTGCGATTCCGTTGCGCTGTAGTTAAGTGTCGAGTTAGACAAATTCCGAATACGTACCAGCTTAATGGTCTGCATACATCGACGTGCCTTTTGTGCTGCGTATATTAACAATTGTTGTCTTATGTACGTGCATATAGTATTGCGTTAGGCTAGCGAATGTTTCTATGCCAAACGTCTTAGCTCGTAGCGTAAAAAGGTCACTGAGCCTCTTTCGGTTTGACAGGCTTACTTAGGCACTACGTGCACACTTTGGGGTTTTAGCCGGGTTCTAGCCAAAGTCTCGAAGGTCAAGGAGGAGGTGCGCGCATAACATTTATGCAAGCTTATATATATTGGTCGGATATCTGCGAAGCTTTGCTTAGCCTACTAAATTGCTTTCGCTGAAACACAACGGCAACGGTAGCGAAAAAAAAAAAAACAAACAGTGACCGTGTCAATATTCAATAAACCTAGGGTAATTTGCCTTCAACAGAACGACTACAAACCTCATCGACGTTCTTCAAAAGTGCTATTTCTGTACGCGTCATAAATGAACCTCCGTATCTTGACCTGAATAATTACCTCAATTATCGGCAAATGCTCTAGCAGTATGTATCGTCTAAGTTTACCTATTTAGTAATAGAATGGCGCTATATGGCTCCGTTGCTAAAGTCAGCTCTGAAAGATGTCAAACTCAATTTTTATATATTTCCTTATTTGAATCGTATTGCTTACCGGCTCACACATTTCTTTGTTGCTTACGAAAATCCATTGCCGAAGAAATTACGCCTTTACATGAATAAGCCAGCAGTATTTCCATAGTGAGGTAACAAGATCAAGTACGTACATCTTGGACGCTAAAATGATCTCAGTGAAGACCAACTTACCTGCTGGACCATATATGTTAGGCTATGGTCTCTAAAAAGAAAACGCTTTAAATTGACTTTGGCGGGGATTTCATTGTTATTATTCTGAAGAAATATTTGACACACAATGTCGCCCATTGATAGAAAGCCTATCAGCTCCGAGTAGGCTATCCGAGATAGCTTTTGAATACTGTTTATAGCGTGGTCATAGGTCGGAATGTCAAGAAAAAGTGTCGACCGTTTGAAAGCTAAAATTGAAACAAAAGTCTTTTATATTATATCATAGGACATCTAAACTAAACACACGCCATCTTGGTCGATGACCTTCCGCCGTCTTTCTGGTAGAGCCATAATCCCGTCGTTGTAAAACCTAATTAACACAATGAAGCTATGTGGGGACTGAAATAGACGGATGGTGCAAGATCCAAGGTTATACGGTCAATACACTAGGATCTCCTATACGAATTCTCTGACTATTTGTCAGTTAGCCAAAGTCGCATATGGCCTGGCATTGTCATGCCGAAGGACGGCGGTTTTTCATTGAGTAGTTCTGGTCGATTTGTTTCAAGAATTTCTCGGAATCTTCATGACTGTTGATAGTAGAGATCCGGGTCAGTCATTTTACCAAGCAGTACGATCCCTTGCCAATCTTAGCAAACCCGTTCCTTGATGTCGGTCTGGGTTTTGCTATGGATTACAGGGAATTTTCTTGATTTGCCCATTATTCTCGCATGATAATTTAGTTTGCATTACCATTAAGCGAACGCTTTAAAATTAACACGATTTCGTTGCGTTCCTGCGGAGTTTCGTAGGTGGAAATGGGATCGTGTAAGTGATTTTGCGTTCGCGTCGCAACCAGACGTCAACCTGTTTTGCGATCATAACCATTACCATTTTTTTAATGGGCCTAAACTCCATTTGTGCCTTTAGAGACATAACAAATTTGTACAGAATGATTTTTAACCCTTATACTATTATCAGATATCAGACGACACCAACGCGATCCAAATGCACCGTGAAAAACCATCTACTTGGACAGACGGCCGATAATTTTTAGGCGACCTAACATAGCACAATGAACACTTGTGCTATAGGTCGCTGGTCGTTTAGGACATCGTCGCTTAGATACCTACGTATCATCAAGGACGCTCTCGAATACTCGAATCTCTGAATCATGAAACATGCATCAGTTGCTTTCTTCGTACGATTTGCCTGCCGACCTACGAGTATAGGAATATTATGCTAGTTGAGACGCGGATCATAACGTCGTTACCTGTGCTGTCCTTGGGCCAGTTATAGTAAAGGCATAAACCTGTTGCCAAGCCGCTTGGTCACTTCCTCTCAAAGTAAATAAATACGCCAGCGAGTTAGTGCACGGAGAGATGGCTGGGTGAGTTGACAAGGCTTTGCTTCAATGCCTGCAAAATGTCAAGTAGCATTGGTAAAGCTATGCTTCTGTTTGACTTTTCGAACACATGATGATGTTAGCGTGAGCGTCTTCATGCGCTCGGCCGAGCAATCGTAAGGACCCTTTAGGTGGCTCGATACGAGTTCGTGGTAGTTAGAACTGCTCAAAAACTTTAAGACTATACAGTGTCTGGAGGGAAGTTTTGAAAGTAGAACTTAGATCATATTATTCCCGTAGTAGCCATAGCAGTTCAGTGTTCACCGATACCCGTTCAGCCAGACTGAATCGACATATTTGAAAATATACATATACCAGTATCGTGAACTTGGCCAATGATCCGCGAGCAGATAAAGTCACATGGACGCACGCCCTTCACCACCTACCGGGACTGCACATTATATGACACAGACTTCATCACATCATCGTTACGCCATCTCTTCAATAAATTATCGGTTTGTATACATAGGATGTATAGCAAAAAAAAAAATAAGACTGCGGTGGGATTATAACAGAACGAAGTAAGTTGGGTAACTTGTTATCATTAGGGTGTACGCACTCCAATTGCGCTTTAAATACGTGCACATCTGCTAACCCACGTAATTAGACGTATCCATTATACGTTAATGGCAACAGTGATACGCACACTTGGAATGACGCGAAATCTTACTATTTCAGTATTCATAGTTGATACCCTAAGAGAGTAAATTAAAATCGATTCGCCCTCTTGCGACGTATGATAATGAGTGGCCGCTACTAAGTCGATTTGTCAGCAGTGGCAGCAGTAGCACCAGACTCGATCTGATTGTCGCCTTTGGAAAGAGGAAGTACGTCCTTAAACGGCCAAAAAAAAGGTCGATCGTGTTCATTCAATACAGTGTCAATCTGAAAGCTGATGTGGTAACCATTTTTTTTGACTTCTATCGCTGACTAGACCTATAAAAAGCTGTGATAGGCCCTCTGTCTGCTGCTTGGCTGTACTTGACCTTCCTGAAAGGTTAAAATGGCCACCGTTAATACTTCAGGTGGACGTCGTTGAACACGTCAAACAGCTTATATGTTACCTAGAAAAGTTGTTCAACAAGAATGGGCTTATATGGGTCAAGCAATAGCTATTGCTATGGCAAATAGTTCGATTGAACAAAAATACCGTAGGACTTATTGTGACTAGTTAACCATCGAGAAATTACACTTGTCTATCTACCATCGAGACATGTCGAGGGCTGAAAGAGGACCTCGGTGACGTCATCTCAAAATTCGTTTCATGCTCCCGTTGCTATACAAGACTGTCACTGCCAACACAGATGATGAGCAGCTGCTAATTCTGTCTCACTCTAGATAATCAGAGATAATTGGAATAAAATGATATAATACTTACCGGTTCGTCGGTTTGAAAAAGCCTTCCTCTATAACAAGTTACCGTACCTATTTGTATTTCTGCCCGTAATGCACCCAACGATTTGTTTATTATGTATTACTGAGTTTTATCGAAAACGTCGAATTGATACTGTACAGCGCATGATTGTTGCATGATAAGCTGACCTTATACAACTATCTGTAGTCATCTACAATCCGAAATTGAAACATCTCGTGGGTTGCTCCATAAAAAAATTGTAAATCGTTGTTGTTTATTATGAAAGAAATGGGAGTGAAACTAGCGCTTGCTCTCTAGGGAGGGTCGTTTAACTGGGCTGGAGGGAACCCATGTATTAGGATTGCACGGGGTCATTGTTCTTACTATTATGTAACTGGGCAGCAGCTAATGGGTAAAGCTCGTCAAGTGCTGTGTTCAGACGAATCTGAGTCAATGAAACTACCCTTTTTGACACAGAATATATGCTTTACCTTTTTTTCAGTAAATTATCTGCATTCTGAAAATTTCGTGAGGTGTTTTGAGGGTTTGGACTTCCGGTGGATGGCTGCAGGTGTCGATATCATAAAGTATGCCAGTTAACATTGTTCGGCTATTTAAGTGCATCAGCTGCTCCTTCTGAAATGGTTCGTACTTTCTCATGACGGTTTTATTATAACAAATCATAGCTAGACTACTTGAGGCCGATGAGTATAAGGACCTAATGTAGGTTTTTCTAAAGGTTCTCTTTAAATATAATGTACAAACTAGCAGAAAGTTCTCAAGGTGGAGATATAGCATCGGTTATGCCCTGACCATAATTACAATAGCTGGTTTCTAGACTAACTTCGACTGTTCTTACTGTCATTGATGTGCTGCGGGGAAATTGCCATCGGGTAAGAAAGGAATACTTTGCACTAATGGAACTCTTGATTGTTTACTAAACCATGTGCAGACGTATCGGCATGAAGCCTATCTTATCGAGAAGATAAATGTTGGTTTCTGTGCGGAAGAACGCTAAAATTTTTGCTGTGAAGATCGGTTGTAAAGAGAGAGGCAAAGCGTTATTTATGTCTCTATGAAATTGAGAAGCTAGAACATACGTTTGTTATCTGTAGCTGATATCTATATCGTTTTTAAATCGTCGTCAATACTAACATATACAGTACCTAACGAATTATACAAAAAAAAAAAAAAATCAGCTAACTTGATCGAAGTGAATGTCTTTTTCTCAAGTTGACTGCCTAGTTAACTTGATTCGCGCACACAAGAGATTTCGGTACAAGCAGACAAACAGGGAAAGTGTTTCAGGTGACGCTGCATTTAGAATTGTCTATAAAAACCATATTTGCTTGTCGTTTTGGTATATTTTACTTTAGTTTTCTTAAAAAATCCTATATCAAACTATCTAATAAGACGGATCTACCACAGTATGCCTTTTCTAAGCGGACTACTTTCATCCTCTAGTAAAGATGGCTGTTTGGTCGAAGTGATGTTCGGTAGCACAAATTAAAAGTCCGAGATCCGGCACTTAGTGAGTGATAGCCCCATAGTAGTTCTAGACAAAGTCTAGAACGTTGGGTCTGTAAAATACATTAGCCATTATCTTTCGAAGTGGACAAGCACAATGTATGTTCTTAAAATATTTCGGTTTTAAAATGTATCGGGTGATTCTATTAATAATAGGCAATGCAGGTTTATAGTACGTTGCTTGCATTATTACAGCCGATAGACAAAATGCGCCAGCTACTGATAGATTTTTAGTACGGGTACCAATGCAGTATTTTGAACTAGCAGCTACTATGTACATCAACGTAGTACGTACAGGCTGGGGGGCAAAAGTAGTAGGGCTATCAGTAGAATTAGCAAATGCATCTTGATATTTGTTCACTTTGAATTCGTAGAAAGAGGTTGATAATATAAATAACATTGAATATCTTATTAATTATTCAAATCTTAATAACCTGGACCGGTTTTAGGCTTGCAACGTTTCGACAAAGTAAGTTCCTGTAGCATATTTCTTGTGTTCATTTAAGTGTCGGTGGCAATATATCCAAATTCAATCTCGGAATAGTGGAAATTATACGAATAAATTATTTGAAATGAACTCTACGCATGTCTAATTAATAAACCATCTAGACCACATATTTTAAGATTATAAAAACTTGACCGTTTTCTAACTAATTAGGTCAAAAAATCCTTACAAAACAGTTAAAATTCGGTAACTAATCCTGAGCTAATATGTTGCACATATCTAAGTTAACGCCTGGCTCAAGTTAACGCGTTAAAGTCGAGTAGCTTCAGCCACGCTGGAACACCAGTAAAACAATCCCCATTGCGACCTAGTACAAATTGTTGCGGACATTTTAATAGCGACTAGCGAGCAATTCGCGTGGACGTATGATTAAAAAAGCCGAGGATCGCTACTTGAAGTCCCGCTTACGATATAAACCACAAAACAGGTATAACTTCGGGTGGTCATCAAATCAAGGTACAACGTCGAAGACAAGTGAAAAGGCATCTTCTTAAATCCATCTTATGTATCTTATTCCATATCTGTGAAGTTTATGGACAGCAAAAAAAAAAAAACATAAACACGGGCTTTCACTAGTTCACAGTGCCGTAAGCATGCACAAAGGAATAGCATCCTGAAGAAAAGCACTAGCGAGAAAATCTTAAGCACTCCAGGAGACATGCGGAACATTTCTACCAAGACAATGTATTTATTAAACACATCGTATTCAAATAGTGCGGACGCATACATATGCTGGAGAGCAAAGACCCAAAGAACCCTATATATATAGAAACGTTCTATAGTATCTAACCCTTCCATGAAGCATGTAGATCCATACATCTTTGTTACTAATACATTTCATGTTTCGCATCGTCTGTATTGGACCGAGTCGTTGCTGCCAAGATAATGATCGCACAGAGTTCCATGGTTTTTCCAACACGCTGTGTATCTCTTTAAAGCTGACGTGCTCCGCCCTTAACTGGGCACGGTAATAAACGATGACAGAACGAAAAACAAATATAAGTCTTTAGGAGTGTATTGTTATTTGAGTCTTTCTTGTCGGACATTTCCCGTTGCGGGACTGGCCTCGTTCCGGGGCGAGGGTAAACGCATGCAAAACAATGGGCAGACAAGTCGATCTGTAGTAAACTCTATGGAGGAATGGTGGTCACACCCTTTCGACTTCCTCGTTTGCCTTTTCTCTCACTGGTGATATACAGTTGACTTTTCGTAGTGCCGAATCAAAATTTACCGGACGCAACTTAATGACGAGTTACGCGTACAAATTATGTGGGTCTGCGCTTATTGTCCTACGAAATATACGAAAATGCCACAATTCAGTCGGCCTGATTGTCATGATCTTCTATCTTGCATACTCGTTGTAGCTAAGGAAATTCAAAGCGAAAAGCGGCTTAGTCACTCGCTTAAATGCAACAGTCTATAAAAACTCTGCGCTGATTTGGGCCAAGATAGAGTGATCGCATCACTTTATAACCTAAAGTGTATCTTAGCTTGAGTTTAAGGTTATTGCTGGCATTACAAAACGTTTATCCAACGATTCGCAAACACTATCTGTACAAGTTTGGATGAATAGAAGGTTCGATCCAATCTAATAGATCTCTAGTATATATGTATATAGTGCGTCTTCCTTGACAAACATGTTTGTCGGCAGCAATCCACATGACATAACTTTACTATAAGGCTTATTCTACCATCACTGAACTCTTCGTTCTTGTCTTGTATCTTCAAAAAGACAGACTTTATAATATCTAGATAGAGAAAATCAGCTACCCTTTCTAACGATTAGATAGAGGCCTCTGCGGTGCGTACTGTCGTTCACCTTCTTTCTATCTCAAGGTCTGCCCTAATTAACCATTGTATTAAGCACACAGTGTTTCCTGACACCCTCAAAGTAATAATTATTCTGAGGAAAAATAGCAATCAAGCTTGTGGTAGCTGGCGTTCTATAATGATCATTTTCCCAAGTTGGTAGAGTTGTTAAAAAAGTTCGCCAATTTCATATCTTAATTAGAAATCAACGTACTTTATAACAACGTTATCTATTAAGCAACCGTCTGATGCTCCACGCATCCCTACTGACGTTGACTAATGCCCTTTTGAAACTTCACTAGACCTTCCAATAAAGTTTAATTAGTTTATGCCGTCTACGTACACCCCACAGAAACGTAACGTCTATTGTTTTTTTTTGTAAACCGTCTGTGACCTATGGCTTGCTGGGACCAAGCCTGTTTTCTGTGTTTATAGTGATATCATTGACGTTTGTTACCACTAAAAAATTATTTACGCCGGCGACGCCTATCGCTATGTAAGCCACGCCAATCTTCGGTGGGTTATCCAATAAGAAGCACGCGAACCTTATCTTAATTTCTGACTGGCTTTACCTTAATTGTCCTCCAATTTATAAATCAAAGTCAACTTATCTGCCTCTTCTCTTCATTACCAATTCTGCTTCTATTAGAACTGACGCTTTCTATACTTGTGATGAACCCACGATTATTATGAATCGGCCAGGGCTCGTTTCCTGGACGTAATCATTGATAATAGGTTGAATAATGAGCCACACATTGTAGGCTTACGCCATACCGGAGGTATCATGGGTATTTGTGAATTTGGGTGGGCCCTTAGGCCTGCATCGTGTATATATAGTTATAGGTTGTCCTATAGATTCGAATGTAGATCTCGATTAGATCATACTGGAGCCTGACCCTAGACGCTCCTTAGACTATGCTTAAAAACATAAACACGTTTTTATACACGAAGAAAACCAGTCACTGCAGGACACTGCAACTTCAGAATGCTCACAGTCGATCGAAACATTGATGCTGACCGGAATACTGCTATAGCACCGCTATCTAAGAAGATACATTTTTCAACCGTGTTTTTACTAAGTTGAGCTAGCATCAATATTTATTTCAAATAATGTAATCTTTACTTCGTTCTTCACATTCAACTAACAGATAGTGTACTTTTTATTTACAAGGCCATTGACGAGCTTTTCAAGAATGTATCTAGTTCGAGTCGCTCGCGTATTCTTCAACGCCCGTACAATCAGCTCTCTCTCGTCGCTTAGCCTCACCCTAAAATGGCTTCTTCTCAATAAACTTATTATTTGACTGTTTCTAAAACACTATGAATAAATGTCAAATCTGTCGTATATGATAGCATTATTGTTATTTCATTTATATAAAGTTCTCGCAAGTTATTATAGATATGTGGACCTTGTTGGACCTATTATTTTCAACTGTTAGCGATGATCACGCGGCTAATACTCGTGCTTGTGCGTATACGGCGAGTACTCTAGCTGGCGCATATTTAACTTTACCAATTAGTTTTTGCTTCTAGTTAAGTTTTCCTGTTGTGGTTATCTGTGTAACACGTTCCCCTGCCCTGAATTGTCCTTCTTCAATTTTAATAAAGATAAAGCAAGAAATTAAGTGATTTAGCCATTGACAAACTTGTTTCGTAAGTTAATGCCTTTGACATTCACAGGTATATTTAACGAGGGAAACATTCATATATATATATATATGCATATGACAGATTTTTAGATATGTTTTTTTCCAAATCCCGCGGCTGTTGCCACGACCTTTCTGTGGAGAAAAGCGTCGACAGTGACCATATTTCTTCGCAAAGCCCTTGATCGAGTAGCGCTATTAATTAAACGAATTAATTACCATTCATTTGCATTAGGTAGTTTGGCATACCACCTGGATACGCCGCTGGCAATAGCGTCGTTCAATCAATCCCAAAGTTGGATTCGAAACCTAGGTTGTATTCTGTCCTGAAAACAGCACCTCTGTTCAACAGTTGTTACGAGCATAGGAAACAAAAAACTAGGTGTCTACAAACAATAACCTGACGATATGTCTTGCCGCCAAACTTTATAGCAACGAGATAGCGTTACTCTAATAAAAATAGTTCATTTGTAATTTCAGCGCGCACGGCAGTGGTGGCTATTTATTTCTTGGTCTGTTAACAACATTTCGATACAAAATATCGCAAACAGCAGGGGCCTTCTACGAACTGCTATCGAAGTATGCAGCCTGTATACAAAGTGAAAATTGACCGGGTAAATTTCTATCTATTTAAGATATATTGTTGGTAGTAGGTAGACGAGTACATCGCTAAGCTTCCAAGGTAAAACGAAACGATCACACCACTTCAGTCATCGATAACCCGCAGGTATCGCAGGGCCTTCGAGTCCTTATTGTACTAATCGTCGTTCATTTACTCTTATTGGTGGACTAGCCTTTAGGATATCAGGCAGGTAGTTATCATCAGGTAGGCGTTCCCTAAATCCGTTTGTGTCTGTTGTAACAATGATGCTGGAATAAGAGATGAAATTACGTCTAAACTTCAATAGCATTGTGTCAGATCAAATATTAATGAGGTACTATACAGTCGGTGATATTCAAAGCATATTAAACTGGCTAGAATTTTATGTGTCATATCGGATTCTACTTCAGCTCAGCTCCTACCGTGATTTATAAAAATAGTCCTGTTGCCTATGACGTAACCCTTTTTTTTATTGCGAGCACAGATCGTGCTTAGCTTTTGATCAAGCTGTACACGTCTTTGGGGCTCTATACATTAATATATGAGCAGTGTCACTGCGTTAGCTATACTGTAAACAATATCGTAATTTATACACATAATAATAGTATAAATAATCTTTTTGTACGTTTTTGAACTGTATATAACTATTAGAGAAAGTAAAAAAAAAAAAAGAAAAAAAAAAAGACGAATACTTTCAACGTGAATTGCCAAGAAGGTCATCATAAAGAAGATGAATCTTTCGATGAGTACTTCGATCGGGTGCCATACTCGTCTGCTACCTTAATTCAGTGTCTATATTTCTACATCCAAGCCCTGTTTTGTGGCGTCTGTCTGTAATCCAGACAAATGGTAGCCAGACGCTCTAGCGTCTTCAACATGTAAAGGGATTATTTATTGGAACTGGTTTATAGGCACAAACCATCGAGATCGATAGCACCTAATAACGCAAACTCTATTTCAAAGAAAAGGTATAAAACATTTGAGAGTACCTTATCAAATACGACTATCCATAATTTATAGTTTAGCGAACAGCATATGTAAAAATTTTACCGAGGCTATCGGAAGACGCACCGGCAACGTTAAGCGAGACAGTATTTTCACAACTTACGACAAAAACCGTAACGTACGTTGGCCACAATGAAGATCGAGAACAATCGGTGAACGTTCAGACGCCTGCTTAACTAAGGACACCTCAGTAAAAAGCTTGCGAGGAACCAGTACCAAAATTAATAGTGCACAAAAATGGATTAGAAGAGAAAGAGAATACAATGCTTGTAGCATACCTGCTTTCGCAGAGCATTTGTTGGCAAAAAATAATATCCTTTGATTTTGTTCGGATCAGAAAAGTATTAGGTAGCATTGGGACCGCCTAAACTGATGTTTTAAGAAAAATCAACCGCACTTCGAGTAGATCAGACATTAGAAACGTAAAGGAATTTTTACAATTCCTAGATTTGCGCAGGCCGTTCACACTCAAGATATTCGTCAAAATCCGCTTTGTTCAGGCTCGAAATAATAGGGCCTCACCTGTCAATTTCGTTGAACTAGTGCATTGTCCTTTAATTAACACGCGGAACAGCGTGTGCCCACGGGGCGCAGTAACATTTTCATATCTTTTTTACCGCTTAGTTTATACCTAGCATTTATGTAGTCATTATTTTGCTCGTTTTTTTGTAGGCCTTCGTAACTTTTTCTGTAGTTACAGTCGGTGAAAGGCTTATTCAAGGCTAGCCCGAGCGAAGCAGTCTGATTTAGGCTTGCATCCTAGTCTATGATTCTTCCATATGGGATACTATCCGCTCTTCGTGCGTGTTAACATTATAACAACGGAAAGTAGCTTGTTAGTAATAACTTGTGATAACTGCGAACTTGAATAGATTCGAAAACTTTGAAATATTCCTCTAATATAATCTATATGTTGCTGTTCTATAGATATCTATTAAAACCATCTTTATTGCAAGTTAATGTAGTCGTGCACACAACTTTAAAGTTGAAGATATTATGACTGTACGGTGAAATTTTACTTGACGTAACTTCGAACAGGGAACCTATCAATGTATACGTAGATAATTTGTTTTGCTTCAGCCCATTGTCAGAGTACATTTGAGACTCACTACGGCGTCAGGGTATTACTATCGCCGACACCTCAGTGCGTAGTAGATTAAACAAATGACTTTGACGCTACCGCTTGAAATCTGGTGGCTATTATTAGACAGAGATTAGATTATATACATATTAACTATCACTATATCCAGATAGATCATCTTTATTTCGAGCTTATAGAGACGATAGATGTGTGAATAGGTTATCTCTATTGGACATAGCTTGCCTCGAACAGAGACAGCAAGAGCAGCAGTGGGTGACAATGATCCAATAGGGGGCGGTTCCTCTTATTGTTCCAGTTACAAAGTGGGCATTGTCGTTACCATATTAAATGTGCGCGGTACATTTAACTCTACCGCGACTATTTTCCCAGAAGCCTAGACAGATGGGCCGCGGTTTTTAGTGTTTACTCGACGCGGAATTTTCATCATTTGTCACGGCGAACACCGTTGCGGTCCATCTATTCATCTTTCGAATGTCTCGATAGAGCAGGTACAGATCTAGGCTTTGCTTTATTGCTTTATCTTTGAGCAGGTTTTTTTTTTTCGTTTCAAAGAAATAAACCATTTGTCATGTGATTCATGCACATATGTACCTGCACAGAAATCATAACGGAACATTAATAGGACTGGCTGCCCATCCGCACAAGAATCCATTAGTATATGTCGTAAATAAGAGGAATGACCTTAGAAATGTATGTTTCGTTACTGACTGGAAATTCAGGTACTGTACAATGATATTGTTCATCTATGGGATAGATGTTGTTCGATTTGATTGGGTTTTTTTTCCCGAACCCCAGACAAATTTCGAAAGTTCTCATTGAAAAAAAAAATATCACCAAGAGCCTGCTTGCCACTAAATGACGTAAACAGACTACGACCGATGCACACTTCACAAAATATTAACACTTCTCCATATCCCAAGCAAGCAATACGGCCTACAAAAGCCTTCCAATAAACTCTCTTAGCTCTTTGTTGTTGTTACGGGGAAAACGTCTTGATCGTGTCTAGTTAGTTATTCCATAGAGTTGTCAGGCTGCTTTAAACCACCAAACCGATTCATGTCTGGATGATTTTGTATACAGTAACACGGCTTTCTGTTTCCGGCGGCAATGAATATAGAGTACTTCGAGGCTGGTTAGACTTTGAAACCGAGGATTAATGTGACTCGTGGATTTGTGTGCCCGTATTCGTGAAGCCCGTAAGATCGTTGCCCCATTAACGAAAGGAGAGGATACTAGATATAGTAGCAAGTCGAATCCAACATGAAGGCTCCTCGTTCGTGGAGTGAGTTACGATGTGTGATATCTGCCGACTGTTACTTCGCTACTATGTTTATGTGTCTAACATGGCCATATGGAAGCCAGCCACGACTAGCGCGCTGAGCACAAAAGGGTCTCATATTGATTTATGATAGTTTCAAAAAGTTTTTATTATGACAATACTTTTAACCGACGGACAATTAGGGAACGTCAGCTGACCAACCTACGAACGGAAAGCGTCTCGTTACGAAATGATACTTTACGACCAGTGCTAGCGTCGCATAAAGTGTGTTTTAATCACTAGGACTAGTGGCTAACATTAATGATTGGCCCCGTAACATATTGTAACTTTGGTGATTACAAAGTTAGTAACTGTTCTGTTTTTTTTTTCTGAAAATACTCTATAGACATCGTGAGGCAGATCTATTGACATTGTCATTTACACACCTTATCGGGTAACCTTCGTAGGCTAACTTGAACATGAAGCAATGTCTAAAGAACAAATTGTGTGAAGCAACTCGTTTGCAACATCGACACCTGCATGTATATACTAAATTTTAGCCTGAGGCAAATATATAAACTTAGGTATGTTGAGAGTGACGCTTTTTGATCGTGCGATTTAACTCTGAGGTGTTTCGTTAGATTAAAGGATCTAACTTGTTCCAAACGATGGCGGAGGCGCTAGCGAGACTGGTATCATCATAAGCCAGTTTTGCATAAAACCCGTGTCGCGTGTCCGCGAATCCGAACAGATGCCTAAAGGATTTGTCATAGAGATTTTTCTGCGAGGAATTCAGGTAAAAGTTACAAGTCTGGCGGCGTGCCGATTCTCCTCGAGAACGCCAGGGGGACGAAAAACGCCACAAACAGCCGACTAGTTTGAGTCTGGTAAAGGTGCAGACGCGATTAATGATACGGATGAGGATACGAAGCAGCGTATAGCTGAATATTTCCACAGCCAGAAAGGAATTTGCATGCAAGTTACAGATCTGTTAACGTGCAATCGCATCAACTGTACAAGGAGACAACATGAACTTGCAGACGGGACAGGCGGGAAACTTTACCGATATGCCAGCAACGGTAAAGGAATATAGCTGCAACTTACGCGCTATAATTCCGTAGAACTGCGATCTTAACGTGTGTTCTCACTCCAGTTAGAAACGACATAAGAATCGAGGAGTAAAAGCGTTTGTTTCGTGTTGGCGATCAGCCGTCTGCCGTGTCTGACGCTGTTCAGGAAGCGATATCTTTTTGATCACAACAAGTCAGGGTGTCCAGAATACTTATATCTCACTCAGAATATACGGCCACTTCAAGTTATTATGCCAAAGCTTCAGACTGTAAACTCTGCAGGCAACCTAGAGCCGACGACAAGTCAACTATATACAATAATTAGGATCAGTAGTTAACAGCAACTCAGCCATTACGGATATTTATTTCGTCATTGTTTCATCGGTGCGCTTACGCTCTGTCTATAGTAGTTAGTCAATTTGTCTACGGCGTGCAGCTCTTGTAGGTCGTTAGAAATATGGCCACGGACTTCGAATCGACTGCGCCCTTTCAGTATCTTTATCAAGCAACAAAAAATCCACGAACGTATTTTATCAAGTTCGTATTACCAAATGCAATTTCTTTCAATTTTGCCGTCTTTTATTTTTTTTCCAGTTATTCTATTTCTAGCCAATCATCGTCGTCATCTATCTCCTTTGAGTTCCTCGATTCGAAACATTAAATGCGAATGAAACAAATTAATTGTACAAGTAAGCATGTTGGTATATCTCTTTCATATACGGAAATCGTGTAACCTATATACTACTATTCATGCTTGCAGCCGTGTTCTATGCACGTAAGTACGTTGACAAGAGCTTCAGGATGGTGTCGTTGACAAATCCACTTAGTTTATCCTAAGAACTGTGACCAAAGAACGGTAGATGAAGTACATGTAACTCTAACACGGTTTAGCCAACAAATAGAAACAAAAGTGGATTAATTTCAAGGGTTAGCGGCGAGAATTTGGCCTCCTGTTTACAACAACAATGGTACTAGCTGCTACAAAGTGTGATATTGCTTCGACAGTTCTTCGGTACAATTGCTTCGATAAAAATTCGCGTTTCCTTGACAACCGGTATTTACCGAAGGCCCGAGTTTTGCCCCATGGCGAAAGCAACGCTTGGTCTCTATCCGTTTACCTAAACAGCGCTGTATTCGTACTAAATGTGGGTGGACTGCACAGGACAATGGGGCATTCCTAATTTGTGTGTTATTTTTAGTGATGTAAATTTTACCAGGATTATCTGTTTGCATTGGATGTTTCGCGAGTTGCTTTGTTTACAAAAAACAGAACGCTACCTCGTACGCAGAGGAACTCGTGTACGGAACTAGACATACAGACTAGACATAGGTTTTAAGCTTACGTGATAGTAGTACGTTTTTTTCGAAACTCTGCGCGATCGTTTACCGACTCGGGTAGCAGACGTCAAGTCGCGGAAAAAGTCATTTAGCCTTGTTCGGGACCTCTGAGTAAAAATCTCGTTATGAGCGAGGTTATATCCAAACTTCGCAACTGTCGTTCGTGATCACCGACAGTCGTAAAACGATTTTAACCAATCCACGCTGTACGGGTTCAACTTTAAAATAATAATAAATGTGCGATTTATACGAGCTTTATGTGGAATCATGTGTGGTTTATTATTGTAAATCTCTAGTAACAATCACAGAATATAAACAGGAACAAAAAATGCACTAATATACCTCATACGATCGAACGAATACGAAATTTTCAGCTCGTTGTGTTCTATGATAGATGGTGCTCCGTCTGAGGCGAATATTTTTTCAGAAATTTTCAGAGACGCCATTGCTCAACTATCCTATAGTTGTTACGCGGACTAAGGAATTGTTGAAGGAAACGTCGTTCAGCACTAATAATTCCTTTCATACACACTAGCTTGTATCTAGAATGAAGTGTCGTATTCGTTCGATACTACGAGGTAGCTAATTTTTTTAAATAATTTCTTTCAACTGACCATGCACGCTTCACTGTGAATCACGATCATGTTGTTACTACTACTGTTACAATGAACTTTAACTTCACTTATTTAAACATACGTTTTCGTGCTATCTGCCGCCATAAATCGAAGTGAAGTTATCGTTAATGTCTCATTGAGTGTATTGTTGTGGGTAACTAACTTAAAAATACATTTCACTTTATCTTATGCCATAAGGTCGAATAACATAAACATTCCGAACGGAAACGCGCCCGACCTCTTTCTTTAACCACTAACCAGAAATGTCTCCAAAAATGAGGTATTTGTTGATGTAGATTCATCACTCCTCATGGCCGGTACGCTTTGGTCAAACAATGTATAAGATGTAATGATGTAATAATGTAAGATATTCTTCACCAATTTCGAAATTCTCTGTTTTGTAAATGTCTTTTATATACGAATAGACCAGTTATTTCCTCTAAGATAATAATGTAGAGGGCACCGTCTACGCTTAGGTATCAGGTTGGCACTTGCGTAACCTTAGTAAAACGTTGCGATTATCGCACTCTTAGTGAGGGCATACCATCCTCATGTGATTAGAAATTACATCTGTCCTAGCATTAGCATATCCACAGGAGAGAAAGGATACTGCACACAAATAAAAACATTTTGTTGCTTTCGTGTCTTTCTGCTGCTTCTCTTAAGACCGAGAGGTAGGTAGGCAGGCAGGCCCAGGGGGAATTTGCTATCTACGGCCAACTATGGGATGCCAAACTTTTACTAAAGCAGAGCTTCTAACTTTCAGACGCCAAGAGCAGATTGACCACGAAACGCGCTTGACGGGAATGATTTTCTCTGTCTGTTTATCTGAGCGATGATAGGTCACTAAGTAATCAGGTTGCGTCGTCACGCAGTAACTGTTCCAAATGAAGCACGGCAGAAGTCAACGCGTACGCCAAGACTTCACTTATCCATTATACTGCTATGACGGCAGTTTCCGTAGTATTGCGGCCATACCTAACCTACCGATAGGCCGCTCTATTGCTCTGCCTGCGCCGCAGAATTCGGCCTCATTTTCAGTCTATAAACAGCAGTAGCACAAATTAAAAGATTATTTATTACATTTAAACATTAATTAAGTGTTAGATGAATCGCTCTTTTTAATGATTTTACGATCAGTGGGCTTTCCGGACATACTTTTCACTGACGAATCTATAAAGTATTAACAATGCTCAGTAGAATTTTTATCCCGTTTGGGCGCTAGAACTTATAAAGCTCGTTTTAAAAGTCAGCAAACCACTACTTCTGTTCTACTCAGGTGGAAAGTCATTTAGGTGCGACCTTACCCCTGAAGCCACCTGCTAGCGTAATCAGCTTTGTCATCAGGTTTCGCTTGTTGTATAAAATCATATTGGTTTAAGCTAAGCATGTTTACCGATCAATGCGCTTGATGATGAGCTCCACAAGGTCCGTCTACTTAAAAATAGTCTACGATTACTCTGCATTTATTTTTTTAGTTAATCATAATCAGCAGTCCTTTTTAAATTACAGATATATTCAACCCTCAACCGACAGATTACCTAGAATGTTGTTTCGCTATATATATATATATATATATACTTCATACACCTATTTAGTACTATATTGCTACTAAACATATTCGTTGCTGAACAATAATAACCATAAATAACATAAGCAGCTTTAATTATTTTGGCAGTCAGAGTTAGTCCAAAGATTTGTCAGATCGGCCAGATTTTGAATTACTAGAATTTCGTTTTTAATTTTGTAGATGTTGAGAACGAGAACGATCAGAAGGTAGGTTCGATAATTCGGCCGCTAAGGCTTATGTAAATAGCAGATCGGATTGATTATGCCGAAAAAAAGAACCCAGAAGAGTGCCACGTAGCCTCCAGGCCCAGCGGTAAATCCGATTTCCAATCACAGGAACGTTAAGAAAATAAAAATTTCAGAACTCGAATGCTTCAGATGTGAGCCAATTTAAACGACTGTTTCTCCGATCGTACGAGAAAAAGAGTTGGCATATATTTTTGTCGTTAGAATGAATGACCTGCCAGCTGAGATGTGATATTGAAAGTAAATATTTTCACAGCAAATTCCTTTGCCAAAGGACAAATAGGCTTTTAGGCCACTCATCAAAAAGATGTACGAGAGAAACCGATCGTCCTGTAGCCAGTACGAAACAGTCGTTAGAAAATATCGATGCATGGACTGGATGTAGAAAGTTCGTGCAGATCTACGTAAGATAGAAGTTTTTTTCGCTTCATGTAATGAATAGAATTGGTTATATCGCTTGAACATCCTTGGAAAAATCAAAATTAATTGCTTTAATTTTTCGTAAGGACATTGAAATGCGAATGTGAGCTCTAATTTTCTTGTTTTTTTTTTTTGGCTAAGCAAAACAAACGCCTAACAGAGTATTTAAACTAGTGTTGTTACGGATTATCCCATTTGGTTCACTTATCAGTATAGAGCACTTTCTGATATCTAATCAATCGATGATATGAACGTCCGCGATTCGCATCCCTAGCGTAAGGCTCATACGGGCTAAAAGACAGTGATCGCGTGCTTTGTTAGGAAGGTCCTGGAAGTCTTATATGTTACTTCATCTATATCCGACGCACGAATCGACCTCGGCTCCGCGGCCGATTTTCGAAGTGACAAAAATATATTGCAAGTAAAAACATTCGCGATAAACGGGCATGACGAAATTATTCTACACAATTATTGTGCTAAGGCGCGCAACTGCACTAGATGGCACCATACAACTTCTTCGGTCTCGTGTTCCGTTTGACCTGCGGCCCGAAAACTGTTCGTATCGGCCAGGAACGTATTCCACATTCGCGTCCTTTTACGAAACTTATAGAAATCAATGTAGGGAACGTCTGACCTTTTTTCTAGTCGAACAAAACGAGAAGGCCCCGTGCAACAGCTGAGATCGTAGACCAGCGCCGCCTGAAAGCGCTCCTCGAGTTTCTGCCTCTGTCCCTTGAGATATATATATGTAGATATCTTAGAATATCTAATCTAACTAGCACATGACACCATTCGGCCTGAATACAGAATCGGAGCAAAGTAATTTTGTTGATCTGTGACGTTCACGGTACTGGCGTTTCGGTTTGATCAGTATTACAACATTTGACTTCACAAAGATTTGGGAACAAGGAGACAGCTGACAGATACTAGCTCATTGTCCAGCTCTTTAGATCTATGCAGAGTGGCCTAGCAGGCGAGAGCGATTCAATAAAAATGAGAACAAAAGGAAAAGACAAGCAGGAGGCACAAAGAGGAATTGTCCATAACAACGCTCACGAGTGCCTTCTCGTTTAGCCAAGTGATCCCTGTACTGTCCAACCTATGGAGGAAATGGAATAGATTATTTCAGTTAATAAGTGTCGAAAATTTAGCTCTGTTTCGAATGAGGTAAAAAACAAGGTAGCTCTCGGACTAACACAATCCTATTCATTTAAAAACACAGTTAATTACATGAGAACTGCCCGAGCTAGCTGTTTAGTTTTTGTCGTTTGTCACAGTTTCTACTTCTATAAATTTGTTTCGTAAATAAATTTCACTTGTCGATTTTTTGACGATTATGCTTAACTGATATGCCACTCAAAGTAATCAGCCGTATGGAACCATTACACGCGATCGGCGCGTTAATTATTGGCTTTTCGCTCCTTAAGACGATCGGCCATATTCTGTTTTTGACAACTGACATAATTGGATTACACTGGCTTGTAGGTAATTATCGACCGACGACCAAACGAAAAAAAAATAGCTCAGAAATTATAGCTACAACTCCACAGTGGTACAACTAGAAAAAAAATTGGATCACGTGTTAAGGCGGACTGTAAAGTTTATGGTCGGTTACCGTAAGTGCCAAAGCCTGGATTCGGCTGACCACCACACGTGGACGAGGGTTTCTTAGGTGAGATATGACCTTAATCTTGCCTCGCTCTCAACGAAAGCAATTGAATGATCGTGATGAAATACTCAACGAATACATGAGTAGCTTAACTTATGCGCGTTTGGCCTGATGAAGCAAATAGATACCGGTATTCAGATCAAGCATGCAGTATAGAGCACGACCTTACCTTTCCCGCGTACGCTGGTTCCCTTCCGGTCATTTATCCTCTGACAAAGGCCTACTTCGGCTCGTTCCGCTTCCTTCGTGAGCTGCTTGTAGACGAGCAGGGCAAGCCTGGAGCATTTACTGCCTCTAGTATCAAGCGTTCACCCAGAACCTTGATCCTAAGTCAATAGGTACGTACCATGATTTTATGTGACTATATCTATCCGTATATGATGTATTTAATGAAGCTCCTTATTTATACAGATAACGCTTGTGTTGTAAATTAATAGAATACATAATTTAAAATAATAAGTTTATTATATATATATATATATATATATAATTCAAATATTTATATTTATTATAATTTTTTAATAAACTTATTATTTTAAATTTGAAAACTGCGATTGACCATATTATTAATGTATTAGAAGACTATTACTCCTATTAACTTTTGCTATAATAGCAGGATCGGATGCGTGCTATCTAATAATTATGAACTTCGACTATTTATATAAATGATCAATTTAATAAAATTAGATGATACAAAGCTGCTTAATAGCCATATGATTAGTTCTAAAGGGATTTGCAGCAAAGGATTGCTAAGGTAGGTCTTCTGGTTGAACTAGCGACGTGGTACAGCCAGTTGAAGGGAAGGGTACCTATTTCCTTTAGGACGAGCTATGACCACACCATAAAGCTGTATACAGACTTGTTCAGTGTACCTATATGTATCCTAAGCTTATTGACGAACGATGCGGTATAGATATGACATTACGTATTCGGACGCGAACATCCTGGAAATGAAGGGTTGAGTGGCGAATTCCGAGGGCAGTGGACTTTGCGGCCTGATGTCGCTTAACCCGCCTTAACTAAGCATCGCGGGTAACTCAGTTCAAAATTCCTAAAGCCTCAAAGGGTGTCGACATGCGAAACGTTGTGCGTTGGTGATTTAATATAAATTGCGTTCAGAGATCTAACGAATACGTGTTTGTGAAGCCACTCGAAGGGTAGCCAGCAAGAATCCTCAGTTTCACTATCCGACCTACGATGATTGATGATCAGCTAACCTAAACTCCTGTGATGCTTAAATTTTTTCTGGACGTCATCGTAAATGGCATTTAAGCAAATACATATTGCTGATGTCCAGATCGATTCCTTCGACGGTATGATACCTGTGACTGAACTCTACTGAAAGGTACGAGCTATAATTGCGATAGGCGACATGGAAAAGGAGTGTGTTTCCTTTCTCAAATGAAGTTTTATCTTATTTAGTCAACGATGCGGCATCTGCATAATTGTTATTCAGCTTATTCAGCCAGGCAATAGGCGTTCAGTCGGTCTAATTAGAGAAGCTGGCTACTAGGACAGAGTTAGGACACCGGCAATGCATATTTTGTGCAGCACTTAGTGATTTCATCCACGACGTTTTGAATACTCCATTTCGATAGTTGTTACAACAGCGAACGTGTACAAAAAATAATTAGGCCGGTCTACAGGGCTAACGTTCTGCTGTTGCCGTATGGGGAACGGATGATCAACTGGGGATTTCACGATGAGGGGATGTTAAAGAATTTCATACTGTAATAGCGCGCAACTACTGACCACAACGATATAGTGACTTATGACCTTTTACCGAACTTAAGCTCATAGACCTATGAAATGATATTCGAATAACTAGTATTTCTATATATATGGAATATATGGGAAACACAAGTCGCTGATAAGCGGCAATTCTCTTCTAAGATTCTCTTCGTAATCGCTACAATTGGGAAGGAGTATGTCTTGTTTATAACTTTTGTGCCCTTGATACATGGTGGCCTTATAGGTCTTTATAAAGGTTGTTTCTAAACGTATTCTTCAAGCTCGTCTTCACAATCGTGAATGATTTCTGAATACCTGTGGCGTAGTTATTGCAAGCATATGGAATGACTGTGTCTATAAGAAGCCATCGGAAGAGGAACTCACACTACGGTAGTAACGATGCTGACCTTAAATGGAATTATAATAACCCCAACTATATATTAGCAGTGGAACAATAAAATGATAATCGTTCAATGATTTTATATATATATATATATATATATATATATATATATATATATAATTTTTTTTTTTGGTTTTCTCTAGAGGCTGGATAAATCGATAGCCTTGAACGTCAAACAACTAGTTGGTTATTTCAGCTAAATCTTGATTGAATAGGCTTTTTGCTTAGTATTCCTTGCAAAAATAAATTCAAACCTTTCCCTTCACTATCACAGCTTTCAAACGATAGTGTATAAATTTATTAAACTTATCTTAAATTTATTAACTTAGTGCTTTATTAGCACTGTTGTCCAGTGAATTCGTACAATTGACTATGATATGTGTTGAAATTAATCGACAAGGCGCATATACCTGTGTTTACCACATTCGTCTAGATTTCTTATCCTATTATTCTAGAAAAAAAAAAACGACTTGAGCGTTTCTAAAATTTCTAGGAAGTAAATGGTGTAAAATTAATTTTTTCTAATAAAAAATTGCCATTTAGATACATTGCCTTTGTGCTTCAAGTCAAACCCCGATATCTTTTATTTTCAGTCAGGTCTAAAGTGATAGTGAAATGAGGCTTGAAAGAACGATACATTTACATGGATTCGATGGAAACACGAATAGTGCAAAACGTGCTTGTGTGGGAATGGCTTTTTTTGGCCCCACACGTGGCTAAAGTTGACTTTGTAATCAATCTGTGTGGGATTTTTCTTCAAGTTTGCCGTATCAAACACAACGTTCAGTTAATGAGGTTGTACGCATAGATACCGTTTTGTTCTGCCTGATGATAATCTCGATGGAAAATGGACGCTATTCTTCTAAAATATCAACTTTTCAATACGAACCGGTAATAACAACAAACCGCAAGCGCTTTAGATTAGAGCTAAATATAACATTTCAATGCCATTATATCATTCAAGGGCATATTAAGCCGATTATTAGACTTCGCAAAATATTCCGATCGCTATGAAAGGCTTTGCCCACAGGGCCGAGCAAACGTTGGCTAACTGGGTGCAAACATTTCCAAAGCTATACTTACCCTTAACTGTGCGCCCTTATAAGCGTAGTCTGCATCTGGAAGCGCCTTTAGCCTTCATCTGATGTTAATATTTAGTCCTAAATGCACCGAATTACGTACATAATCTGTAATGTACAACTCGTAGTTGACGGTGACAGTGGTGTCAGTCGCAGGATTTGACTTGATCCGCATGGACAATACATATAATATAGTGATTCGTCAAGCAGGCAAAGTGTGCTCCTGTATCGTTGTATTTTTCTTTGATGCTATATCCGTTCCTGTTGCAGCCCTTACCATCGAATGGCAGCAACCACAAGCTTCCACTGGGAAAGCCACAATCAGACTTAATGGCGAGAAGGCTCGATAAGGAAACCCCTTACTTAGAGTGAGCTGCCGATTTCACTGTTGCGTGTACACTGTCGTCGTCCGAAACCAGCAAGGGGTAGCCGCGGCCAGCAATCGGCATCGACTGCTGTGAAGGACCAGGAAGGATATCGTCGCGCAGTGGCGGAAACGGGAGGCTTACAGGAAGCTCAGCCAACCGATTACCATCGGTGGGCCGTCTGCAGCAAACGAAGCTCGGCAAGAAGCCACGGCCTAGTTGGGTCGAGCCTAGACTGGTAAAAGAAGGCGGGCTGCCGGGGCATGGTCAGGGGTTAGTCAGCCAGCAAGGACTAGCTGTTACTGCTTCTGCTGCCACTGCCACCAGAAGAGGCGGCACCGACGAATGGCAAGATGGGTGGCTGGCGGCTCTGCCGCAGTTCGGTGAATAGCGGCGCTGGCATTGGCTAAAGAGAGCACCATGATGATGGTAACGTTTTCTTCGAAATCGAAGCTGCACTTCCTTCAAATAGATGATAGACTCTGTACAGGTATTATATAGAAGTAGTAGCGGGTGGATGAAGAGTATAACTTGATGATCGCCACCCTGGTGAGGGCAGTACAACGCGACAAAGGACGTGATCCAATGTTATATGTCTCAGGCTATGGGTTGCCTTTACGCAAGGAACGCCAGATTCGGCTTTTCGTTGACCAGTGCTGCTGACTACGATGGGTCGATATGATAAGCCTAAATTTATGTTTGGCTGAAACTTCTGTCTCCTGTGGGTAAGAATTGTACCTGAGCTCAAAACTCTATTTAGTTAAACATACATGCTTTGTTTGTGTGACGAATTTTGATGAAACAAAAACGACAATACCCATAACTTGTTTAGTGAAATGAAACTGCAAGCCTAACTTATACGACTGTTATGCTGCTACAAGCACGACAGTTGCCCTGACGGAGCGTTTAACGTCTACGTGGCTATGCTTCGCTTTAAAGAACGAGGCCAGCGCCTCATTGGCGCGAAGAAGCCTTCCTTTTGATTTTGCTGTCTTGAAAAGTTGACGTTCTTATCTGAAAAGTCTTCGCCGATATCGTGGCCGTTGTCGCTGTTTGCTTCCGACTACTCGAATTTATCGCTGGTCCATCAATTACCTCTCGCTGGTTTTTTCCTGAAAAAAATTTGTTTTGTCTCACAGCATTGATCGTCCGCTATCTCTTGTTCAGCCAATGCTCTAGAGTGAGTCGATCCTTTGGGGCAACCTTCGAGCGTCTGGAGGGAGCCAGACAAGCCTCTTAAGTTCTTCTAAACGCTATTACAGGGGCCGTAAGGTGCGTGAGCTACGTAGGCTCCATCTGTGTACCTCCAGCTTTGTTTCGTTTTCTCCTTACTGTCGAGATACTCACTTTGTGAGATTTATATAAAAAGAAAAAGTTGAAAAAACGTTTCCCGCGTTGTCTGAACGCAACTCTACTACGAACTGGTTTACGATACCAGCTTTGCTGTCCTGTCAGCCATTATAGAAATAAATTCGGGAGGATGGTTAACCACACGGAGAAACTTGTATACAATAAAGTATGTCCATATTCGTGTGTTGTTATGCCGAAAGGCAAACCATGACGTCACGGTGATGGAATGTATTGCATTGCAGAGCATACGGGATGGTTTGAATGACTAGCAAGCACCCCTAAGTATTTGTCATCATTATTATGATCATCTGGATCGGAAGCCGGAACCGTCCGACCCACCATTGTCATTCCCTTTGTCGTCGCTGCTGCTTTTGCATTCCTCTCGGTCAAAAACGTCCTTATCTCGTTTTGTCGGTCCTGACAACAGCGCATAGCGCCTACTGACGAGAACTGCAATTCGCGGCCGTAATTGTGGTTGTAGGCAAGTAGGATACATGACAGCGAATCAGCGCATCAAGGAGACGCATTAAGATGCTTAATACTTCTACTCTATCCTATCTAAAGTGGGCCATCGAATTTCTGTCCTGTCGCCTGTTACCATACTATACGTACTATAAACGATAGCAACGACGTTAGCAACTACCATAACCGCAATAGTACTGACAATGATCATTCTGACTAACTGCTCTGAGGTTTTGCAACGATGACGGCGGTTTTTTTAGTAATCGTTATTAGTAACTTTGGCCACTCAATGCGTTCTGCTGACTGCAAGGCATTCTCTGATAATCTACTGCCTCTCGCCGGTGCTGTAATGGCAGAATGTAGATTGGTCTCTCCGTGGAGGTTCGAGTCGATCGACGGCCGAAGCTGAATGAACCGAGGTAAAATGAAGGACATTGCTCATTGTCAGGCAGGCAGGTAGGTACCATATATAAAGTAGACGACTAGAAATACGCACAATTGTAAATAAGTAGTTACTAATTATCATTATTAATTTACGGTAAATTTTTGAGTTTGAATGAGATCTGTGAGTGCTACATCTACAAACTACCAGATGATAATGACAGAATGGGACCGCAGCGGCCATTATGAAGGATTTTGCGCTGCCTTCATCGGCTTGCCAGTAATACTGTGAATTCGATCTGCGTATCCACCACATGCTTAAGGCTCACCTAATCCACGATGACGTATCGTGCGTATATCGAAATAAGCTAAATGAGACAGCCTTAAATTGAAGTTAACGATGAAGTGCACTCCCCTTATGTTCTAAGGAAAGCACTATGCGATTAAGCTCCTTATGACAATATCAATAGTTATTGTTATTTCGTTAACAGAGCAGTATAGAACATAATGGTCCTAAAGTAATCCAGAGCAGTCTGTTTGCTTTTTGCGATATCCTCTCACGGCTAGATGACATTTTGTAGTGTATTTTCCTTATTCTAGCCATGTGAATATGGTCTAAAAAACACAACGACCGAGAATCAGTCGCCGATTTAAGAAACCTTGTAGATCGTTTACACCCGCACTGCAATCAGATGAGCTAACAGGAACTTTGGAGCTTTTGCCGTTTCGCTTCTATCTAGCTATGCGCAATAGCATCTTAGTCGCATTTTAAACAGCGCCTCGTGCCAGCTTTGTGTTATCAGGACCACCTTTGACGTAGACGACAGGGAATGCTTATAGTAAGTCCACGCAACAAGGCTCACACCTTGTAACGACGAAGCCGTAACAATTAGTGGTCAGGTAGGTCGAGTTCTAGTAGGAGCCGTTTGTGTTGAGACGGTGCTTAAATTATTATTAGAGTTTCAAAAAAAAATATCTACCGTTTTTTAGTTAGATGACTTTAAAGTCATACACCTTATCATTTTAATTTAAATTCATTTTTCAAAACTTGTAAAACTTTGACTCATTATAAATCGAAAGTCTTAATAAATATACCAATATCTTCGTTAAATATAAAACACAAAAAATATATAATTGAAAAACTTAAATAATTATTAAATTTCGCTTTGAAATCTTCTTTAATCCAGATATGAAGAACACTATGTATGGTTTACAAAATATACAAATAAAAAATGAACTATTGCTGTTACGTTTTATTAAGCGCAAAAAAACAATTAAACGAAGAAGTATTATTTTTACAAAATTGTTGCATAGAATATAAATTCAGTCACATCGCGGTAAAAGTGCTGCCCAGACCTAAAGAAAAAGAAACGGCCAATCTGTGCTATCGGAACGAAAGAAGCTTAAAGATACCCTTTTTTTTTTTTTGTAGATTTCAATATGAACTACACTCTCTATGGTAGTCGACCGTCTATGAAAAAAAAGCTGATAAACTAACACAAACATCAAGCAATACTTTCGCCGAAGAACCACCAACAAAAGTTTTAAACTATTTGAAAAGAGCAGGCTACAAAAGGTTCGGTGTTTGGGTACCTCGCGAATTAACGAAAACGAATCTTGTCGATCGTGTTTCCATCTGCGAAGATCTACAACGAAAACTGCCGATCACTAGTCATAACAGGTGGGCGCAAAATCAAAATAATATATCCGCTCCTCAATATGTGGCAAAGGCCAGATTACAAGGTGGTTTCATGTATTTCGTGCTACTGAAAAGGAATTTTCTACTATAGGGGCCTTTACGGTTAACAACGAACAAGATCATAGCCAGCCATCGTCGAAAGGGACCTAAACTAGTGAACAGAAGAGGCGTCGTCTCACACTACATATATGTCTTCAACCTGGCGAAAATTGAGGAAATTTGGATGGAAAAATTTAACGCATAGCCCGGATCTTGCACCATCCGATTATCATCTGGTTCGGTTCCTGCGGAACTCCTTTAATGATGTTAATATCATTTCACTAGAAGAATGCAAAGATCACTTGTCACAGTTCCTCGCTTGGAAAGCACAGAAGTTCTACAATTATGGAGTTATAATGTTGCTAGAAAAATGGCGCATGTTTCGGAATATAAAAAAGTTTGCTGTATTTTAACTTGAAAATAGTCAATGTCTTTGCAACAATCCAATGTAGCGATTTCGTTGTATACTGGGTAGGTTATAGGCGCATGTAGCTCAGCTACGAACTTCAACGGTGGCCGAGTGACCGAGTGGTAAGCGTGACCCAACACTGCCCACAAAAGCCGGTCAAAGTTAGTTCACGATCATGCAGGAAGTAGTTTTCATTTGCATGGAAACCTTAGAGCTATAGCACTCTTCGTTAACAAACTCAAATCTCAGAGAAGAAGAACCAAAAGGTTTATGGACCCATTTTAGTTCATTGCGACGACAAGGATTCTATTAGCCGCCGTGGGCGCACAGACCTTATATACTAATATCAGTGTTGAACAACATGAAATTATGTGAAAACAGTGTAAATTATAAAAAAAAAAAAAAACAAAAAAAAAAAATTGAGTGAGCCAACAGGACAGCCAGTCGTTATAACATGGTCCACCTTAACGACAACTACCTTTATTTGCGAATATTACATTATTGGCTGGTTGGTTGAACGGAATCGCTGCAGACCTATGGACGGGCCAGACAATGTCTTGGGCTAGTCTCTTATCCAAATAAATCACTTGAACTGAGACTCGTAGACGGAAGTGATCATATAAGAACGAGAGACAAAATACGACACAGAGTTACTGATACTTTCCTCGTTTTTTTTTTTTTTGTTTTTTTTGTATTTTTCTAATAATTGTAATAGCAAATATTAACTAACTTCATTGAAGGTTTGCTCAGTTGAAAGACGAACACCGCTCTGTTAAACGAACAGCCGATTTCGTCTACCTGATAAACACATATTCTCTAGAGGGTAAATTAAAGCACCTGGTTAGAACTATTGAGACAAAAGAATCGTATAGTAATAAGCACGACACACAAGCAGGCAGTTTGTATTGCAGTTCTGTGATATCGCGTTATTTCACCCTTTGCACTAACTAACTGAATTGTTACTATTTCAAGTTGCAAATGCCGCTGGTACTGCCTGACGGGTAGCAACTGTTAAATACCTACGTAACAGAACATCTACGTCTCTATTGTCACCCATAGCTAAAGCATATATATGTATAAAATTCGGGCTGAATTAAGTAAAGCGGACGTCACAGGGTTGCAACAACGGCTGGACATACTGGGTTTAATTACATGACCTCATTGCAGTTAACCCGGTATGATTGACAAGACTCAAAAATGGCTGAAGCAGAAAAGCACAATAATAACTGCACCGATAGGTCACATATTGAAAACATGGACCAGTTACGATGATTTCATAGGCTGGTTACCGTGAGTGCATTGACTTTAATAAGAATAAATATATCAGCAAGGCAAGGTTCTTCGGAGACGCTAATTACATTGGTTAGCACGAGTGCCAAAATTACAAAGAGGAAAACTGCGTTATTGCAAGGAAAGGTGGTCAAGAAAGCACGGAAGTCGAGAGTTCTTCCGCAGCCCATACCATAGCGATCGGCCGCTGAGGGTAGACAGTACAAAGGTAGAAAGGTGCAGTGGCCGAAAAGATCGCCTACAACATTGCCATGATTATAGTTTTTTTTAGGCATGAACATTTTGAGAACCGAAATTAGTAGGGATCAAAGGATGTTCACCCAGAAGCCATTATTGAACAGCATAAGAGAACCTAAACAGCAATCTCGGTCAGCTCAACTGGAGTTCAGGAACCGAACATTCCGAAGGCCACGTCAGCTTCAAGAACAAACCACTGCTAAGCGAAGCTACCGTTGAGAAAACCTCCAATGGGTAAAGCAGTACCACGCTAAACAGGAGGACTACGGCTAACGACTCTCACCTACACCAACGATCATGGATTTCATATAGCAGGTTCTACTAGCATTGATGATAAGAGAACCGGCCCTGGTACACAAAATTTCGAATTATCGGAGCTGCCCCTAAAAACAGTCACAGAGTTTGGAGCTTGAATAGACGTTCAGAATTATACAATGGAACTGTGAAAGGACTGCAACTCTAGCGCTCCTTCCCGCGGAAGTCCTAAACTGTGTCCTGGTGCTAACGGAGACACGGACAACTACCTATCCATTCTACGCAATGCCCTGCATTGAAGATCAACGGACCAGGCTGCCTCAATGGAGGCATTCTGGTTTTCCACAACTATAAAGTAGACAACCTTACACCATGCTCGGTGGAGAATAACGTCATTACGTTACGTAGCTCACGGTTGAGTTCCGTAACAGCCTACCTTAGGCCGGCTGATTTGGGATCAACGGACGTACTGATAGAGGAATTTGTCAGTAGGCTTTAAGCGCTGCCCTTTCATTTTGCTTTTGCTTCTCCCTTGTAGGTTGCCGGAGACTTGAACGTCCGGCTCAATAAATCGAACCCGGGCCACACTACAGATTTTTAAGACACGCTCGCGGACTACGGTTGCTGGGTAGGTAATTCCCTTGAACGCGACTTTCCTAGAACATACAAAAAATTCCGTTATTGATATATTTGCAACGAACATAACCAGAAATAGGAAGGAATAAGTTCCAGGTTAATAACTATTCCTTGTAAGAAGGCGCAAGCATTCGTGCCCTCGAACGTAATGGCGATAGACCCGCTATTCAAATTGCACCTGCATGCACTATCAAACGTCAAGCTTTGCCGATACTATTAGATATCGACAAGCTTCTAGAACGCGCCCACAAAGTTCTCCCTGTACTTGACGAATTAAATAGCAAAACTTACGCGAAGTATCTAGATTAACTATACTTCAGTGTTGCCTGTTTAGGTGGTCTTGGCTTACGGCCCAATTCTTACGTCTTAGTTTGCGTTTCTACCACGATCTATTGAAAAACGCAGGTCTCACAAAGGCAACTGTTCGTTGAATGTCTAAAAACCCGTTTGCTAGCCGATATAAAACGTCGACCATATAAGTAGCTAATAATGAAAACCTTGAGAGCCTATGCAACAAAGCTATCAGTCCCAATAGGGTCGGCAATATGCCCCTTAAATGCGGCGTCGTTCTGGCAGCGTGATAAATGGCACTATTTAATGAATAACTACATACTGGTACGCTCCCAGTTCAGTGGAAAGATGCTATTCTGTTAGTGGTTTTTAAGGGTACGGCGATCCAATCGCGCCGTCGTCATAGCGCAGAAGAGCGTCTGTTATAAGGTGCTCTCTAGTTTGCTGGCTAATAACGCTTCAGGGAAACGGCGTGCAGGATTTTGATCGCCGACATCGAGAGAGTATCTGCGTGCGGTGTTTGTCAGTTTTAAAACGGCCTTCGACCTGGCACCCCGGGGCAGTTTATACTTACGCTGGCCGATATGGATGTTTCCGTGAATGTGCTCAATCTTCTCGCCGCGGGAGGGCAGAGTAACCGTTGACAACGGAGTGGCCAAACCCCCGCCTTTCATGCAGGTAAGTGGCCTGGCTCAGGGGGTAACCCGAGCACGCTCCTACTCTCTATCATGAAGGGTGCCCCTCGTTAAATAGGAAGACCGAGAGAGTTAGCTGAAACGTCTTACATGAAGACGGACTAGTAATATTCGGGTCGCAAAGGTGGCAAATGCATCAATCTCTAGCCCGGCTTCATGCAGCAATCAGATGTCGGACTAACCTTAAACCTGACCAGGATGGAGGCGATGAAGCTCAGAAGGGAAGGCAAAACAGCGGCTACTGACATCTTATGCCTCTCCAGGTCGCCTCTTGCCTATGTTAGCTGGTTTCAGTACCAGCGGCTGCTCTTCTCTACGAGCGACAAAAGCGTCACCGCGCTTGAAAGCGAAAAGTGCAGGAAGGGACTGTCAGCCGCATGATCGATCAAACTACTTTATCGCTTACCTGTTGCAACCGCTCTCAGCTTATTTGACCACTGCTCCGATCGCAACCTATGGGATACACGTCTTTTGGGAAGATCTTACGGTGGCAAACTTCGAACAACTAAATCACGTCTCCCAGTCGACTCACCATGACTATCCGAAAGGCTATGTCGTCGACTTGAGCAACGGGGTTTTCGTCGTAGGATCAACACTAGAGACTAAAAATAAAAATTTGCCGTAGATTTCTTTGCTTCGAGTGCGACGAGGAATCACGAGTGGAGATAGACGAACCAGCTAAGCAGACATGTCGTTACTGTACCGTACATGCAGGGAACCGGGTTTCCGCCAGCTGAACGAGACGTAAGTTTTCCATATACGGGGAAACTGATAGATAATTAGATAGCTCACATTATTTTTAGAACACCCGGTAAATCTCTCAAATAAGTTTCATAAACCTTACAACGTTTTAATGTTTTTCTTTTTTGTATTCACTCCGATCAAGCTATTGCATTCCGTATATGCAGTATTTGACTACTATAAAGATGGAACTTGCTTTTGTTTTTGTCACATATAACCTGTACCTGAGGTCTTTGAACAATCCGTAATACTCATACGCTCACTTATAAATTTCCTTACTAGCATTATAGTCGAAACAGAAAAAATCATGAAAAATGAGGTTTTCGACGGCAGCAATTAACTCATCACCGTTACTTGTCTCTGCTGAACCTATCTGGCTTGTTCTGCGCCCGTATATTTACTTGTAACGCGGTGCACTGTTGATTTGAGTTAATTTAAAAAGTTCATATAGACTCCTCCAATGCATAGAAGTTGATTTTTGCTAGACTCGGAAAAGGACGCCTGTTGTCCGCCGTGACGGGTTTGTTGTTTTGTAATAGCACGCGTTCCATTCTATGTATATGTATTAAGCCTTAAGTATGTAGTATAGTCAGCTTTCAAACAGCATTAGTACCATACGCTCCGCTTATTTGCCACTAATAAGCGTAAATATTAATTAAAAATTAAGTACAAATAATAAAAAGTACCAACTGCAATAGTCGAAGTACTTTTGTCGTCTAGTCTGCTGTTCCGCTCTGGAGCTGGGCAGTGCTTTCATTACAGAGAAATCCCTAACTCCTGTAATCTTTCTATTTTTGCCGTTAGGAAATTTCCTAAGATGTGACCTGCGCTGATAACATATTATACAGAGTTTTTGAACAGCAAGCAGACGCGTACCAGTGACGATAGTCCGCTGGTGACCACAACAATAGCGGGAGCGATTTTTTTGAAAATTTTCCTGTATGACAAATTAGGATGGTTTAGAGGCACAAGGAAATGGGTTGTGAACGAAATTCTGCTGAGGGTGTCGGTGCACAGGGACAAGTTGTTTTTTATGTCTTATAATGCGCCAATAAGCTCTGGGTTATGTACCGAATAGCTTATTCAGGTCGCGGCTTAGAGCATATGACTAAAGTCTGCCATATCTCCTCTCCGAAAAGCAGCAATATACTGTGTAATGCAGTAAGTTACGGACACCACTAACTTAGCCGTCATGTATGTTTGTTGTGTTTAACGTTTGCGGCAGCTTGTATTGGACGTTCCCCTCCATAAAACAGCTAGTATGGGTCGCCCGTGTATAAAAAAAAAACGGAGACAAAGAGCAGGAACGGTCGCCGCGGAGGCTCGTATTTATAATCAACTAAACTTACTTTTTGAAGACTACGCAGTACTCTTATCGCGTGTATTCATAGAATACATGCGTCTGAATGTTATGAGATAGGAATACAAGTATCAGTAGAATTTTATGATCAGGCTAGGAACTGAGCGTATGCACTGTACTCTTAATGCCAAAACGCTCTCTTTAGCAGGCAGGGGTAAATTGAAGCGCTTATTTAAGACTGATTTAACTTTTTGTAGGCGATCGAGTACTACTCGACTTTTCCACTGACTCAAATGGGTTAAGCTGCTTAGTAGTAACAGGCTTTCTCTAAGAAATACATAAAGCTTTCTGTGGTAGTAAGTTACCCTGGAAATTTCAGCAGGATAAAAGACGACCAATATCTTCTAAATAAACGGGCGCATAGTCCGCTTCCAATCTTCGCTTACATACACGCACGCAGACAAAAATTCATTTATCACACGAGAGGGCGCTCGTAATAACTGCGTAAACATCTAGCCAAGTTATGTGTTAAACCACGTGAGTAATTAACAAAAGATCGTATGTTAAAAACACTTCAATTGTTTTTGAATTTGAAATCTATTGTCACCCTTGGCTTAAACTTTTTTTTTTTTTTCACAAAAGAAGATTTTGTGCGCGTTCCTCTATTGCTTGTACGCAATGAATTAGCAGTTTATATAATAGTTTTTAGCAACTCAAGAGTCTGGGTCTTCTATCATTTTGTCGTTTTACCCTTCCTGAATAAAAAAAACTCTTTACTATTATGACCGGGATAGGACGAATGCTTGATGTCAATGAGTATTTTTATTTTAGGGACGATGTGCAATCATATTCATTTTGCAGTCTGGGTTGTATGACCTTAAATCATGAAGCCGTCAGCTGTACAGTTTAAAAGCCATTTGAAGGATGTTGCGTACAGACTTTTGCTAGCGCCATAGTACCTTGGCAGTTCGTCGTAATTGTTAGATTCGGGTTATTAAGTACGCGCCTTGATCTTATACTGATAGCTCTTTCTTTTGACAGTTGTCTATTTTTTTTTTTTCTTTATTTTTGAAGAAAGCACAAAATCACGATTCGCGTTGACCCCTTTAATATCCAATTTTTGTTATTTGGGCGTTCACGACCTATAAGCTGTCATGTTCCTCTGTGACATGTTCTTTTATTGTTAAGCTAAATTTTACAGAAGGCTTAGGTAGGTGTCTGCGAGCCTGCATTAGTAACACGTTTACGCTTGATCAATTTGTACGCGATCTGCGAAATCATAGTCAGACACTTCTATTCCAGACTCTTCCCTACGGCATTACTAACTACTTGGTTTCACTACGACTAGCAGATGTGTATATATATAATAGCTAATTTTAGATACGTTTTAATACGTAATCATATCGGTCATGAGCTTAACAAAATTGTGGTGTTAGTCCCTTTGCAAGGCTCTAAAAAATTCTTTGGACGGCTTTGGTTTAACGTGCGATTTCCATCACTCATAGCAGACGATCTACGAATAGCCAGGTAACATACCGAGACATTTAGAGCATTTGTAGATCTTTGTATCGTTTGGTTTATAAGTAAATGTTGATGCATGTCAACGTCAAAAGATCCACCAGGGGGCTTTGCGACCCCTAAAAGGATGCTTCGTCAATGACGATACAAAAAACATGTAATTTCATTTTTTTCCTTGTGCGGTTTTTAGTTCCTGCAGTGAACTTCGGTATTTCTTTCGAGGTGGCGCAACTTCGACAAAGGGTAAACTTTAGCACAGTCTCTTCTTCCTGTTAACATCTGATCATTAAAATGAATCATTTCTAGGCAACGATAGATCCAAGGACCAGGCAATGTAAATGCTTCTGTTTTTAATGTTATAGCTAGCTACGACAGTTATCTAAGGTTCCATAGTTCACGGCATCGTCAAAGTCAAAGCTGAATATCATCGGTAAAAAGCTGCTATTTCCTTTGTTGTGCAAAGCTCAATTGAAGTAGAAAAACTATTCCTATATATCGATACCCCTAATTCAAAACGAAAACCAATTAAATGTCGACCAAATATTGATTATATGGCATCCTGCTCTTACTATACATGTGAACGGCAATTCGTATGTATACGCATAGTATTCTAGGAAACAATGTCTTATATTTTACTGGAGAGGAAGGCCTTTCGATAAGGCAAATAGGGACGGGCATCCTTACCGAATGTTTCTTCTTTCAATATTTAGGTTGGAGTGCGGAGACGTAGAAGCGTTACGCATCTTTGCCGCGACAGAAGATCTGCGATCTCATTAAGAATTTGTAAAATATAATACCTGAACGAAAGCCGAGCTAAGTAAGACCCTTTCGAGAGGTTTCGTTCAACTTTAGATCCATTCGCAATGACATCAACTTGTTTGAAAATCGTCTTCATATCATCGGAGGTGAACCATCTATGGGACGAGAAAAAATTGTTCCTATTGCAAAAAGTTCATAGGTAGCTAGATTAAAGCATGAAGCGTCCAACGATTACCAAGCGCTAGGAACATTCGCGTTTTCAATGATAGTGAAAGCAAATGGAAAATTTGGCTATTTTTATAAGCTAACTTGTATCTTATGTTAGACTAAGATATAAGCCTGCGAGCAGGAGACAAGTTTGTTCCTAGCTTCGTTGTTATGTGATGCTTCTTTTTGATCTGAATAAAATTACCTAGTTTGCCACTAGCGGGGAAATCAATGGCAATTACCCCGTTTCGCAATGAAGTTGCTTCGGGAATGCAAGAAATCGAAAATTAATTAACTTCAGTTTTGATGTACCTTGAAGTTTAGTACACCTGGTATACCCTAGAGGTCAATTCTACTTCCAAGGCGTAATGACTTCGTCCTCCAGTTAGAGACCTTAAAGCCTTTTTACTGAAAGCTATTAACGATGACAATGACGTACGCTCTCTGTAAACTTCGAATTTATTTTAAGGACCATGTCCGCGAGATACGGACATATCGGGGGAAGGACATGCGCATTTAGCTTATGAAGTCTTACTAAATAACCATATAATAGCTTGTCATAAGCCTTCGTATTCTATGTTCTTATTTTAAAGGTGACTGTACTTGTAAACTAGACATGTATTGCATACTCTTACAGTGTGCTGTGTTTCCAAATAATAATTTTCCAGGTCGATAGTGAAATTCGTACTTCAAAGGAAACTACAGGTTTTTTTTGTTTTAATTGTTAACAGAAGCTTCTTCATTTTGAGATCAAAGCGTGTGAGTACATAATGTTACGACTGCGCCTAAAATTCACAACCGCTAGCTCCCCTCACAGCATAAAGTTAGTATACTCGGCACATCGTTGAAGTTCACCACTGCTACTTAACTTACAAAGATGAAGTCTGCGTTTACCATTTTAACCTCAATCACAAACTATGCAAATTTTAAGTAGGCTAAACTGTAGATGGCAAAGATTTATGAAAATTACTTTTCCAGTATTGATTGACACCTACGAGTTTTCTACCAGTCAATTGTCAATTTTATAATATCATCCAACGAAGTTATAGTCCTCGTGAATCTGTTTCTCTTTTTATGGGATTCGGCCTTTTCAACTGACTAGACCAGTTTTAATTCTCTAGCTTTTCTAAATAAATCAGCTTAAAAAAACAAGATTCCTAACATTTATTGAAAATCATTCAACTGCTCGAACGTAATTAAGCCACCATTCATCTACTAGTGGTTTTTCTTGTCTCAAATAATAGATCTCGTTCCGCCAAAGCGTGTGTACGGTCCCGTTACAGCTGTACCTTTTTTTTTTTTCCAATAAATTCAGCTATCTATTTCACATTTACTATTCATGTGTTGTATATCGTTTATATAAAAAATAGATAGGACAAGTTACAGGATCATGAGCATAACAGCCCTCGGGTAGAGGAAACGGAGCGTCGGGAAGTCCTGTCTCGAACTATCTTAGCAGCCATCTATCGCACATACTTTCTGAAAAGGGATTAAAAAGCTTACTAGTACGTTATTAGGATGATAGTTCAAATGAACGGTCTGTGGGAACAGATGTGGTTGCTAACCAGCTGAAACAGCGCAAAAATTCTGCAGTACAGGGTGTATTTTTTTTACCCTCTGAGCTCGAATCCCAGGTCCTATGTGGCATAGAGTTATATATCGACGTCTGCTCTAATGTCTGTCCAGATGGAGAAAAATTGCTTAAAATCCGAAGAAAACGGAAGAACTTAACCCTAATAGGCCATGCTTAAAGTTGTAGTAGCAATAATTGTTGATGGATACATCCGAGAAGGTAGCGTTGTAGAGAGAAGCTGAACACGAGTACAACGCCAGGGTTCTAATACAGAGTTTTTGGAGTCGCCGACGGTATTCTGTCCAGGTATATAATACGAATAATTAATGGAAAAAAAAAATTTATTTAGCCGAAATTAAAAAACCGAATTAAGGTTGTAGACGCTTCACTGCTTAGCAGAACTCCGAAAAGTGAAGGTAAAAAAACGTTGTGTCCTACGAAGTAAATTCTAAAAGTGTGCGATTCGTCCAGAAGAAATAATTTCTTCAGACAGAGCCTCATTGTAACCTTTTCGGATTTTCGGATTGTACCATGTCGACCGGATCGGCCGTTCAAATCTCTAACGTTTCAGTAGATAAATGGTCCAAGGGAGGCTACTTTTATTTTAAGGCAAAAAGCCGCATTGTCGACATATGCTACGTTTGGAAAAGGTGTTCTTTTATAGTATATTAATCATCTGCAGCAATTCTATCTATAATGAAAAAAAGATAGCTTAAAGCAGAACGCTCGAAGGAACCCCGAACATTTACTGTACTTCAGCGTCACTTCAGGAGGTGCTCCGTTCTATAGCAGGAAGCCCGTTACATCGTACTTACGTTTCTTGAACAGAAGTTTCTGACGTACGTTGCCAAACAGCTTCACACAGAGATCAACACAGAGAAGAAATAGATTATAAGGGGGCCGGTTGCAACTGGGCAGCGAACGCGTGCGAAGGGAACCTATCAAAGATCGTATGACTTCTTAAATCGGAAGCCAAATGGCTTACGATCGTTGTATTGGAAACCTTTTGATCATCATTCCTTAAAGCTTTAAGGTCTGTAATTGCTCTGAAATTCCAATACAACTATCCTTGCTTGTAAAAAGATTATCCTTGCTTGTTGTATGTCAAGTTCGACCACCCCTATCGAATGTATACTGTCGTATAGTTGCGCTAAATTATACACCATGTGGTTATGCCTTCTAGGTACCTTCTAGAACAATGGGATTAAGGCATTAGATATGTGATTCTCCCGCGCATAGTCTGACAATATTCGTTTGCTCGTTAGAGTGACATCTACCCATACAGTAACTAGTTTCATTCTCAACTAGCCCTTATTTGAAATTCTCTACCTGCACCTCTCGAAATATCAGCTTATTCAGTAAATCAAAATACGCCTACTCATTATCTCTGACTTCTGAGTGGATCCTCTCTTATCTTGTTTTGCACCTGAATGGTTGGTAGAGTCTATAACTTTAATTTGTAGCTATCTGGATACATATTTTCAATGTAATATAGTAAAAACCCAAATGTGGTAGCTAACAATAGTACCTATACGGCTTTGTTCTATATCATTAAATAGAGATTTCGAAAATTGCGATGAAGTGTGCGCGATCTGCCGCTATCAACGTCGCATCTGTAGTTACGGCCTTTTATCGAACGTACCACCACTGGACCGACACGTCCTTGAGCGTAAAGGATCGAGAAGACTCACTCATTCGATGGAAACTGCCTAAATGTATTTTACGATCGTGTATAAATGATCTGTGATCTATTAGTACGAGCTATCTTAAGCTGCTTGCCAAGTACATCATGTCAATCCTAAAAAATACACGCTGCTGAACTGGTAGTACCGGGCTGACGACGGACGATGTGGAGGCGTCCTGGAACTGATCAATGCAAATGTGAAAAATGCTCGGATTTGTGGCCGGTCGTCAGACGTCGTCCGCATCACTAGTGACCGTGTAAAAGTCACCTTGTAAGACGATAAAGGATAGAACGTTCGGATTCGGATAAGCTTTCGGGGGAGCCCCGGTGGATACCCTCGTCCTCTACTCCTAATATTAGCTGAATGCCAGTTCCTTCTAAAACAAAACTGCAAAATCATTAAGACGACGGGTCACTTTGAAAATTTGAGCGAACAACAGTGCAATGTGTTCACGGGACGAACTCCCATCGAAAGTGTGAACTTTTTTTTTTGCCCGAACTCGACGGTCTACGTTATCGCCAGCTTTTACGTGCTTTCGGAAAAATCCAGGAAAGATTTCTAAGAAGCTAGCTATTTAAAACTATATAAAGGCTCAAAAGTTCATCAACATGGCCCGAGAAATCATTAATGTTACATCTGTGTATTCTATATGGAAATGAGTGGCGAATCGGGTCTTGAGAGATTTCTTTCAAATTCATCTGTGTTTGCCTTGACGAAGACTTAGAAATAATTCATAAAATATAATCCAGATTTAAATCGTGTGTAGGTGAAACTGTCAACCACACGCTCCATACAATTTTGATACCTTTACGTATATAGAATGAACACAGCTTAAGGGTTGAATAGATTGAATGAAAAATCTGCTAGGCTCATAGCTAAACGCGCGTGGGAAGAAGCATACGACCCTTATCCTGTACGTTGTATCGCAGTTACGGTTTTGCACCTGTGTGACACCTCTTTAACTTTCACTTAAGCTGGAAGAGAATCAGCTGAGTGACCAGGATCGGGTTTGGCAAAAGTTTGCTCTTGTCTGCCTCGTATTCTATATACGCTGCGACCTCACCCAGGTCGGCATTTGAAATTCGACTAATTAACCGCACAATCCTTACGGGTTGCTCGTCCAGTATCGTCCTTTATTTTAAAAGCTTTGCTGTGCCAGCCCCGGTTGGGCGTTCAGTTTTCTATAAACAGAAGGTTCAATAGTTTGTTTCTCGCTTAAATATTCTTGTGTTCGCGGCCACGCTACAGCGTACTGTTATTCTAATTTGTGGCTTTATTGCAGAACCTGCGCCCCGCCAGCACCTGCACAGACTCGCGCTCCGTCTAACATTAGAGTACGCGCTCGCATCCCGTCGTTGCGATACAGTATAAACTTTATAGTAAAATTTACAGAATAATAATTATTTGACTCCAAGTATAAAACAATAGGACCTTGCCACCGCACTGTTGAATCTCAATATAGCCCTATTTCTATCGGCTACATTGGTATGTCATACATAATTTGCTACTTAATCCGTTTCTGCCTAAATATCAACTGATAGTCACAAAGAAAATCCATGATTAGAAAAGATGATCGTGGAAAATTCAAGCAGCCTATAAACGCAAAGGTGCCTCGATTACTAAAACTTATAGCAGTAGTTAATTCTTCACACGTAAATGATATTTGTCATAAATGTAGGTTTTTTTTTTTATTAGAATGGCGCTACACTCAGTAGGCTCGATGAATTTTCATCATACGCTAAATAGGCAGTTGAAACGTACCACAAAATTTGAAAATTAAAAAGAGAAAAACTTGAAGTTAAAATAAAGGGAATAAGACGGCAAGCTTGATGCGAATGATAATTAATGGAATACCTCCTAAGCCTTAATTGGCCATTACAGCATTTCTTAGCCTTAGATATATATATATATATATATATATATATATATAGTATGGGGGTAAATTCCGCAGCTATCGTATTCCCTTCATTTAACTTTTTAAAGCAATCTTACATCTAAAACCAAAAACGAAAACGTACACTTGAATCACCCGATTCCTTGCCGGCCAATGGCTACATATCTGCGCTCACAAAGCAGATGGAGCTCAGAGCCTTCTCTTCAAGTGAACGATACGTATAATTTTGAAGTAGGACCCATAACAGGACGACAGAAGAAGCCTAACAAAGTGGCCTAATCGTGACCGGTTGCGGCGCCCCTTTCCCAATCGCATCGCGTTTCATATCTCGAAAAAATACGAATACGCCTGATGAGTTCATGAAACAAACGACAGACTATATGGCCCCTATGAGCGCTACTTCTTATATACAACGTGCAATCCCCTGCGCTCTTGCTTCAATAATAAACTTCAGCACGGATAAGTTGAACAAGGGCAAGCCTGCACGATGGCGGTACTAGCTGATAGAACCCTGAGTATAAACACCGTTACATTAGGCAAAAATGGTGATCCGTAAAAACAAACCGCACGAAAAATCTGTTGACACATATTCTTTACAGCTAGAACTTCACTATTTGACCTAGCTTTCATAGGTTACGGGGTTTTTGTTCACGTATTCAGTGTAAACAGCTTGGCAGCCTTCGCATGATGAAAATAATTGAAGACAGACTAAAAGAAAGATTGTGATGTCTCTCAACTCGAGGGCCAAAACCGACGTGAACTAGCTGGGAACCGGGATAACTAGATATGGCCGGGTCAATACAACACAGAGGCAAACTGCTCCGCTGAAGTGTGAAGTCGGAGGTGATTGCAGAGTTCGAGAACAACACTGTTGGTGCCCGTGTTTCTTTTTTATTCTGAAAGATATACTCAAACCCTCCACTTGACCAAACATTTGGGTAACGGACAACGTGGCAGGAAAGCCCACTTCCTGAGAGGCTTTAATTAGTTGTCAATTAGAAAGTTCTATCTTCTTTTATTTCATTCAAAGCACAAGTTATTTATCTTAAAGATGTCACCATACTTCAGTATCCTGTTGTCCTCATAATGATTCTCGACATGTAGCATGTATGAGGAAGGAATGCTCGTATGCTATATAGACGAATCAGCTACAAATAACTAAGGATAAGTCATTGGATTTGTAGTCAATGAAAAACATAGAAAAAACATTTTTTTTATCGTGTCCAAATAGCGATCGTACTTAGGCCGTGCATAGAAAAATTGAAGCGCAATTGCAGCTCTGTGCAGTATGATTGTTACCGTAGTAATTTCATACGTAGTGACATGTATTTTTTTGGTAATACTAATAAATGTAAAACTAACTAGTACACTGTGTGGCAAACTCTATTCTTTTCTGGTCTGTTATTAAGACGAGCAGTGTCCTAAAAAAAAAAAGCAGGAACACCTGATTTCCGTGTAAACAACTCCCTGTAGCCCTTCCATTTATTGACGGAGCCGGCGTAGCTGAGTGAACTACCTGTGTATAAGTTAACTGTTATATAAAGTGCCGTTAAGTCAAAGAATGACCGCCTAGATCGCTTGATGTACATTTCTTTCCTCAACTGGCGATCAATGTATCTTTGGACCTGAGTGTAGTTGTCCAATAAGAAACTACAAGTGACGACTTGACGACATTTCCGTGATTTACAGTGCAGAGCAGTACTGAGTTACCGAAGTGCCAAGCTGACCAGGTGACATATTCTATAGCGAAGACTTTCGATGAATATGTCTGAGGACTTTTAGCTGAACATAATGAAGTTCCTTTATCATCGGGAACTTGGTTGAGATTATGATATATTCAGATGAAAGTTAATGTATGTTGTATCCTTTAAAAGCAAATAATAATATGATCTATTTGCTTCTTGTAGCAAGCATAGATTTGTGTACATTCGTATTGAATAGAGCCCTATCATAGAGGACAGATAGACAAGCTGCTAAGAATCGAGTGTACGTGCTTGCGCTGATAAGGTCACAAAAAGAAACGACAGGTAAAAAATAGTTTTTGACTATTTTTTGACTAAAAACGCAGACTACGCAAAGGAATCGCGGGTGTTTTTTTTTATCCAAAAAAAAGATGCACGGGGAGAAACGCCTTTTTCGGAATTGGCTTTATCACAGAATCGGGCTGTTTTCAACAAAGTCTACAGGTAATTAATTATACATTGTTAAGCGGCAAAGCACTGAAACAGTAGCAAATGTATATCGTTACGCAATGCGACCTTGTAATACAGTAAAAATGCCTCTTCCATTAAAAAAGCAAAAACCTCATTTATCATCTCCACCTTCATAGCGGTCCATTAATCGTTTTGTCTCAGCTTATCTCCAAATTTGTAAAATTGATATTTCCGCAGAAGTCAAATGAATCATACAACATATGTAAAAATTGCACGAATTTTTTATTTGAATTTAAGCCAGTTATAGTAATACCATACCTTGTGTCCTACTTGCTTATCCGAATGTCCGTATGCAGCACCTGCGGCAAGAAACAAAAATAAAGCTTATTTATCTTCACTCCAGACTGGCTGAAAGCTAGAACAGCATATGGTAACGGAGGCGCCTTCGGAGCCATCCGCTGATCTTTATCAGGTAGCCTATTATTATTGTCATCATTTCATTAGTCAAATTCATTAGCTGATGAAGAGGCTAGCTTTGGTCTTCACGTTCGATTGCCCCCAAGACGCTCGCACAGTCGATATCTTTGGTTGAAACAGTGTGTCGTTGTTACTAATTCTATTTATAATTGTACTAGAAATAACAGTGTGCCGATTTCTATCGACGACATTGGCCTGTAGTCTCTAGCAAGTGCATTTACGAGTGTTCGCAATGGCGCGAAACGAGACAAAAGAGGACCCTACTTCGTGGCTTCATACTGAGGGTCGGATGAAGTTAGCCTGTAGAAGGACTTTAGCTTGTTCATGACGCGCTAAAGAGGTGATGTGGCGAGGTTCAGCTTTTAATCAGCTATCTTAAAGTTTTATGTAATACATACTGATTTAGTTTACGCGACGTTTGCGGAAGTTTAATACAAGCCCGAGATGTATCATTTAGCTCGCTTTAACGAGTGCAATGGCACTCCGATGAACAGAACTAGCAACGTTCGCGACGCAGTGCAGAACACCACTGCATTGACAGTCAAGTCGCCTAGGAAGGCCTCTGCAAAAATATTGAATTGTCAGTGTCGTATGTTGTCACAAAATGAAAGGCAAAACGCAAATAGATAGCGTGCTGAAGGAGATGAACGAGAACACCAGCAGCGACAATGGCATGTCGGAGAAAATGACTAGCGACCAATGGAGCAGTAATGCGGAACAAGCTGGAAGGAACCACGACCCTCGTACAATACCCCCCCTCCCCTTCTCCAAAGAAAAAAGAAAATGCTCGGGGCCCCTTTTCATTTATTTTTGGCCTCGAAATTCCATAAGAGTCACGGTAGGCGAGAAGAACAATTATGATAGACAAGAGTGGATTAAACGGCTACGCAAGCAATTATGTAGCATTTATACGGAAACATCCTGCGTTCCCACTTCTGGTATTTCTGATGGATAAACAATAGCAGTGCGGGAACGCTTTGTTGCTCAACTGTTCGCACAGATGATGAGGTTAGGCGAAATGACCGAAGGCAATAGGAACAGGCGGAATGTTCAATAAATCAGGGATATATTGATGGCTGAAACACTCGTCTCATTCGAAACCGAACATACTGCTTATAGTGAACTATAATCAAGTTAACGCCCCTCAAGGGCGAGAAGCTAGCCTAAGATGTTTATTCGTTACCACTGAATTTTAATTTTTTGTTTTATAAACAGTAAACACTATGTTACGTTCGAGGTTCACAGAAGGGCAACCGTTAAGGGATCCGGTAAACGCATATTTTTTATATTAAACGCGTTCTATACAAGTACGCCATGTAACTATCGAACAATAAACACGTAAATCCTGTGAGAAGCAATAACATTATTAGTAAATTCTAAATATGTTCGTATAATATACACACTGCTCAAACATTCATTATAATTATTGTTGATAATAGTAGCAGGAATCATCATGTAATGGAAATTCCCTTATATTGAGAATGTAGAAAAACATCTACGTATATTTACGTCTCTACTGTATTTAGCACGTTCACGAAGTGCGGTAAGTTCTTAAAGAACCAATTCGTTGACATCAGATCTACCGAAGGATTTTGGATAAAATTAACTAATGTATCATTTCAGAACGTGTGCTTTACTAAAACACAATCTCGAGAGGTACGGTTACGTAATTGCGTTTACTTTTTTGCACTAACAGATTTTTTCAGGAGAGCCAGGATGATTGTTCTTCCATCCATCCAATGCGGTTTCAGGAATACAGAGTATGTATTTTACAAGACGTTCGATGACATGAGTGACCGACGTTCAGAAGATATGAATCGAATAGTACCGCGCCTTTATAGAGGAACAAATAAATATATCAACCAACGTTCAGCCTCGTTAAAACAAATATATATATATATATATAGTGATGCGGCGGGTTATTTGGAGCAATCACTTTCTATTGGGTTAGCAAACAGAAATCGTTTTCAAGCGGCATCGTCCTCATATAGAACATATAGTCTGGTTGGAACGATTCAGTCGCTGCAGTTCCTGATACCGATCATACAGTCCGTGTTCTGAGCTGAGTTTAATTCGGTATTCCAAATGTCACATTTTACTGCCGCTCGAAACGTCGCTAGCAATATAGTTGGTTCAAATCCTATTTTACTTTCATGAAAAACTCTATTTGTTTACAAACAAAGCTTCAACGTTCTGCCTCCGCAGCTCACAAAGCCGCCCGCAAACGTTCTTCAAAAAAAAAAAAACAAAGGCAAATTTACGATGTTTGTTCAACGAATAAGTCCTTCCTCTTCCTTTGTCGCGCGCTCTTCATTCCCTTTGGACGGGATTATGACAACGGTGGTGAATAAAGCGGGTCGTACGACTATAAGGGGAAACGAGTCACAATCAACCACAGGAAACTATCGGCGAAACTATAACAGATATGTACACTGGTCCAACGTAAAACCAAAAAGCATAATACACTAGTGGATTGAATGAACATCCCCTTTAATTTACTTTAATTGTGGGGCTTAAGGGAAAGTGGGCATCAAAACGGGTCGTGACCTGCAAACTGTGAAAGGGCAATAAGCAAAGCTTGTTTACGGCGATTAATTCGCGAGTAACAGATACAATGATTATTAGTGATATCAGCATATAGGCTTTCCATACGGCTTTGTTTGTGTCGGACACCTGAAATCGAAAAACGAGTTTTCACACTCTTGCCCGACACGCTCGTTAAATGTTAAATTTTCGAGCACATAGACGATCCGATTGAGACAATCCGAGATGACGCGGTGTCAGTAAGCCCATATTAGCGTCTGCTTGAGGAGACGGGGCTAGAAATCTACACATCATCAAGGTAGCCTGGTCTTCAGCATTCTACAGAGCTTGCATCTAATTTGTTGACATGTCAGATTTATGACAAAAGGCATAAATGAACGCACAGCCTGAGCGAACGCTCAGGCGGAAATACATAGGTCTCCACACATATCTAGCTCAGGTATGCGCCAGTAAAACAGAGGAAATTGTTTAGCTCTGAATTAACGGTACCCTCAGAAACCAGTGACATATCTAATGACAAATAAAAATGGTATGGTATTAAATGAATTCAGCAAGGCGCAAACACAGTCCTCTTCTGTAATTAATTTAGGGTTGATATTCCGCTTTTTCTTCAAAGCGTATCTATTTGATAAGCGATTTGGTAAAATATTGCAGATACTCGAAACTGCTAGGGCTTATTAGAATCTCGCTTGCAAAAACTAACGCTACTCTTTAGAAAATTGTTGAATTTGTTTCGCCTTAATTTTTTGAGCTTTGCAAGCAGACCACGTGCGGATCGGTTGCCATCTTGGTAGATGTACGATACACGACATTCGTGCGCACTCTTAAACGTGCAAGAAGCATCGTGACGCGTTATCACTATGTTCTAAGCATTGCTTAATATATGCCCATCTTATTCACTGTGTATGCAGGTTCAATATAGGAAGATAGGTTCTAATCACATTAATATGATTTTATCAGTAGGTTTTGGAGACCTCAAAACAAATTAACTCGCCTACTGGTTACAGTACAACGACACAAGAGCATTCCTAATTCAACTGCACGATGTAGTCGCAGTATGTAACGCAAAAAGACTGAGTGACCGACTGCAATGGCTGTATTAGCCGCGTGCAGATGTAGAGCACGTGTAAAGGAGACAAGGCCGGTCGGACTAGTTCCATGGATACGCATTAGGGACGTAAATATACATATAAGAAAAAGAAGTGAATGAAGTGTCGAGTCATACGAGTATAAAAAGCAGGAACTTTGTTGAGAACCTAGCAAAAATAGGCAACCATCGCTGATTCGAGCCGGGCTCCGTTGAAACGTGCTCCGCGCTTTCAGTAAAAGTTTCTTTTTTTTTTTTTTTTTTCTAAAAATCCGAGTCTCTATACGATTTCCGTACAATCGTCGTTTTTATGAACAGTTCTATATAGGTGCGTCCCTCCATATTACTCAGATCTCACCAAGCTCTTGCTTTCTAGGTGATTTGAACAGACTTTTGTTTCCTGCTGTAGGTTAAACAAACGGTGAATTAAAACAAAAACGACCTTAAGGATAATGAAAAGCAGAAAGAAAAAAATACCGGTGGAAGTTTTACCCTAAGATCTTAATCGAGATGTATTTCAGAAGATTGCTTTTAGACTTGTCTGTATTCTACTTCAACGATACGTTCGTTCTGTTAATATAAATTTGTGTTCTAAAGTTAACATCAATTTGATTATGCAGTACCTGTAGCAATAGACTATTCGCGACTGTACCTATAAATTGAATAAAACACAGGAAAAACGCTGTTTCACAGGAATAGGAAGTTTTTATCGGTTTAAACAGATGGTATATAACGGATGCTGAACTTTGGTGTGTTTTTCCAAAGACTACATCATGTCTCCTCATTTCCCAGTTTTCCCCAAAAGCTTTGTTATGTACTATGGGTTAGTGCGCCCTTTATCAATTCCGGGTTCGACGAAGACCGTTCTTCCCTGGAATTTTTGTGACCGCACTACAGACCAGCCATACAGTTGCTTCACCACCATGCAGTACGGGAGTAAGGTTAGATAAAGGAGGAAATGGGGACTTAGGAATAGAAACCGGTCCTAAGCAAAGAAAACCTAGCATCCGGTGTTCAGCTTGAGCGGAGTGAAAGTATGGCTCGTATGAACCCCGACTGATCAACTGAGCGCCATGCACCCAAGCGAGCAGCAAGGTCTCGTGCCTTTTCGACAACAACCTTTCGTTCGGTTATCTAGGTACGTCTATACCTTCACAGAAATACCCTTGTATTGTAAACCGTTTTGGTTGGTACTTACAGGCAGTTACGGCTTGGCCCATAGGCTATGTTAGGAACCTGACCGAGTCAATAGCTGTCAACGATAACCACCTCATGTATATGGAATTTGTCCATGCACTGCACTTGTGCTCGTTCTTTATATAAAAAGGAAAAAGATGCTTTGAAGAACCTTCTTGCAGTCCCCAACAGCTATTGTCTCCAGCTGCCTTCAGGCACCTTTTGTGCTGCTTCCGAGCGCTGTCTACATCTGCCGGAGCTACACAGGAATTTGTCGCTGGTAAACCCTGTTCTTCGCTTCCACCTGATCAAATATGAAATATGTTCCGTGACCATTATGACGCGTCTAGTTTCCAAGGCCTTTGAGTCGATCGTACGAGACGAGCGTACATATATGATATCCCGCAAAACGGTGTACACTATACATTGCCCGATGCATGCGCTAAAGCGTCAGCAGCCTTTGCCCGAAATCGCTGACTACCTATCAAAGCGCTTTGGGAGCTTCTAAGCATCACTACAAATCTAGATCTATTCAGTCCGAAGTTAGGCACAGGCTCACTCGTTATTACGCGTGTACCAAGGATCCCAGTAATTATGCAGATCAAAATTTGCTACAAAGCCAGCGCTTGTTCAGTACAGCAATTGAATGCCCATAAAGCAAGTCCAGACTCACCTATTTCATGAAGGCGCGCCCCGCGACGCCGTTGTTGTCGCTGTTTTCAAAGGAGAGACAGCAGGACTAGTGAGAGTGGCCGCAATGGAAGCACCTACAACGATCGTGGCGATGACCTGGACTATATGCCCTCGCTTCCTGCAGTCCCGTTTGCACCATCATCGTAACAGCTGCCTTCTCATTAGCTAACAACGAGAACAGCACGTTTTCGTAAGCACGATTGCTATCGTTAGCAGAAGGGTGTATCGACTGTATGAGAATCTTGTCTCTGCAAATCGACACGCTTTTTTACACTGCGACCAGCTATACTGCTGCAGCTGATGACGGCCGTGGTGTTTTGTAGTCGCTCAAGGAGAGTTCAGTCTAGCTCTACGTAGCGTACGCGTCCGGTCGCTTTTCCATAGATGTGTGAGCCACACGAAGCCATACATCTCCACAGACGTATGCGACGCTAGCAGGGCGCAGTCAGTCGGTGCCGAAGCAGGTCTCGCGCTGCTTTTGATGGGTGACCGAGCGCGACTAGCTGACTGCGACGATGCAGCATGTGCAGCAGGCCTGCACTGCTACTTGCCTTATCGGCCTGTGTTATCGGTGTCTGCATCCACTGGCAGGCGAGCCCTTTAAGTGTCGGTCGACGTAGTGGCAGGAGGCTAATGGAAGTGTCGGCTGGAGCGTGTTTGTGGGTCTGCCGAGCCAGTGCGACAAAGCCATGGCCGCGATGGAAACAACAGCGATGGTAAAACGGGGTTAAATAAGAATGGCCATCAAACAGGCAAGGGGACGACGAGAGGAGAGAACGAGGCCGATCGGTAAAAGGCCAAGCTCCTATGTGGAAGCAGAAAATGGAGAAGAATGTGCGGCAACCAGAGAAGATCGAGGAAGAACACCAGCGACAGACTCAACCTAACGAAAAGGTCTCGAGGGGCTACTCGCTTGGACTGGGATATGGCAAGGTAGAACGGAAAGGAGGACTATCTTAGGAATTGACAGCTGTATAAGCCTTTAAAAATTGCCTACTGGGTCTAGTAGCGGACATCGCTGAAAAGGCGAGTTTCATCCTTCAGATGTGGAGAAGGCTCGACTGCTACATACACAGAACACGTGAAACCTTCGTAAGGGAAACGCGCGCCGTGGGCACCGCAAACGGACACGTACCGCTTGAGGCCGTTATAAGCCTTCTTACGATCGTTGCTCTTCGCGCCTCTGTTTATCACTACGAGAAAAAGTGGAAAAGAACACTTACCAACTAGCTTCTCGGCATGACTATAGTCTCAGTTGTTGTACGAGTTTTAGCTACTATTCTAGTTATACCACTCCGTAATTGTTTTAATAGCTGTCGTCACTAAATGCGGTATAGGAGGATATGAACGAACGGAAGTAAGCGAACGCATGAATAGAATTATCAACGCGACACACTTCGCACAGCTTAATGGATAACATCTGGCAATCACCCCTTGAGAAAATTCTCAGATGACAGATAGCTGCTCGTTTTTTCGCGTAGCTGATCCTTGAAACGGGCAGTAACAGCCGTTGAAATGGTTTGGTACGGCCGTAATGGGTCATCGCTGATGATCCTTAGGGAGCTACATTTCACTATTCCTGCCGCGGCTGCTCGTGTTGACGCTGTTTTGGTTCACGCGATGCATCTAGCTTTCTCCTTCGCATATATAGTAGTAGTACAGTAAAGGATAAATGAATGTAGCAGAAAATAATATGGTGTACGTCACGCGGGCGGAACGACTATATGGAGTATTATCAGCTGTTAAGACAAGTTGTAATAATTAGCAGCGGAACTTTGCTTTCGAGCGTGATCGAGTACGATGGGTTATAGCATAGGGCTGTACCTCTTAGGAATTCGCTATAATTAGGCCAACCTGGACGATTCCTTTGGCCGAAGGAATCAATACAATAAGAACTATAGACATAAGCGAACATTCCCTACGCGAGATTGCCCGTCTACGTTAGACTGCAAAACCTAGAATCTGCAGAAGTATACATCACGATGATTGATGACATTGCACATAAAGGCTGTGCAGTGCAAGGATGAGCCTTAAAAGTTGATTTTTCATCTCATTCAGAATTTTATTTAATGCATTCCGCATTAAATAAATTCCGCCTGTTAAATGGAGAAGTACTCGATGGTTTCCATAGTAAACGATGCATAATATTATAAATGCACCAATACAGATACCAAAAAGTCGCTTTACTATGGCAAGTAGCATCCAGCATTTATCGACTACAGGTAGCTTACTAGTTGTGTAATTTTAGGCGGAAACTACTGAACTTAACAAATTGGTCTATGTTAGATAATTTATTGATAAACTTTATAGTTTGTGATGATATTTAACGGTGAACTGGTTCTTAAATGTTAATATTTACACAAGATATTGTACGGGCGTGTCTTCTTCTAACTAGACACGATCGGCCTGGAAATATTTTTGGTGGCACGTAGCAGGGTGTGTCTAAATAACTACGATAAATAGAGAGAAGCGTTCAATCTCAGACCATATATAGTTTTATGAGTGACTCGTAGATAAGAATTACGTATTGTTTTAGAAGCGTCAATATTACCCTCTGTGTAGCACACTGACCCCGAAATGTTTCAATATTATTTCAGCAACGAGTTTGGCTAAAATCATCTCTAAGGCAAAGCGTTTGTTATCTGTTTATAACAATTTGTTAAGCAGGCGAAACGCCAGTGAGAACGCGACCATTTACGCCACGAGTGACTACTAGACGTTCACTCCTGTATGTTATTGTTGATTTTTATCGTAACAGCTGAAAGCGACAGAAGCGTTGAAGAAGTTTCCGTAGCCGGGGACGCAGATCGAGAAATATAAGAGCGTTTTGCTGCAGTAGATACTTGAAATTTAAACCACTACTCAGCAAACTTAACGTCATAAATTTACTTAACTTATTCACTATATATGTATGCTTTCATATGTTGTCATAAATAATTTACTTAACTTATTCACTCTATATGAATGCTATCTATGACGAGATCCCTGTTCCCTTTAAGGCAGAATCATATGTGAATTAAATATGTAGATTTTTAGCTAAAAGTTACATATCTCTCTGCAGTGTTATTAAAATCTCAATGTACTACCTCATACTTAAATCATCAGTTGTTTTATTTTCTACGGTAAAATGTACAATGAATCAGTTCAGCAGGTCCTCTGAATATACCTATCTGTTAGAAAACGAACGTTTTTCCACGCTGCCGCTCCGCTTTTTCCCTTGCTCGCTTGCTGTCGCATTCAAGCGTCGTCTGCACTCTCAGAATGACTGCTTGGATCAACGGCATATTTTGATGACAGTTAAAAAAAAGAAGTGCAGTCCCGGAGGGACGGCGGGGCCAGGACCGAGGGAGACAAAAATAGATAAATACTGATGAAAAAAGAAATGGGAAAATTATCGTGCCTGTATATTTGCCTCTTTGCACTTAAGTGCATTTTTACTTACGTACAGACCCCCAAAATAGCTTGATGTAAGAGAGGAATCTACTGGCACATCCGGATACAAATGCACACTGTGTGAAAAGCATGTACCAAGTAGGACGCTGCAAGATAGCAGGATTCCGATCGACTTCCGATCCGAGCGTGAAACAATACGAAATTGGAGAAAGGATTAACAGCAAGCCTTGCTCATTTATCATATATTTAATATTTTCTCTAGTAGCCTTACCCAGAATCTTACTTCGCATAACCCCTACACTTAAAGAAAACATTTTCTGTTCACGTTTCATTGACAACATCAAAGATCTCTTCATGTTAACGATGACTGATAGTGGCCTATGTAGCATTTGCGGCCGTACTAAATTTCAAGCGAAAGCGACAAATTATTGTAATTTAGATACTTTGTTTCACACGTTCTGGGAGATCTAAAAAAATTAGACTATTACGATGTCATTACCTTAGTGGGCGTTTTCCTGGATGTAATTGTTGATTGTTGGCTTTCTTATTTAGTCCTGCGAAAAATTTAGGGCTAACGAATGTTTCTGTTGCAAATTTTCAAGTCGTTTCCCCTTTATATGTTTAGGAAAGACTGGCTAAATGACTTCGAAAACTCTTTGTGGGCTCCGTTTGGGCTGCATCGCGATTCACAAAGAGGCAGGGTTTGTGGCTACTGGGCTGGAGGGTCACAACTGAAGGGCTGAAATAAGAACCACCACAGGTAACGTCCAAAAATACAGATCCGTGAGATATTTCAGCGCTCGTGCCACGTACCAACTTAGCTACGTGCACAGATAGGTTAACCTAATTTGGCGTAACAGATTTGATCCAAACTGGCCGTCTAAACACTTAAGTAGATCTACTAGATATGTAGATGTCGTTGGCGACATACAATTACACAAACGCATGATAGAGAGATTAGTGACTCAGTAGGGTGTGTGCCCCTATGTCTGGAACAAACCTTGTTGCAGTAGCTATAGGTGTATATATATACACGCATAGAAACAGCGTTTTTCTTTTGATGGAATTCCCGCTGTTAGATCAGCTGACTGATTGGGCCTTATCGAAAATCAACTCGACCCTCTTGTAGATTAAATATTTGGGCTCCAGTTACTGCAGGATGGGGCGTCAGCGGTCGAAGGTAAGCATAATTACGGAAAGTGACATCCTAGTACCTGAGGGCAACAAATGAACATGATAATTTATCTTTGTTGTTCTATGCGATAGTCTGCGCGAAACTGGGAAAAAGCAAACATATTAAACTAAACCTCAAAATTTTGAATGCAATTCCGTTTGAACTGAAAATCAAATTCTTTTCGCTTTTCGAAATTATTTCACAAACAAAAAAATAACAAGTTTTTATTAAAAAAAAAAACACATTTTCTGGTTACTGTAAAATTATTGGATAGGAAAATTATTTTATATAGAAAAACTTCAAAAAAACATATATCATAAATTAGTTGCATTCGGTACCTCACCTTCGCGCGCACTCACCTGATAATAGCGGTACAATTAAGAAGCGATCATTACCTGTACCATCCTTTTCTTATCTACGGCAGTGTTTATATTCAAATTCAGGTGTTTTACTTCTATTCGATCGTAATGTGCCCATGAAATGAAGCAAATGTCGGGTAGTCAAAGAAGCCATATTCATATAAAAACGTATCTAATATAAAGGAATAGGCCTGGCGCCCATGGTGCTACAATAGGAAGATTTACATAATGTGATGAGGAGTACTACCAACCTTTCGGTAAGCGAAGTGCTGATTTACTCAATATAAATTTCAACAACACATTATGTATATATATGCAATGTTCAATGGGGCTACAGGCGGTGATAATTATACCAATGCCTAGTTTTGACCATATGCTGTGTTCAAGAAATTGAAGATTTACTTTGTCAATGAGTAACGAAACAGTCGATGCTAAAAAAACAGCAACAGTCAGGTAAACGTGATACGAAAATCATCCTCAGTGACTTGCTAGAGTGACGATGAAAGCAAAAACAACGAGTGCATATTTATATGGCCTATGCAATCTGGCACGTCGCAGAGAGGTGTCGCACGATGTACGATAGTGAAACCTAATGTCGTCCTGCGATCTGATTTCAGGACAGCACTATACTGTCCCACGCTACTTACGGCTTTTCTATTCTTCAGATTGCGCAAGATCTTTTTCCAGACGCTTGTCGTTCCAAAAGCCCGCTAGGTTGTCGTCTTATGTACTCAACTTTTTCTTTGCTTGGTATGGTATGAATGCGTGTCTGTTTTAGTTTAGGTAAATCCAATTATTTGGCTCAGTTAACAGTGTTCACACAGCCCTTGGGGCTCCAGCGAACATTCTAGTAAAGGAAAATGAAAGAGATGGAACATAAACTGATCACTCCCGATGTGTTCAAAGTCCACTATCCAGATAGATGGAGACTAAGATTAGGTTGGATTCACAGATTATAGGTAAGAGACCTTTTTAGAAATGAGGTTATAGTGAAACTGGAAAAATAGGTTAGCAACTTCAGTGCCCGATGACGTCGAAAATAAAACTGAAACAAGTTATTAGGAAAATAGATCACTTCGCCACCTATATAGCGACGCAGTGGTCAGTTTTATCTAGTGTTCTCTCAATATAACTGCGTCAGTTCGCCCGTGTCTACGTACAAAGTTAAAAGCTGCTTTAATTTGAGTTAATATAGAACTGGCTGGTCAGCTCTTGCAGTGAAAAGGAAGCGGGCTAGAGAGGAGGAGGAGCAGTTAGCTTCTTAGGGTAGGCCAGGCTTGCCTGGGGTTTCTTTCCTTCTTTCTCGACAACAATAAAAAAGGAAAGATGGACGTCGAATTATTCGGTCCAAATGGCCGCGAAGCAACCTGCACTAACTACGTACAAATAAAGTAGCCATAGACTCGTGTCAGCTCTGCAGCCCACGCCCTTTACCTTTATGTTTCGAGTTGTACGGCCGGTATCGCCTTCAGGCATTCCATTAGACGCCCCCCTTCCTATTGGGAACTATCGCATCTAACCGCCTTCCTAATCTAAATGCTCGATTATGTCATTCGACTTGACCCCTTTACTTTCCGCTACTTTTGTCTCTGCGACTTTCCTCTGGGAAACAACATTAAGACCTGGACTGACTTACCGAGTTAGTCTACTCCATAGTCGCATGTGTATGCACGCTTAGAGTGTCTACTTCTCCGTTTTGGCCACAGAGGTTGGATCCTGGGTGTCGAGATGTTTACAGCGATTTGAAGAGGGGAAATGCTAAGGAAATTAGACCAGAAAAATTAGAATATGCGTATCTGCATATATATGATCGATTCACGCCCGTTTATGACCGCTGTTGCAGGCAAGAGGTGCCCCGTGACTCCGATGCCAACTAGCTAGCCTTAATGGCGAACCTACCGCTAACGGTACAAGGAATAGCTTAAAGTACCTGCGTCTCTCGCGGACTAAGAAGGCGACCGCGGTCCCATTTACAACTCGAATAAACATCACGTAAGAGACTTTGAAACTACTCGCCAGTCAGGGCAAACCGGACGCACTTTGCTAAGGGCTGCGATTATCCCGTGGCGATGGCAGAAGCAGCAACGGTTTGCGTTCTATCTGAAGGTCCAAATAGAAGTAACGTAATATTATAGAAAGCTATGCCCACAAAGGATAGAATACGAACGCTAATTGTGGATGGGTGAAATGCTGCCGATGTGAAAATAAGTTCTGAGTTGTCGAAAAAAACCTATCGAAACGCTGGAACGTACATTTGTTATAGCGATTTGATCATCACCTAATAAATGGTCTGTATTACCGCAGTATAACAGTAAATAAAATACCCCGTCATATCTACACGAATCACTTCAGTCTCACGTCTGATTCTATTGTCTTAGGTGAGCATTGCTTCAGAGGTGTGTCCTTCCCAAAGTGTGTATATACTTGGTTTCGAACCTAAATCACTGTACGTTTCCCTGACTTTGGTAGAAAAGTACCACAACCTCATCAAGAGGACTGCATATCTGTGTAGGTTCGAAAGAAGTAGAAAATTACGATTTACATGCGCTTCAAAGTGGACAACACTTCAACTATTCTTGGGATCAACGTTGATTAGGTCCGGCCCGCGTAAGACAATATTCTATAAGGCGATAAGAAAGTCAACGTTAATGAAAGGCGTATATTTGCTTTATAAGTAAGTAATAGGAACAAACTCGAGACTAATAAAACGACCGTCGGCCTGGTAATGGACTAAGCGGCAATATACTTCGTTGCTAATTGCAGGTACGTCTGGTAGTTCCGGTTCGAATCCGGGCGTAGACACGCTTCGTTTTGTGCTGGGAGTCAGCCGTGGGATGGAACGACTGACAGCGGTGCCGCACGTTGAGAATCGAAACAACTAGCTTACTTCGTAGAACATACACGGGCTTTCTGCTACGCTGTAAAATACGTCGACTTAACGGTTTCACCTTAAGCTATAACTAAACCGATAATTTACCTCGAGCGAAACGTGTCATACAGTCATGCAGCGGCTACAGTACAACAAAGACTGTAAAAAGTTCTTCAAGAAAAATTTAACTTTGCAGCGTTCTGATTCATCAGAAGTTTCTCGAAACTTTATTACCATTAATCATTATCTTAAATTGGGGAGCCATCTTACAGATGCAATCTCAGTTGGTTCGTCTTGCTCCAACAGTATCACGTTTGACCAAGATTCGCCAGCTGTTTACGATGCTTGCAAAGGCTATATGCTGCAATGAAGCCCACCGCCGGAAGATGTTCTGGCTCCATGAGCTTCCGCGGCAGTATGACTCATATAGCGTTAGCTATATATATATATATATACAGAATTAGTAGACGATTGGCCTAAAATACGCTTTACTGTTACGGCCAAGGATTTTAATTGAGACCAGCAGCAAGCTCCAATAGATACTTGGACGGAGAATTTGTGATTCCAACAAATTGCACCCTCACTTTATCTGCCACAAGGACAAGGCTCTTGCAAAGTACGCTTCTGTCCATGGTGATGGCTTTTACGTCAAACATTTAGGATCTAGGCATATGTTTTTCGAACGGTCCATACCTAGGTCATCTAATTGTTATTAATACACGATATGCACAAAATAAGAGTCGTTTAATTGGAAATGTCTTAAAACTAAGCCGAGGAAACATTAAGCCGTATATCGGATGCGACCCTGCGATCAACCAGGCCCATCCCACGCTCCCACCGGTATTATCGAGAGAGTCTTATTGGAAGGTCAGCAACGTCGATCGTAAGGTTTCGTATTCTCCTTATCCCGACGAAGTCAGAGAATACGGAAACAAAGCCAATAGTTGTTGATCTCTAAAGATCAATAATAATCTATCATCCGAATACCCAACTTCCCAGCAGAATACACAAGGGAGGCTAAAACGAACTGACCTGTTTGTACCCCTCGTGAGTCAGGTTTAAGGACTTACTTCGAAATCTCAATTTTTCGCCCTTTCCGACTATTAGTTCGACTGGTGTCCTTCAAAATGGCAGACAGCAACTGCTTTAATTTGATCGAGCCCATTGCAATCCACATATCCTGTAATTTTGTTCGCCTTCGACTTGGAATAATTATGTACACTATCTTGGACGCATTTAGCTTCGTGTATAATTGCCAAATGTATTACGACCCAATAATTTCTCTATCAGAACACTTCGAAAAGTTGTAATTAACATTTATATTGTATGACGAATAGGATCATTAGTACAACCTGTAAGAAACTGCGAAAGCTGTGCATGAACTTGTCCAAATAACACGTAATTTTTTATGGCTTAGGATCACCGGACAATTTTGAGTTTGAAAATAACTTAAGTCTAAACAAAAATGTAATATTTTTAACCAAAACGTAACTGTAAGATGTTCATATTATGTACAATCCATGTATACTTGAGACCCGATGCCGTTTCAAAAAGTAGGAGAAAATTCTAGAGGATATACTCCAAGATTGTCTAAAATACCCTTAATGACGTAGCTGCTTTTTTTTTTATTACTGTAACATAAGAACGCAACAGTATATTCTAGTTTTGTCACTACTCATTCAATACTAATATGAGCTAATTTTCTTCGCTTTTATGCACCTAATTAGGCCACACTTACTTCTGAATCAAATGGCGTTCGATAGCGGCTCGTTTAGAAGGACTCTGTTGGACAACCAACCGTTCGCTGTACTAGCGACCCGGGAAGGAACAGGACAACAATAGAACGATGCTTCGAAATGTCTGATATATAGAGTATTCATTCTGCAGAGTTGTAAACTTTAGCCAGTGTACCCTGTACCCTTTAAATTACACTTTGCTTTATCTATCCCTGTTATAGGGCGGGGCACTTTAAATCGGGTCTTCTTTCTTATTACTCCGGTGGAGTTTCTTAAATTGGCGGAAGTTTTGGCGGAAAATCCTAAATTACTGATCAGATAAGCGAAAATCTTCAGACTGCTAAGCTGCGTGATGTGTCTAGATATGCCAGGTATTTTATAACAACGTGACAATCAGTTGTTTTCCTGTGCATTGACTGCCTAGGTTTTGTTTTAGCGCACAGTATAATTGCTAAGGTTTATCGAAAATGTGCTCTTGAATAGCAGCCGCATCGGTTCTGACCCGGGTCAGCTTATCATGCACTTTTCTCTATGACTATAAGCGCCGTCGTACGGTTGTATTGCGGCCATTGTTGCTGGGCACCATCGAGTGCTAAAGTAGTGATTCGGGGTATCTACTGTACTTTCGATAGGCCGTACGACGCGGGCGGGTCACTCTTCTCCCGACGGGACTGATTCCGCGAAGGAGATGCAAACGTTTTTTCATACGTTTCCATTATCGTACAATCAACCAGTTCTCTACAACACGGAACAGCTGGTATAGGCCCAAGTGCTCGATGCATCATGTTATTTATTTCTGGATGGCTACGCCAGCAGCCGATGCGGCTTAATCAGCAGTAAAATCTTTTTGCCTACCCGTACATTACCTGCTGAGCCGGAAATGGATCCCGTTATCGTGGACAGTCTTCACTGGCGACCGACTGATCGCCGGGCAGCTAACCAGTCAAACTATCAGCCCGGCGATACTGTTGTTGTGGAAGAACTTGATCCGGTAGCCTTTAGTAAAGGGAAAGGTGATTCCCAGCACGGAATCCACTAAAAGGTTGTGTATTCTCCAAATAAAGCTATGGCATTCAGTGCATAATGAGAATGCTGAAGATTATGCACCCTCCTATTGATAGGGGCAAATATGTGAGAAGTGCCGATCAATTGCTGCTCCCTCAATTTCAAGAAATGCAAAAAGGAAGAAGAATCGGAAGTTTCGGTGACCTTCACTACAAGAGATGCCAGCCCCCACATATAAAATTGTCATGAAGTATTATATCACGAAAAAGTCCAAAGGTCGTTTCGTTAACCTGACAATGTAAAGAAAAACTACGGGGATTAGGTATTGGGCTTTCAAGAACGTCTGTAAGCTCAATCATAGCACAGATCTGTTAAAACGCTCAATAAAACAATTGTCGAAGCGATGTGTTTTTTTTTTTAAATCCAACACAATCTATAACCAGGGTCGAGAATACAAAATCAAGTATCTTATTTTTATAAAAAGTCAAATGGGTTAAGTATCAACAGCAATGCAAAACGTACTGCAAAGTGCGCCCTAAACTTCAACACGAAACATGTAGCTACACAATTAGCAGAAGTCACGTACGAGAAGATGGGGGGCTGCTTTTTTAGTGAAATCGCACATAAACAGGTTACAGGAAAAAACGGCTTTCACTTAAGGAAAGGTAGATTGTTTTAGTGTACTTTTTTTTTTAATCCAAAGCCGATTTTTACCTAATTGCAAGCTTCCGAAAGGCTGCTAATGGTAAATTAGAATAAAAAATATAATTATTACGCATGTATTTGAAGATATGGCGATCACCTAGAGGGAAGAGAAGCATGAACAAATGAAACGATGTCCTTTGATCAGATAATTCAGATTCGAATATCCGAAGATTATAAGAGAATATCGTCTGAACTTAATAATTATATTAATTATTAAGCCTAATAATTAATATAATTAAACCTTTAGAAATAAAACTAAAAATTATAAACTCAAGTACAGTCAATGTTATCGATAATTTGGATGCAGTATGCCGGCAATGAAAAGAGTACAATAATAAATCAAATATTGTTAGAACAGCAGTAACAAAGATTCTGTGATATAGTTATGTTTGGGCTCGCGATTTTAAAAAGGACACCGCTTTTGTCATTGCAGGTAAATATGCTCCCAACGATGTCCGCCATTCCTTTCTAGGCGCTGCCGAAGACTTGGTGACTTTAGGTAAGGGTTCAAGTATATTTAGATTTACCTGTCGGTAACAGATCCTTGGCAGGTTTACTTTAATGCAATACTACATGCATGTTATACGCGTCTAAAAAACATCTCGTTCAAAACACTATATCGTCAGGTTTAACAAGCTCTGTTATTTTGCGAAGGAATAGTTCAGAGGGCTACCGTATTACAAACCTTGCACGCAGAAGACCTACTTAAGCGAAGTTCTTCGTTTAAAATTCCTGTTGGACGTGACATGCCTCGGGTATACGATTTTGCCTTATATATTGATTCTGACGAGCACCTGGTCGAGATACCCTCGTTTCTTGAGCTTTCTCACCTTTAGTGGATTCGCGGAAGTCATAAAACCGACGGCATCGTAAGCTGATCTGCTACTCTTGCTGATATAACAGTTATCATTTTTGTAGGTCATATCTGACTTAAGCGCCACAGTAACTTTGCTCCAAAGATTCTTAGCTTTATGGCCCTATATATTCTATACCTCGTGAACAAATTGGATGAGCATTTGCTGAAATTCTCGTCGTGTGAAAGCCTCAGCAACAAAAGATTATTTACGGTGTTTGACAGCGTTACTAGTTTTCAATGAGTAAGTTTAGCGTACTGATTCATCACTCGGTGGTCACCTTAGAGCCCTCCTCTAGCTGTAGAGGCATTTTTTCTTAACGGCCAAATGCATAATACAGTTACATTTATAGATGATTCCCAAATTGAATGAAGCCTAAATCCTAGCGATTCACTTAAAGCATCTACACGATATGTAATACATACGATAATCGCTAATTGTTAAAACCAGTTTCGTTAAGCCTCGATAATACCTACATAAACAATACAAAGCTGATGATAATGTGGAAAAACAAATCGCGAATTCGTCAGATATTAATAAAATAGGCTGTCCTTTTATAGTTTTATGATCGTTTCTTAAACGACCGTTGTTAAACCTTTGACTCCAGTAAGTAAGCAACGTAGATACTTCCAGCAAACTGAAGATACAAATACACAGTATGGGTAAATATGGAGAATCGGTAGCATTAAAGGAACACAGGGTCTGCTTATGACATGCGGAGTATTACGGTCAAATCAATATAATGATAATAATGACATTGCCAAAGCCTTTGTTCCGTTCGCTTTATACTTCCTTGCGTCTCCAACGTACTAAATAAGACGATGGAAAAATGATAGAAAACAAACGAGGGACAGAAAACAAAAGATCGTATTGCTTATGATAAGTCGGCAGCGTGAGTTGCAGGAATAAGGCCTGTTTAAAGACTGAATATTCTGCGATGCTCCTACATTGTTGCCATTGGTTAAAGGAAGTCATGTTTTTAGGTTGGTAGAACTTTGGCAGAATTTACCGTCGCAACGTTTAACTTATTGCTTAATTTTATTACCTTTGCCGTTTAGTTGTACTAATCCTTTTGGTCTTATGGACAATTCGAAACTACCTTTTGCAGCATTTCTCATTTTCCGCCCTTTGATTCCAGATGTCTCCGGGCGAACAACTGCAATTCCTACGTCCAGTGGCTTTCCTATGGTTCTCTCTTCTCGGTAACGTTTACTCACTGAGATGATGTCGTTTCAGGAGATCGGCAGCCGATAGACACCACCAATCCCAATCACATTTTCTTCCTGCTTTGATCAGCCAGAATTCAAGGTCCGAGGACTGTTTATCGTCTCCTTTCTCCTCTGGAGGTCGTACATGTTGTGAAGCAGCCCAGGCCCTAGAGGAGGTAAAGGTCCAGTCTTGGAAAGCTGCAGCGTCGTTGAGAAGGGTAACGTTAAGAAAAGAAAAACGGAGGAGGGAGGAAAGAATGGATATAAAGGGGATGAATGGTATCCAGCTAGCTGGCTGTGTTAGAAGCTGGCGTTCCAGAAGTTAGCTACTTCGGGGGGATCGAGCCTCAACGAAGCCGAACTACCGACGATTGTGGATCCGCTCAGTCGTCGTCCCCGGGTGCTGATGATGGTGGTGGTTGGAAGTCCCTTTTTTGTTTCCTAACTGATGACTTCGTTCCTTTGTCGGCTACCCGAGTCGCTTCGTCTGACGACCATTTCGGCTTTCCGGCTATTGCATAGCCCTCTTTTAGTCTCGTCTCAATTTAGTACTTGTCTGTTACCCCTTCTCCTGGGTCTAACTTCTCCCTGTTGGTTCGAACATGAACACACGGAACGGTGACGCTATGCGTTTTGCACCGTCGGTCCCCTTAACTTCTTCTCTGCAGCTATCTCTTTGTCTTAGTGGTCCTAATTTTCCTTCTCTTCCTCCTTCATACTTCTGTAAAGGTCACGGATCGCTAGATCGATCCACCGTCGAAAAGATCGCACCCCAGAGCCCTAATGTTCCAACTCTGTTAGCCAACATCTACAGGTCTCCCTAATTCTGAAATCGCCGTTGAAATCCCCAAGCAAATTCCCGCTGTCAGCACACCGTCGGCGATTTCGATTGATCTCTGCCACTAAATATGTGAACGACAACCAGCCACCACTGCCATCGCGACCGCTATTGTTAGAAGCAATGCGAGCCTTTCTCTCTCTCACTGGATTTACCACACGCGAGGCGGCCATTGTTACAAACAGGACAAACTCCCAATTTCCTCGGTATCTTGACGTCGTTCGAAAACAGTCACGCTAACACAGCTGTCACTAGCCCGCTGTTTTCTGAAACAAGTCGTTGTTGTCGTCATCTGAGTAAGGACTCTTGAATCACAGTAGCAGCGGCCGTACAAGTCGGTGGCGACCGGCTCTCTCACGTTGGTCTAAGGGTTGAGCTGAGATATTGAGCTCGTGCTGTTGTTGGCCTTCATTAATCCTTTTTTGTCGCTCGACCGCGCCGCTCTATCCCGGCTTCGGCTAGGATGTTCAGGCATTCTTTCTGTTAGCATGACCCAATTCACCAACGGGCCGCCGGTTACTATATTACTTAGGTCGTAGGTGGAAGGACAATCAGGATAACAAACTAACTGCAATGAAAGCGTGGCTTCTAGTAGTCATATTCCATCTTAGACCGCCCTCTCGTGTCGCTTCTCGTTTATACCAGCAGCATCATTAGCTTCGCCGCCCTTTAGCTATTGCCTGGTCCGGCAAAATGAACCCGGTCATGTCTGGTTGTCTGTCCTGGTTCACTCAGCCGCGCAAGCTGACCTCAAATTGATTTCCGACACGTTACGTTACAAGGGTCTGCTAGTGGTAGTAACAGCAGAGGCCACCGTTCAAATACGGTAGCTGCTTTGGCCAGTTGATGCCGGTGATCTGCTCGGTTCCTAGGATAAATAAACAGAACCTCTTTCCTCATGAAGTTCTACGTTCGTGTCAGGAATGTCCATACTAAAAATGTCTGATGCTTCGCGCGTTGCACTATTATAACGACTACTGCTTCTAAGGCTCATAATTGTATAGTCGGCTGATTGGTGGTTGCGCTGTCCGTGAGGGAAACTGTAATTTTTGTCCAAATTTTACTTATTTTCGCATTTTCTTAACGCAGTGTCAAGTTTTGTATGCTACCTCTAGTTCTGACATCCCATAACTGCGCCATATTAACCTGAAATAAGAAGCAAAAAAAGTAAGTGCGGTGGCAATTGTAATGGCCGTGTTAGTACTCCTGGTACTGATGATCATGAAAGCCTCAGTTCACTTTAAGGTATAAAGCTGTGATGTTTTTAACATCCTTAAATATCGTCTCGTAGCAACGACCCGAAGTGGTTAAATTTAGCTCGTTCCTGCAGCGCACTAGAAAGCCGACTGTTCGTAATCAGCTCAGAGGGCAAGCAGGTGCTAAGTCAACTTTACCTTAAATATATCGTTAAGGTCACACTTCGCCTTTCCCATTTGTGTTCTTGTTTTTTGAGCTTTTTTTATATTTGAGTTTCACTTATATCTATTACCGAAAGTATACCGAAAAGGGTAGCAATAATCCTCTGCGCTGTACATCTGCAGTGACACCATTTTGTATTAACGCTTATAGCACACTTAGGCTAAAATACGTCACACTATGATTTTGATATCTACTCGTGTCTTTTAACTAGCCGATTACGCAACTGTCTCTTATTTAGCTCACAATTTAAAAAAGAAACTCATCAAGTCACTATATTTTTACTGGTAAAAGTTGGCCCTGACCATATAAACCGATTAGGAACAGCAATTGGCAACAAAGCTTCTCACTTCAACAACGTAGCGATTAATATACACAATGATTTTAGAACATAGTACTGATAGAGACGACGAATGGATCCTGTGTATCGTTAATGGCTACTGACAATTAGATGTTATTAGTTTGTATAAAAAAAAAAAACACTATGCTGTGATCGTATACACGAAATAAACTGGAAATTAATCTGGGACGAGAGCGCTGCCAGTGAAAATTCTGCACAGATTCTGCACGATTTACTCTGCACAGAGCGCCATACCTACTTCATCCAGAAACTGTGCATTCACCTAAAATCGTTGGCGTAATAAGAACACTATCACGGTCCAAAGTAGCATGGCCATTGTTCGAAAGCGTTGTGCCAGAGATTGGACCGGTCCAAAGTCCCCTATTGGATATTCGAATGCTTCGCGGATCGCGCGTCCACGTTATTAGCGAGCAAAATGTAGAGAAGGAAGCATTGCATTTCAGAACTGTCAACTGTCTCGTCTGTGCTGTTCCAGCTTCAGCATAAAAAATTATAACATGCCGTAGTAAACTGTAGGAAAAAAAAGTTCCTCCAGTGTCTCACACATCTGAGTGCTTTTTCTACCCAAGTACGCATGCATATATACGTACATGCATCTTTGAACGCGGTAGCAATTGCATTAAAGAAGGCATCATCCGCTTGAAACGGTTACTCCAACGTTTCTACATTGAAGGTTATAGGTAAGCTTTTTACCTCGCTTCGTACAAGTGTACCGCAATGAATTGATTCGTATACGTTTGCCTCGTCTTGTTAGTAAGCCGAATGCGACGGACGCAACGGAGACAGATAGTGATCTGTATAGCTATTGAAAATAGGACACAACAACTAGTGAAGGACGGTATGTTGTAGACGTGATAAAAGAAAGCGAACAAGTCTTCTGAAGATCTGGCATACTGATAATGCTATAGCGGTTACGACGCCAAAGATAATTTTCCGAACAATGTAGCCAAATTGGTCGACATCTCAATGATCGTTTCTGTTTGCCAGGCCATCTTATTCGATAGTGTTTCAAGACGCGTATGTGCATCGGCCTGATGTACATCGGTCGAAACTAGACGTTATCAGTTTCAGTACAAACGCCACGAGATCAGCCAGTCGGAGCTGATCCAACGTCCGCTACGCGTACGTTACATCAAAGGCTGTTCTGTTTGGTGCAAGCAGTTTTCGTTTGATGTTTCTTCAGATATTTCGCACTGCCGGCCAGTATCCAATAGATAGCATATACACATACGTAGCCATATGCCGGCTTCTAAATATGAAGCTACGTTGATTTTTGGCCTCGAACAAAAACCTATACATATATATATATATATATATATCACAAGGCGAACACCCTGTGAAACTGGCGACTATTCTGATATCTTTTACTGTAGTTCGTGATTAGCATAAGGTAAGGAAGAGGTAAAGGATTGTATTAGAAAATATCTGCTTTTTCCAGATTCACTCTTGGCATTCGGTCCCGCCAACCTCTATCCGCTTTAGTTCCTAATGTTGGTACCTGCTTCCCCACGAGAGTCTACCCAAGGTGCTCTGTCTAGATAGAAAACAGACCGAGGAGTCGCGGGCAGCACAATGAAGTAACTTGTGTTGGGCCAAGGATAATTTTTGCGAGATGAGTATAAATGCCACAATGAACTAGAGGTTGGCAAGCAGGTTGGTTAGTGAAAATAAAAATTCGACATGGCTACACCGTCCATCGTTTTATTATATCCTCCTGATGTTATCAGTAAGTTACGATCTGGAAGAGTACCTGATCGCTAAAAACCTCGAATTGCCTGGCAGTAAACACGTGGTTGGCCAAGGCGGAAACTAATCCGAATAATTGTCTTTCTCGTAATAACAATAATAATAACTGTAGAAGAGCAGTAGTATATCGCATGCGGCTGGGAAAAGAATGGCAAGCCAGCGTACGGCGGTCTGGTTAGTTGGGCGACGGAAAGTATTCGCACCTCTGAGAAGTCTTGAGGGGGCGTGTCAGTTTGAAAAAAAACAGTATGCGGGCAGGAACTGATGACAGCGTAGACCCAGCGGGAGTGCGCAACGCGACGGAACGAAGCAGTTGTAACGAAAGTGCAAACGAGACAGAATCGCGTTTGCGACGGACTTCGACTTTGTTTGGACCCTTTATCGTCTAGTGAAAGGCCTGCCAAGCCTGAAGTCGACGGCGGTCGCGGCGGCGGCGGCGGTAGTAGCGAAGGTGGCGGTAACAGTAATAGCGGCGGCTTGCTGTTTTGTTGGCTCACCGTCCGGCGTTATGGTCTTTTATCGCCTTTAAACAGCCTATGGTGCAGGAACTTCTGTTAGAGGCGCGTCGGATTAGGACCCGGTCGACCCTGACTGTAGGGCCCATGGGATACGACTTATGATGCCTTAAAAGGGATCCTTTTAGCCATTCTCCTGTCCAGCCACCGATCCCATCGCAAAACTTAGAAACTATGACCGTGAAGGGTTGACGTGTGTTTCGCTCTAAACGCACGGCACGCTAAATAAACAGACGACCCCAGCAGTCGTTGGTGACGTACGCATTTAGTACTACAATAGAAAGCAGCAAGTTCTGGTCAGGAAGAAAAGTGAGTTACGCGCTGCGTCCTTTCATTGGTTCGGATTCTTTATCAAGTCTATACAAATTTTCACACACATTTTTAATTCAGGGCATTACGTTTTTGCTCACTGGCGTTCAGCCGTCTCAGATGGGCTGTCTCAGATCTCAGTTTAAGACACTTTTGCTTTTCCTTAAATTTTATACGCAAAAATGGCTCTATCTTTTCTAGCACGCTGTTTTTCAGTCTTGAATAAAGGAAGAATCGGGGATCTCAAACAAGTTTTGACCAGGCTTGAATGGGACCCGTGAGATGTGGACGTCGACTTGAATATCGTGAAAAGAGCGAACCGACATTGAAGCCGGATTTCCATAGAAATTTGATGTAATTCTTTGAATACGAAATCCTTACATTGTGACATCCTCATGACCGCCATTGTCCGTCTGGAACTATTAAAGTTTGACATACACACTTCATTCAGTTTATCTACAAGAAAAACGACCATGTACGCGCAGGGTTTCGAGTACGAGTCTGAACCCTGTAGGAGAAAAGCAACATAATGTACGCTCAGCAAACGTTAGCGGCTAAATAAAATTGAAGTCTACTAGCAACAAGTGATGAAGTTGCCAGTGACAGATTTATCTAGAATTGGGCCCATCAAGTGATATTATGACAAGACGTACTTAACCATCCGTGTAAATGAAGACGATCTACCAGGTGTAACAAGTGTATTATCAGAAATATCATTTATGCGAAAACATCTAACTAGATAATAATGTAATAGTAATAATATAAGATACTAGACGATTTACATGAGCATTAAATCCATGTAAAATACCGCGACTATCTAGATCTCATATCACATGAGACACGTGCCACTGGACGTTATAACGCGAACTTAATTTGGCAAGGATCAACTAGCTCATAATGCAATTCCCACGTTCCTGTTTGTGGTTCAAATATTTTCAGTGCTAACACATTACGAACGCTTTAAAGAATCGTATGGACGTAGGCCTATTCGTTTTGAAGGGCAAATCGGTCGATGCGATTTCTCGTACTGCCCCTTCAACTAAACCTATTGTTGTTTTGATACATTGTATGCTCGTGTGTTTTTGTCTCCTAACCTAGATAACAGGTCAGATTTTCGCGCGCCCTTCCCGGCGTCAGCCGCAGTGCCGCGTACTCATACGTCTCTATATGCATCTGTGCATACATACAAAACGAGTTCCTATCAGCTACCGGGCAGACCAAGAGTATTGGCAGCTCAAAAACATCGTGAATACATATGCTTCTGGTTCCACATTTGCAGTGGAAGGGACCTGGGCGGCGGATCACTTTGCTCACGTCGTTGTAGGCTCATATAAAGCGTAGTTCTATTACCTATTTCCTAGCCAAGTTCCTGCTGCTAAGAATCGACGAGTCGACAAACAAGTCACGCGTTGTTTATGCGTCTCTACGAGCATTCCTTCGTTATTAAATGAAAAACCCAATCAGTTGTCGATCACGACCGTTTCTACATTCTATTCATTGGTTGACAGTGTTTTACTTCAGCAAACTGCTAGTGTTCTCAGGGAATGCTGAGGAGATACTAGACTCATTCGAGAGACAATTGACCTCCTGTTGTGGGGTTTGTTTTTATCGAATGACTTCTATATTATTTCTTCCTCTTGGATGTCCACTTGTCTTTGCTTTATCTATGTAAGCACCGCTTCATCCAAGGTTTTGTATCTGATGCTAGGTAGCGTCTGTTTGATTTTGTTATTGTTTTCTAAGAACACGCCTTCTGTTCTCTTCGTTCTTTTTTTTTTATATCGTTTCACTGGCAATAAAAATAAATAAGCCGTGGCTTCTATAAACAATCGTCTATTGAATTTGCTATCATGTCAATAACAATAAACGAGTTGTTATGTCAAAGTTTACGCTTAGCGGTATTAGCTGGCTGGTTAGAATCGGAATGACGACCTCATAGAGACCAGCGAAAATCGTATCCTTCGGCTTCAACTGATGACACAATGATAGTTGGCAATAAAGCAACAATTATATATTGTTACAAGTACAAAAAATAGGATAAACATAATATGAAACGTTGAAGAACAAACTAGCCCAGTAAATCCTCAAAACGAATTACACAATTTTATAAGATTTTTACATTCGTATATTGGCGCTTACTGATAGGTCACTTTCGCGTGATAGAATATGCTTTAGTTCATTGGTCATGATATTTTTCCTTCGCCTCTCCGACTACGGCGAGCACATTTTTCTTTGTATCTGTACACTGTATAGTCCGGCCTGTTTTTTCATTAACGTAGTTCCTGTGAACTGTTTCGGGAGTCAAGATGCACAGGGTAGAATTACTATGTAAATTTGAACTTCAAGATGGTCCTTCCGCCTGTTTCATAATTGCCTTTCAAGATAAATCTCTATCGCTTTACATCGTCGATGGCAGGTAGAGTTAGCAGTGGCTGTCATAGATACAGACAGAGGTACAATATGACGTTATCGCTAATCATGGTAGCGATACAGTGAATAGTATAGTAAGAATACCGATTTCAATTGACGCAGGCCGGTTGGCTGCCAGCGGCGACCTCGGGTTAGCGACGAACTCAGTTGAGGTAGAATCGAAGCTTTTTCAACGAATGGAGGCAACGGTCATTCGTCCGTTTTAGCTTCGTACGCCTGAATCATCAAAGACTCAAGGGCAAAACGGTTGACAGAAGCTGGATGAAGCAGCAAAGGTCAGCGACAGTGTTGCAGCGTAGACTTTGGTTCCAGTAAGATCAAGGTACGCCGTACTGAAGACGACTACATCGACAATTGCTAGAAACGAATGTTTAATGAACCGGGATAAAATGTTGTGGAGTTGTAGGGCTACGGAGAGCCACTAGGTGACCAGTCAACGAACAAGTCAAAAACCCTCGACGTCATTCACTGCTTTCCCTGTCGCACCCTCGTCGCCATCAGCAACTGGGTGAGTGAGGCGTCGCGAGTTGGAGCTATTGAGTGCCGCGCCAAGAATGAGGAAGGCGAAGTCAACATCGAAAAGGGGACGAACGGTACCAGAGTTCTACGGCTACGGCTGCCATAGCCCGAATCAAGTCAAACTGGTGACTAAACGACGGCAGAACAAAGTGAAAGACGTCGCCCCTGTCATTGCCGCTGTCGCCATCAATGACACAATCGTCACCTGAACCTTACACACTCCTGTACCCCGCTCTGCATCTCCTGTGTTGGATGCGACGGGAGCGGCTGTTACAGTGTCGTTGTTTTTCTCAGCGGAGCGAGACGGGCAGGCTGATCCCCCACTCTCTTCTCCTCATTTCCCTTCTTTTTTTTTTTCTATTGTCATATCATCGCCTTAACATTCGCTTTTTAGCGGCAATAGCGACCGTGAAGCAGGCGGAAACCCCACAGGTGTCAGCCCCATCGACGCCCCCGACCATATGATTCAAGCGGTGACTTTTTTGCGATAGACGCGCACACTTGCTGCAAACAAACGATCGTAGGATTGGTCGGACGACCCATGCAACAGTGATAGCAGCAGAACTCAACCGGCTTGTCGAGGACAAAAAGGAACGAATAGAGTAAGTTCACAATTCTACGTACTCGTCCTTCGCCGAATCTGTTGGTTCACAATGAGGCATAGAGTCACCGACCGGTTTTGCAAACATAGGGGCCGCTTTTCGAAGAGAGTATGGTGTTTCAGGTAGTATTATAGACAGATGGCAAGCTCTACGTTACAGCCATCTATAGCTGTATTTAGATTTCAAAATTAATAAGGTGGCGTGAATAACCTTTTTTTTTAACATTCTCGGTAAGTTAATCCACTAGACTCTATGGACTAAATCGATTATAAAATCGAAGCAAACTACAGCAGATTGAGTTCTCCAATTTAATTATATGAATAAGTACACGCTTACGGCTACATGAGGCCAGAGCAAATGGCCGTGAAGCGTTTGTTTTTGCCGGCCAAGGACTTCCTAAAGCATGTCTGGTCCATTTTGCTGGCATCGGTGAGATGTCCAATAGCATTGCTAAAATCGTAGAAGAGTTGCTCGTACGGCTGGCTAGTCTGAAGTTGCTCCTAATGGAGATCGACGAGAGGAAGCCCAAGCGACAATCAGCGGGGTACGAGCGGCCCGCAAAAGAGCGAAACTGGCCGCTGGACGAGGTCGTGAGATAGAGTTGGTTCGATTTCAAAATCAGCGCAAGAAAGACGTGGGAAGCTGTAAAACTAGAAGAAACTGGCTAGTCTGATCAGCTCTTCTATTACTACGAGACGGCTGGCCAGACATTCGGTAAGTTTGTGGGTAACAAGCAGTCTCGGTGGATGAGCTGGCTGTGGCATTTGGGTTTCATGTATCTCATGGGGCGAGTATTTCCAAGAAGGGCAAGATTAAAACCTCTTGCGAACTTCCTTGCTACGGCGGGGAAACCTCTTACGCTAGTTTCGTCCAAGTAGTGCGAGACGACATGCCAGAAGAATCTGCCACTGAAAAAAGCTGAGCTTAGACGGAGAGAACAGTCGAGATCAGTACGAATATTACGCCGACAACGGAATATATGCCGGGACGACGAGAGGTCTCGTTCTGCGAGCTTGTTGTTGCTGGTCCGTGCAAAATATCCTCCTCGCGAACCAAAAGTCCGAACCCGTTAACCGACTTTGACAACAAAGGAATCCTGTCGTACAGCGCACGACGAGATTCACGCATAGCCTTGGACGGCGTAGTGTGAGGTTAAACTCGCTATGCGCTAGGCGATGCCGGTCGCGATACGTATGTGGCTCAGTTGTATTAGATTAAATGTAATGATATTAATCTCTGAATAATTATGCGTCTATAATTATATAGACGCGGACCAATTACTGTAAAGCGCTCGTTTCAGCCAGCCAACGACAAAGCTAAGCCAATAAAATAGGCTACCATACGGCGTTGTCAAGCGAAAGTTCACCAAATATCGACGCAGCGAGAGTAGGCCATCGATGCCCGATGTTATGAAGGTGTTCGAAGGTTTAGCGAAAGAACCTGTAAAGAACGTCGTACGCCAACACCCTTAATCTACAACTGATTCAGGCAAAGAAGTGGATAAGTTTTCACGAGCGAGTTTCGTTGGCGAGAATATGAAAAAAATGCTACAATATGTGTGTCACTTTACCATAATAAGTTATGACTTGCCTATACGTAAACAAACGACTGGGAAGAAGCAAATTGCCCTGAGCTAAGAAGGAATCAGAGCTAGGGTTCATCAATGTGAAAATGAGAAACGTCGCGGATGGGATAAAGCAATTAGTTCGTTCAACGAGACCTAGGGAGAGACTAATGGAAAAAATCATTTGTAATGAAATTAGGGAGCGCCTGAGACGGAGGGCGGCAGGCCACCGGAAAAATGGTACAGTGTAAACGTACTAAGTACGAAAATTAAAACCATTAGAACAAATCAACCGAGCGATAGAAGGAACTATGACAACAGAAGTACACGACAGAAAAACTAAATAGTTACAACGTAAACGTATCCTGAAACCTATAAAAATAATAAGGCTTTTAAAAGCCTAGATTTTTCATCAGGTCAGGCCAGGCGATAGGAAGTAAGAACAGGTCGGTGGAAAAGTGCAGCCGATGGCCAAGAATCAGAGGAGGGTGCTCAACATGGGCGAAATTACATAAAAATTTCATTGTGAATCGTGTCACTTAGCAAAGGCTAAGTTATTAACGTCGGCTACAGCGACATAAGGTATCCGAGGTTTTAGCCGTTGGACTGGCCTTGCACAAGTAAACATTTGTTTTCGATATTGGTAAATTAGCAGCTGAACATGTCAACGCCAATAGGTCTGGGCGTAGTATTTTGGGTATTACCGTCATACATATCCTGAAGCGCTCATAATGACGTTACACTGTCGTCACGAAATGTCGTGTTACATGTAATTGTAAACAACAATTGGATTTAAGATGCGAAAGAGGAAACAGTAGGAACGCCATTTTTTTAGATTAGAGCTTTGCGGGACATGTGACAATCTAATGTTTGTCTGTAATTCTTCAGGACGTGCCGAGGTACTCTATGTTTCGGTCGTTGACACGCCATGTTCTCTTTGACTTTCAATGCTTAAAAAAGTGTTTGCTACATATCTTCTTTATTTGTGTATCAGTTAAGTGTAAAAGAGGAACGCATGAAGACGGTGACGCGGATACAAGGAAAAATTAAATGTTTCAGTATACTGATGATTCAGCTTCAAGGAAACGATGAAAACTGAAGTTAACAACGACGAACAAAGACAAACATGTGCTATACATGTCTAGACGCATGAGAGGCTCTCAGATTTAGAAGACAGTAGATAACGGAATAAAAATATTATATAGCTGCTGAGCCAAGCAAAAAACTATACGTATCTGTACTTAGATCTATAGGAAGATAGGAATATTGTGCATGCATCGTTAGTGCATATTAGATTCTGCGAGGAAGAGAAACAGGCACAACTTGCCCTACTCGAATAATGAACGTTAAGTTAGTTCAGTAGACGACAGCAACGTGTTCGAGATGCAACAATGAATAAAGGATATAGAAGATTTAAGGTTGTTTAGTTAATGTTTCGAGCATCTACGAGTGCCTTAACTTTTCGGCACACTCCAATGGGTCGCTTGCTTACGGGGCACCGAGCACCCTTTCGCCCCTATTTTACTTTTACGTTCCTTTCGTACAAGTCGACCATCTTGATTGTCTGTCCGGCCTGATCAGTTACCGCACCCCTTTGAATACGTGCGTCCAGTTTGTGCTGCATAAGAAACCGTCCGTAGACGACCGCATTTACTTAAATGAAATGCGCCATATGGGAATCTGTGATAATCTAAATATCGTTATCTCGTTATCCATTTGGGGACAAGCAAATTTTATATATACATATATATATATATAAACAAAGCAAGTTTACTATGCAAAAAGTTAGAATATATATATGGAATGTTTGAGTATGTGTGCACGTAAATGCGTTTTCCTCCTAAAATGAAAAGGAGCCATATTTTCAGTGCATGAAAGCTATCATGCAGATAGAGAAGTGCATGAGTTTTTAACGGAATGGCCGTATCATGGTTGGCAGGTTTATTTATTAACATACGAAGAAAGTTTGCGACGCCCTAACTCGCGTACATTCGTGTATACATATACGGACGTATACCTCTGTTTGGGACTCTTATAACACAGTTTGAAAAGTATTTATGATCAATTTACGCCTTTATCCATTTGTGATAGCGCAGCGTCTCTCGGCGGTATCTGCTAATGGTGCTTATGAGAGTAGTTTTGGTCTTAACAATATTAGCAGAAATAACAAAATAGAAACATACCGTACATTCATTAGTAAGTCATATATATATATATATATATATATATATATATATTTAGATATCTTTGAAATGCATGTTTCTGCAAGATATGCTGACAATGGTGTCTTATACGGTTACTATAGCGTATTGTGACGTACTGAAAGCGGCTCTTGAAGTTTTTATGTTGCTCGGCCAGAGACGGCTCAAAAATACCTTAAAAAGCAGGAAACCGCGGGAACTGATCGTTGTTTTTGCATGTTAAAGTATCCAGTCTTTAGCCTTCTACCTAGCCAGTTGTTTAGACACGTGTGTCGATTTCGGCCCGATTCAGAAAACCTTAGTTTCAGTTTTGTATGGCCCCTTCGTTTAGTATGCATTTAGCAGATAGTCGTAGTAGCAGATAGTAGTACACAGTAGACCTACTTAGCGAAAATACGTTTTTTCGTTTGCTTAAGAAGTAGCCGGTTATAGTTAAGTTGGCTTAATGAGATCGGCCCCGTGTCCTTGCCACAAAGTCAAAAAATGCGTGCAGGACGGTTAATTTAGTGTAGTAAAATGCTTCCTTTCTATTTGTTTTAACAATCTACCTTGCTTTCGCCGAGTCTAGTCAGGTCTGTCTCTCTATAACATCTCTGTCTTTGCCCGTAGAAGTCATCAGTATACGATTTGTTCGTCTTGATTCTATAGCGGAATGAGAGTAACATGGAAATGGTCCTATTTCGCCAGGCATACATCATCATGGAAAATGACTTTGATCGTCAATATAAGTAACGATGCCGGGTTGCTCGCCTAGCCAAAAAAGTAGGTCAAGACATGTTTTTCGCTGGGTTGCCAACCTTGACTGCGCCAAATTTATGCATCGCTTTTACTCGCTGATTTTATGCCCACCAAACATCTAGACTGTGACCATGTGTCCAATTGAAGGGTAATTGCCTTCATTAAGCACACTTGATGAGTTAAGGAACTGCCTCGTATCATTATTACGGGGTACTCTCTTTGAGTGGATTAATGATGAGAACCTTTCTGGATTAGTGTCTCAAAATGACGACGTGGACTTCGTTCGATGAAGGCATTTTTTAAGATTGCGAGAATATTTCCACACTAGGCCACGGTTTTGTTAAGAGGCATTTGCTTTCCTATGCAGATTAAACGCATTAAAACTTCAAGTTTTACCCAGTTCGCAATCGGCTTCAGGCAGCGTTCCAGTATCAGATAATCTAACCGATGTACTTTGAAAATCTTCACAAAATAGCCTATACACGTTATCACTATGATGCTCCATATTACCATATAGGAGCTTCGTGCGAAATTAGTAATTCCTATTGGGGAGCTACTCTTCACATCGGCTATGGAAAAACAGTTTTCGAAAAAGCGAAAACATTGTAACGGGATGAAAATTACTAACGCAACGGAAATTAACAAAAAAAAAAAAAAATTATGTTGTGTAATTTTAAGATCAAGTTCTTCCATCTTCTCTCAATTATGTCGACAGCTCATATATAATTCCCATATATATAGCTTTCTCTTTAAGCAATGTGGAAATTCATGCTGGGTATTAGCGAGCTAGCCAAGTACAAAGCAGCTTTCGATAGCGAACAGCAGCCAGCCAGGCGGTGCGACATTAGTACCACGCTAAACCGAACGAAATGATAAACCCATAGTAGAAGCAGATTTATGCAGACCTGATAAGGTTTTTGTGTCAGATAAAATAAACCTGTTTTTAATTTTATTATAGCCCATCGAGTACTGGACAAGCCACCTGCCAATCTTATTTCGCAAAACTATCGCCGTACTGGCAATCACCGTTTACGAGGGCGCCTATTTTATTATTACGGCCAAATGATAATTATGGCCTATAATAATACTATATTCAGTTCGAGGGCTGCATCTATGGGTCCTGCGGTCGTGTCTTCCCTACTGCTTTAGGTGCTTGTGGTAAACTAACCGCATAAGATTTGATAGTCAGTTCAGAGTTGGCAGGCCCTCCGACTGTACCCTTTTGCATATAACACTATTTGCGTTCCTCCCTACTGCCGTGTCCTAATGGCCGGCGTGGCATGTTGTTACAGTTACGTATGTCACCGTTTGGCTAGTTATGATGTACATGGAAAATAAGGTATTTAGATCACGGTGCGATTCTCCAGAAAGTCAGTTGAAATAATTAGTTCATATAATGGCAACGGAACCGATCGAACGGATTGACTGGCTAACTTAGCACCGTCAGACGGCATCAGTATTCGCTGAGCCGCTTCGCAAACGATCGTCTTGCCATTTCTATGAGTTGTCAGGGGGTTTGTGACAGATCAAGAACTCGGTTCTATGTTGAAAACCCGAGTATCGCCAGTTTAGTTTAGTCTTATTGAATTAGCACTGAAGTCACCGGTAAAGTGCGGCCATCGTTACCATTTTGGAGACAATTTTACCGCGCGGAACCCCCTGATGAATCGAGCAGACCTATAGTGGTCGTCGTCGTCGTCGTCGTCGTAGGTGACTCACAAACGCCCAACGCCCATAGGACATGCCCAAGCAAAAAGAATTTAAGCCGCATAGTGAAGTAACGGTTTTATTACACTTCGTGGACCTTTATCTATGAGAAGCCTGAGGTCACGGAAACCGTAATACTTTCCGGCAGTAGCTTACTGATAATCTTTATGTAATTGTAAGTGAGATATAGTTGTTGCAAAAGCAAAAGAAAAAATGTATCAGACGTTAACTTTTATGAGGTAAGAGCGGAGTTGTGCCAGGTAATGTCAATACGCACCAAATAAACATCTGAGAGGCCCAACAATCGTCATACCAAATCGGCCGTTTCTCGAAACTGTACTTGATCAATTTCGTAGTATATGCCCGTGTATTTCCTCTTTAACGGTACATAGGAACCGGACGTTTTAAAAATGGGCAGCTGGGCAAGGCTGTTGGTTATCGGACAGGTTGTCATTGATGTCCTACTATCCGTGTGATTTCTTTACAATTTCAAAATCTTGAATCGACCCTTGCATTCTCATTGTGGTTGCTGCTTTCTGGAGAATGATGATGTTACGCCGGTCCGTAGAGAAAATACATCATCTGCAAAATAGGTCTGCCTACGCCAGGCCTTATTCAATTTCTACTACGATTTGTTTATACATTTTATCCGTTGCGATCCGTGGCATCTAGTGCTACGAAGCTTTCGGGCTGCTGTTTGAACTTCAGACACGTTCGTAGCTATGTATTCTTCATCCGTTTCGAAACCTGTCGCGGCTACAGATGTCCATGGTCCAATGGCGTCCCATATTATCCGCAAATTAAACCCACTAGTTAACTCGATCGCGTATACGTTTACCAGCAAATATGTTATAATGGGCCTAATTGCACCTTAAGCGATTTAAGCAATAGCAGTTTGTGAAAGGGAGCACCAATGATTAAGAAAAAAAAAAAAAAAAAAACTTTGAATAACTCACGTCCATGTTGTACACTGGAAATTTTAGACCAAAAAAAAAGGCCAATAGTACTTAAGATGTCCTCGCAGCCCAGAGAGGCGTCTCGTAAAGCTCCAAGTGAACAATGTTCCCGGAAGAAACGACATTAATGAAATTGTCGGATTTTTCTGGAGAATTCGCTACGAAATTTGACAGGTACCGAGATTGGATTTCCGCTCGAGGCCGGTTAACGTTTAACTACCGCCACGGTAAATAGTTGTGGGACACTCCTTAGTTAGCATTTTGATGGGAGTCAATTCAGTTTGAATTTTATGCTGAATGGTTTGAGTTTTCATTAGAGTTGCTATCGTCTCGTCACCCTCAAATGAGTATCCGACACAAAACGCTGTGACGCTATCGCGGTTTCGCCCATGTGATAGCAGACGGTGGCAAGCTTTCATTGGACATTTAGAAAAAAACTGATAGGAATTAGGCGTATGTGTTCGTAACTCGTTGTTTCGTAATACAAACCATTCGCTCTTTCAAAGTAGCATACGCTACTATAAAAAAAAAACTACCGTTGTGTTCTACTACGAGATGCTTTCACGGTTGAATTTGTTGGGTTTTTGTCAGTAACCGGAATTGCTCTATTTACAAATGCGAAGCTAAACTGCTCCTCTATGTAATCGATAGCGGGGGGGCCCGTTCGAAATTGTGTGCGAAACTCGAGGACTCCTAGCTTTGCCCGACCCACAATAACAGCGATAAGTGCAGATTCTAGAAATTACCAAATAATTGACGCTGATTCTTATTTTTATCGCTCTAGAAGCTTTGAAGAGGATTTCCAGCCATTTAACCAGTGTAATCTAGGTCGAAGCGGCAGAGGAATTAGGCGCGGGATTTTGTATTCATATTCAGCTCTATTTGGCAGTGTTTCAGGGATGCGCCTTGCACCCCATAGTGGTACGATCGAGCAGCCTTTTCATAGGGTGAACACAGTCAGGACCAACTTAAACCAAGACCGGCCAGCTGACGTAAAAACTGCACAAGAAGATTTTACTATGTGCCGATGCGGAAGCTTATAAATATGTAATATTCAATCAAACTTAGCGGCCAGTGATGCCAAACAATACTAAAGAATCCGGAAACAGAAGGACAATCGCAAAAATGCTAATAGTAGTATAAATTACCTCTAAATGAAACAGAAAAGATGAATAAGCGGATTACGAAAAAATGTATTAGGAATCATTGGCAGTAGCGGATATGATCTGGAGGCGTTAAGACATCGTGGACGCAACGTAAACAAGTGCTGCTTTTAAATGCAGAATTACATCGATGACAAAGCGTTGACAATATTGTGAGTCGTAAATAGCGCCTATCATAAATTTTTTTGCGTGCAAATGTTTTTTGCAAAAACCAAAAACGGACAACCGAGCCCAAAGGAGATTCAGAGTCGTGTCCGAAATAAAAACAACAAGAACCGTTACAAAGAGGCGCCCTTAAAGCTATACGAGCGTAATACGAATTAGACATTTATACTGAACAAATATAGCTGCAAATCATTTGCTAATATATATATACGCAACATACCGAAACAAACAAACTCTTATAGCTGAGTAATAAGTTATGTTTGGCCGACCATATTTATTTGATTTCACAACTTCTCTACAAGTATTTAGGCGCGTAGCAAATACAGCGTTGCAATCTCTGCAATGGCACAGACACTCTGAGAACAAAGAGTTGGCCAAAAGGCTAGACCCTAAAAAAGACACTAAACCGGTGCTCTTTTCTCGACCTGGGATGGTTTTCCAATCGACTCTTAGAGACCGTCTCGCTTGAATCGATACTGGTACGCGCATATCCAGCACAAATCCCCCAGCAAGAAAGCCTCGGGGTTGCTTTTTCCTTTTGTGATTGTCCAGGCAATAGCAATTATGGTGGCAGGATAGTTTGAGGCGATTTGAGTATTCTCTACTATCATGTACCATTTGGATACATTTTATGCCTAAACTGTAAGAAACTTTTGGCAGTCTTTTGTGAACGTTTTTATAGATAGATTTACGTGCACCATTACGTGTATGAATAATCCAAAGAACCCGTTAACTGTGACCGAGGTGTAACAAAATGCACCAGGAGAAACATACGACTAGCGTTACAGAAAAAATTAATCATGTTTCTGCTTGGGCGCTCCGGATACCACTGTGATCGCTCATATATATATATATATATATATATATATATGTAATATGTGGATTAACCATTTACACAAAGCAGAATTAATGGCGTCATGAAGGCCTGTTGCTAAGGCTTCGTTATGGGCTTTCGAATTTCGCGATGTTCGAATTTAAATTCTACCTAAATGAAGTATGTCTGATGCACTTTGTACAGTTGGTCAGTTGATGAAGTAAAATTTGATAATACTAAGTTATTGATTAACTAGACCTGCGCATTTTCAGAGGTACGACCGTTGTTTTCAGCAAGAGCGTGTATCCTGACTGCGACGCACAAAATAACATTATAACAAAATAAAAACAATGTCGTCGGGCTAAGGCAACGTTTAACATACGCAAACATTTGCCATGAAGGAGTGGTCTCTTGACATCTGTTCGAAAAATTCCCTATTCAATTTTGATTGTGACAAATCTTTTCGACTGCTGTGTTAATATAGCATCAAGATTGTCTGCTATTTATGTAATGATCGATCATTATGCTTTTTTACAGCGTCCGGGAATGGTAAGTTAGTGTGCCTAGAGTGGCTCGAAAGTGTCATTATTCTCAGCTCACTTCAGTCATCGAAGTAGAGTCGCGAAGCCATGGTCGTATCAATCGCTTTGACGATTCACTTTTTTCCTATAGAGTCACTTATTCCTGAACGGCACGTGCAGCGCACGACTTTGTTCGATGATCGTACTCTAATAATGGATACACTTTTACTTCTGCCATTTCTTTTACTAGCTACAAGTTTATTACTAGAAATATAAAAGCACGCGTACGTATCTTCTACATTGGGGAAAAAACGATCTCCGCTCCAGAAGAGGGCTCTTAGATACAAACACTCGTGCGCTCGACATCGAAGCGACCAACTATGGCCCTTGTAGCCCTGCTTCTCGCTCGCCGACCCCTGTGACGACAACCAGCCGGAGTGGTGGCAGCGGCCCGATTATATATTCCATCTTTTCAGCAGATGCCTGCTTCGCGGAAGCACTTACTTGCTGTTCTTTCTTCGTCCATCTTTTTCTATGGGGTTCTCCCTCGATTGTACGGCTTAGTCGAGAGCTGCTCGATACGAAAGGTGGGGTTCCGCAGAACAGTACTGAAGAATAATCTTCTATGACAACCAGGTCGCAGCGACCATCATTGCGGTATTACTGTGAAATGCGTATGGTCCTCGCGCCATCGCTGCTCCTCCTTTCTCTTCGTCTTCTTCCTTGTCGTTTTTGCTGATCTCAGTTACTCGACCACTAAAGTGACTGAGTCTTGTCACCGATCGGCTGCCAATGCGGGATCTATCGTGTTTGTCTCGGCCTCGTGCTCTCCTAACGGCGACGCGTTGAGCTCTACTGGCCGTATGGGTACCATTGCAGCCCTTAGGTATTAACTCAACTCAGCTGTACGTTCGTTCTCGCAGCTGCTGCAGCTGTCGTTGATGTCGGCGGCCGAACATGCGCAGCTTAAACTATACCCCATTTCTTCGCGCAATCCATGTCATCTTTACCGTAGACATTGGCTTCAACCGTCGTCAACGCTACAGAAATACACACACCCGAGTGGCGAGCACGGGTATCACACCAACAACTGTTCTCCAGAAGCGTCGTGACAGCCGAAGAAAAGCATACATATATGTCGAGAGAGATAAAAAAGATCGTATTTTTCAGTTCCTTGCGCGACCAGTGAAACTTCAATAATCGTTGGTGCGCCTTCTATATTTAGGTCTCAGAGGAGGCACCAGCGACGGATGCCTTTTAACAGCTGGCAGTCGCTATCGCTTCCATTGTGATCGGTCGGTCGGTCTGTCGGTCGGTCGGTCGGTCGGTCGGTCGGCCCGTTCCAACACTACTGGCTTCGTTGCTGTTACTGCTCCTAAACTAATATTGAATCTAAGTGACGCGCGTAAATGAATGCGATTGGTGCTCTGCACAGTATGTCTGTCGATACCTGTTCTTCGGTACGCGTAATGAGCAGCTGCGTAGGTCACGTCACTAAGGGGATGGAAAGGTCCCTACGAAACACAGCGGTCCATTCCGGTGCGACGCTACTATTAAATCTTACTTCCCTTTTTGAAAACTACCGTTGCTACGGTCCGGTAGGTAAATTGTCGACGCCATACGTAACGTTTTGCCAACTGACATGGTCGTACTTGGCAACGTGCTATTATAGTAAGCCTCTTCAGAGCACTGTGAAAAACTATCAACTCATTGTCCTAACGTCCTTTCTGTAAGGACGGAGCTGTTCTTCTAAAACGCTGTCACAGTTGTTATGAACGTGTAATACAAATTTTTATAGATACACGCACAAATTCGCATTTTGGCAAAAAAAAATTAGCATCTTCCATCATTTTTCAAAGATTGCATTTCGCAATTGCTGCTAGCAGTATTTATAAACGTTGTAAAATCGATTTGTTAACCAACCCTTTAAATACGGTTATTATTGGGAGAAGTGTTTTGTTGGAATTGTAAATTATTCCCGCATCCCGTGTCAAGTGAGCTGTCGTCGCGAATTTTATCTTTTGTTTGTTCTACGATGTCATTGGAGTATATATTGCAAGCGTCATGTCATGTCAGGTAGCTCAATAGTTTAAAATGGTAACTAATCCTGAAAGCGGTATATCACAAGCGTTACGAGAGCTCTCATCGTTATTCTTTAACTCTTCGTCCTTCAGCCGGGAATCCGTGAGGGGAGCGGTAAATGCTTCTATGTGTTTTGGCCGATCATTCAAAAACGCTGCATAATTTTATCGAGTGCAGGCTGTGATTCTGTGCTTTATAGTATGTTTGGTGTAGTAACATGGAGATCATCGCTATAAAACCATTTCTCTTAATCATTCGATACCTCATCTTCTATCCCCAAGAGTTCACGTCTTTAGTGCTCAGATCTGGATACACTGCATTATATATATATATATATATATATATATATAGAACAGAAAAGCTGGCTCATTGATAATTTATTTGGTATCAGCCATTTGCGTATCATCTCTCCCTGTGCGAAACTTTCGAAATGGCAAGTTTTACCTTGCGACCATTGCTGAAGTACACGTTAGATTCGGACTTAAAATGAAAATAAAAAAAGGGAGCTACACAAAGTCAATTGCTCATTGTTGGTCTGCAGCTACGTCGGCATGTTCCAAAGTGAAATTGTAAAACTGTTACGTGTTGTCGCCAATGGTCCCTTCTTGCAAGGAAACGAAGTTTGTTTTTTTTTTAAAAAAAAAACCTAAGATTCAAGTTGTGCACAACAATCGTTAGCTGCGTCTTGCACACGTATTTTGAACGTCGTCTATATCTGATTCCGTACTTCTGCATGATATGACGGGCGCTTACAAAGTGCAAGTCTACAAAGTGTGCCATGACACATGGTATACCTACATCGTTTAGGTGTATCGGATATAGTGTGAGCCAGTTGTTTATGACTGTATCACATTATATTGCTACAATCCTTTAGGTCGTTCAAAGTGGCTGATGTTATTAGGATCTAGAAACAATCGTTGTGTTTCTAAACTTAATGATATACGTGAGGGTTCACGGCGAATGAAACCATCCAACATCGGAATTAGTAAAACTGTTAAAAATTACTTAATTACATCATTGATATACAGGTAAGTTAGTGGAACTTAATACTGTGACTTTTTTAAATGCTTAGTTTCTTCTAAAGCCGACGTCCCCTCATAAAGGTTAGTATTTGCAGCAGATTATGCAAGCTCAATTTTCAGTGCATTGCAGATTATCAGCCTGACGGCATTCATGGCGCTCACATGTACCGCGTCCTGACAGTTATAATTCAACACGTTCAGCAAGTGACAAAGATTTCACACGGGACCCGCTTGTTTACGGTCCAGTGGCTTTTGCCCGCACATTAGTTAAAATGTGCCGGTGCTCGCAGTAGAAACAAGTAAAAGTATCACCACGATGTCCTAGAGTATCTAACGTCCCCTGACACCCTTTCTAGCTTCGGATGCCGCCGGCCGTATGCAAGCAGAGTTCGTTTACGTTTGCTATTCAAGCAGAATGTAGAACCATGGAAAACAGGGCATATAGGCTTGTCAGCCGTCCTATGAAAACTTAGTTCCACTTATAGAAACAAATATTGCAGTTTTGTCTCCTAGCAACAGTGCTCAGGTTCTACTTAACTAGCCAGACAATACCACCACGTGCGGCCAGCGAAATGTGTGATTTCAGAGTATAACTATACGAATAGATAGCATGGTGCCAAGTGTTAGTTCTCCAACTTAGCTAATTGGCTATGGTAGGCATACGAAGTACCTGCTAAGGTCGACTTAGGTTGTTTCAACGAATTTTCACAAAGTTCGCGAAAAATTCAGCAGTTGTTGATGATAAAATAATTGAAAAAAATTGCTGTAATAATCATAACCACGATGGTACCTCCTTAATTGTGCCACAGAATTCTATAAAACGGCATCTGCAGTCGTCACTGCTCAGCTCAGCGCCTCAGCCTTGAGAAGATCAGACATCATCATTGATCGTGAGGTTACGCATCTCACCGAAACGTATCTAGTCTAAAGTCAACTTTTAGGATCGACTATTGTGTGCATTTCCAGCAATTTTCGCGGCCCGTATCCCGGGGCACGGTGTTCAGCTACACGCTTTTCAGGTATGCGCACCGGGCTCTGTCAACAGAGTGTCTCTGTTTTAGTTATATGTCGTCGAGGCATACCTGAAAATCGGTTTTCGTTGACGTTCCTTGTTATAGGTTCATGTCTATCAACGGTAATCGAAATATCAGTAGCCATGATACATTCCTCCACCATGTCGCGCCAAGACGACTAAGGATTCTGGGCGAGGTAAAGTACAAGCGCTTGGTAACTATTGTTTCGTGTGTGTACATATACATAAACAATATACAAAGTTTAATAGCTGACATATAGATTGGTCCGAGGCGTCTGCTTAGAACATAACTTTGTTACGTTGTTTCTCCTTGAGTGAGACTGATCGCTACGTATCGTCTCAATAAAACCAGCTAATTTCGAACTATTTAATGGAAAAAATGTACACACTGAGTGAATAAGCACAATTGAATGTATTAGATCAGTTACACATAGATATGTTCCAAACGTCGTCAAAATGCGAGTAACACAGACGAACTATTAGGAATATTGGGGTAGAGACGTGGGGTATAGTGAACGCCCCAGCGATCACAAAAAGTGAGTCTAAATCCATCGACCTTTTCTTTCCTTGTAAGTTATACAGTTCAATATAATTGCTCACCGGAAATGCAGCAGGCTATAGCAACATTAGGCAAATCAAAGAATGGGTAGAGTGGAGCCTCTATTAACTACGGGTCACTTGTTGATTAAAGCTAGTCTGTGACATCGCCGGACCTACCGCGCTGAATCTAAACTAGGTTTGACCTAGATCTAGATAACGGGACCTATCGAATAGACGCTAGGCCATTGGTATAACTTTAATTATATTTCAACATTGTTTTATGTTCGGAGAGACGTCCCGTTAAAAAGGTAAATCAGGACGTATCAGCAATTATCTAAACAATAATCTATCTACTTTTCAAACCGACTGCACATCCTTTCATCGTGTCACAACTTAAATGATAATTATGTAAAACCTTGGAGCCGACACATCCATTATGTTCTGTTTTTTTTTTTTGTTTTCTCATTTGGCGAAAACTACTTTAAAGTGAAGAGTATTTTTTAGGCTGATGTCCTATTAGCATCGAGGCACGTACTTTGTGTCTAAGCATCCGCCTTGAAGGCCAGCCATTCGTTTATTGTTTCTAGAATACAACTAGCGAGCCCTACTTGAATACCCGAGGCTCTATACTGCTTTCTTTCGTGGAAGAAACAAGTGTAGAGGAAATAAACTTTACGGCAAGTTCGGATGCTTTTCTTTTCGCTGCACGTTCGTCAGGCAAAAAATACTCAGATTAATTCACTTTTGACTTGCGTTCGCAGAAGCTCTATTGGTAATCGTTTATAAACGAAGAATAGGAAAAAAGATCACAAAAAATAACATCATAACGGTAGCTAAAAGTAAGAATCTAGATAAACTTAAATACATCTTAATACTCTAACGCTTGCTCAGAGCTCTTTGCCATATGAAAAACGATCTGATACTATTTCTGAAGTCCATATGGTGTAGTTCAATACGTTCGAGCGAATAGATGCGAAGTCATTTGTTAAAAAAACTTAAAAGTTTCCTGCTTTTTTAGAACGGGAACTTTGAAATGCGTAACCTTACGCTACGCTTCTGTTAAATCTGAAATGAGCGCTCTCAAATCAGTCATTCGGCTCATAGCAGATTGCCTTATTTAGCATATATGAAGCCATAATCTGAAGGTCGTTGATTTTACCGTACGTATGACACAGACGGGTTCGATTCTTAAGCGCCTGACTTCATAACTGGGGGTTCAGCCAACCGACGTACCGCAACGGCTGCATCATGCAATATATTTCAATTTGTTTTCTTCGGGTAAACGAAAATCCATTAGAGGGTATGACTTAGCTGGGATTAGGCATAATCTTATCTTGGAAGTTAATTCATCAAGTTACGAGCACAAAATGAGCCATTTTTTAGCTCAGTGCATCTAGTACACTATACATTGAACCGTACATGCAGTCGTCATGCATGCTTCCTGACTACGGAGTTAGGTCAACTACTAGGCTATTTTTCACGCGAAAAACAGAAGTACGCGTAGTCTTCGACATAACTTTTTTGTCGATAGAGAAGGCTGCTGCTGCTGCTGGTTGATCCGACGATGATCAGAAGCGCAGCCTCGTATACCCCGTGGAGGGAGTCTCTACTAGTCTCCATGTTTCTTCGATCGGGCTAAACGGATCTACATAGCCAATTCTATAGAGCCAGACTACGACTGAAGTGCGGCGGAGGACGAAGGATGTGGGGTGGTTGCTACAGAAAACGTCGGTGTGATATACTATGCGAAGTAGGTAATTGGCCGGCTGACTATGCTCCCAGTCGACAGCTGGGTCTTCCACCTATAACAACAAGGGGAACGATGAGCTCGCGCGAACGGCCCAGATTTGTATGACAGTTAATTAGCAAAATTAACACGCTACAGCCAACACGGCTGGCTACAATCTACGCATATATTTATATGCCCTTTCTCGAACGTATGGACGGCGTTCGATGACTTATGCAAAAAGAGCGAAGGAACAGAGTCAACGTTGCTGATTATATGCGAGATTTGTATGTTGTAGCCAATGATAAAAGATTGTTTCGAAATCAAAAATGGCTACAGACGCACACCAAAGCAAAGAAGTACAAAGTCTACGACATTACTGTATTATATAATTGATTTGGGTAGCCTTGATACGACGAAATGTTACCTTGACGATATGAATGAATAATAGTAATTCTATTTATGACATTGTCGTTGAGTGGATCTTTCGTTTATATAGGCAATTATTACTAGTTGGTTTCACGTTTGCAAGCTACTCGGTAAGAGAACAGAATTTTCTTGAAGGGGCTACCTTAGCTAGCCCCTTCAAGAAAATAGCTACCTATAACTTAGGTAGGTGTGTTAAATAAATGAGGCAAATCCATTTTTCTCTAAACAAGTTATGCTTTTTTCCCGTCGCGCAACGTCGTTACAACCAACAGAGACGGAGGCCTGTTTTTGGTCAGTGAAAATGTAGTAGTGATGCCTGAGTAAAGAGGAGGAACACTTGTCAGAAAACTATTAGAGACTGCTCAGCGTTAGTGCGCTCTAGCCTAGGATCATAGAATCACTGGGACGCCATTGAGTAGACCTAATGAATAAGAAGAACACTAAATAAGCCAAATGCATCCTTGAAAGAGGTAATAATGAATTTGTTCAAATCGGCCTATGGTAGGTACTCGCTTTCTGTGGCCTGCGATGAGAAGAACGCTAAATTCAGCCGTGCCGTTATTCGGCTGCAGGTAACATTACGAAATGTACAATTCTACTATACAGAAAAATAGTCAGTGAAAAGTCTCAGGCAGAGCTATTACATGCGGAGTGGTCTTCGACTTGATAAGTTGATCGTACGATCGTACGTAGTGTCAGTTTTGGAAGATCTAAATATCACATAGTCTTCACATTCAGTATCCACGCCATAGGCATTTCTGCGTGACGGAATGTTCGATACGGTCGACTGCCACATATAATTTCAACATAAACGCACAAAGAAGCGTATATAGTTCAATATTAAGCATGGCTTTCAAAAGAAGAAATGTTAGTACGAAACAACTACCTCTCGCACGATAACGAAAATACCCTGAAATTAATGCTGTGACAGTCTTTGCTGTTAAGGAGCAATTATGTAAATTGTAAAGGCTTGGAAGAAGTTCGCCACATGTTTATGCCGCTGGCTGTCGTATTTTTAACTTATTTACTCTATAAAATTGGTAAATAAATAGCGTATCACACAGACTTTTAAAGCCTTAGGGCGGTGTCCTGTACAAGTGAATTTGTGCAGGGCATAAGTAAATTGCAACAAGCACTATGTAAATAATTTGTTGTTGTGCATGCTAAGACAAAGATATAAAAGTTCACAGGCACATAATATTGCACTTAAGAACTTGAAGCGCAATTTGCTAACGCCCAATAGATCTCTGGAGGCTTGAATCGAATATATGATAAACCGTTGAGCAGTTCGTTTGTTGGCGGAAGACCTGCATTTTGCAGGAATACAAAATAGAGGAGAAACAATTGATCACGCTTGACGTTAGGGTCGACGACGTCAGCCTTGGACAAAGAAGCTGCGTCTTTCTCATATGAAATATTTGCATGACGGATAAAAACAAGACTTTTCATCTGAGGTCTCCATGCGAGTGGTCCATGCAACCTATAACAGAAAACAAGAACGTTTTTAGCGGCCGTACTAACAAAGCGGAAACATTCGATTTTTAACAAAAGGTTCGGATTTTAACAAAAGATAATAACAATATTGCCTTGCACATACACACACACACTCATACGTATCGCATATTAGACAACAATGATGATTCTATTATTAACAAACAAAATCACATATGAATACTGAACAACGAAAACGTTTATAATCACCTTAAATGCTTCACACCGTTTTCGAAATACTGCTCTTCCCCAATTGGCCGACATTACTTTCAAGGATTAGCGTAGGAAAGCATCAACATTAGCAAATGTTTGCCGTTTCAAAACACTGAACATTCAATTTCGTTTTAAAACCTTGAAGAAAGTTTCATAGTTGGAAGAGTATTCCAGAAGCACCCGTTTCTGGTAATGGACTGTGACATTGGTCTTTGACCCCTGCCATGTCCCTAGAAGTACAAAGGAATAAGCCCCAACACGATGGCAGTTGCCGTTAAACTAGCAAAACAACAAATAGCCACTATCGATACAATGCAGGAATACGAGTATATACAACGTCCTTTAATAAATAAATAAGTTTTTTTTTATTCATATAGTGTTTGTGCTACATTGTAAATCTCATACTTCTAAGGTTCTTCAATGCCTTCGTGCGTACCAAATAGCCAAACTGACGAAATAACAGGGCTTGGAGACGTTATTGGCATCCATTGCAAATATGCACCCTATGCTCTCTCTCTCTCTAATGTCAGAAATATAGTCATCACCCCATGATGACTACCCACATGTATAGGATGCACAGTATCACACATGTATATGCATATTTGTTCGGAAAAACGAACTTTTGCTTTTTTGCAAGGAAAGAGTGGGAAGGGGTGTTGACGGGTCGCTTCAGCTAAATGACGCGTAAATTGACGGCGAAAGGCTGAAGGAGGGGAAATTATACTCCAACATGCTTTTGTGAAAATAATCATTTCGTGCTTTCCTAACGTCAGAACAGAAATGGTGATGCAATTAACTCGATCCGAGTGCAGCTAACCGACATTTCTGAGCCTAAGTCGTTCTGATTTGGGATATTTGTATGAAAGTCTAACTGGGATGTGGGTACCTGTTGGCGGAGCGACGCAAACGATCTAACTAGCTCATGAGTTTCGGGATGAGTCGCTGCAGATGGACGGCTGCGGCGGAACGAGACAATAAGAAAAGTTGAGCTAGGGGGTAGAGTAGCGGCAAGAAAGTCAGAAGAAAGTCGGGTAAGAAGTGGGCAGTTTGCAGCGGACGCTAGACCGAAAAAGGGATGTGTGCGTTAGAAGTGTGCGAGGCAACGATCCGAAGAGCGGATGGCCTATTGAGCTGAGGGGTATACGATGATGATGATGATGACGGCGGCGATTCAGGACAACAGCAACGGAGCCTGTGAGCAGGAGAACGTCTGCAACTAGAATGGTAGTAGAGGCAGCGAAGACACGAAAGGAACGAACAGACGGTGCCTTTTGCGAAGATGGGGGGCAGTGGCGGTGACAGGCGCTGTTGCAACGGACATAACTACAACGAAGACGCTAAGCGCAGCAGTAGCGACACTGTAGGAGGCCTTATTTTTATAAGAATAGTGGATAGTGAGTGAAGGTGGACGTTCATAGAATAGGAAGCAGCCATACGTACGGACAGGAAGAGCAGGGCAGCACAGAATGAACAGCAGTCTCAGGTCAAACTACCACGACATAGGTTGTTGCTGGCCACCACAGAGCGGAAAAGAATAACCTTAAGTCAGGCCATCACCAACAGCTTCACCTGAGAAAATGGAAAAGAGCAAAAAAGGCGGGTAGAAGAACAGTTCCTACTGTTGCCTGTGCCGCCATACATTGAGTCGTTGCCACCTGTCGACGCCGATGGCCGTCCGGGTCGACCGACCAGCCGGCAATAGACAGCCTCTCTACTTACTTCTTTCTCTGCCTTTGTTTATCCCGTTTTTCCCCGTGGCTGCTCCTACAGCACCCGCAGAACGACCATCACTATATATCCAAAAGACTTATGTGTGGTAGGTTGCAGTTTGGCTTCGGCTGACTTCGGTCATTAGAGAGGGACGAAGAACGTCATCGCTATCGTTACAACCGTGACGGCTATCGAAGGTAGGGAAAAGAGATCTTTCGAAAGGGTTAGGGCGGTCGCGTGCGGCAGGCGATAGTAGTAGCAGCAGCAGCAGCAGCAGACGGTGCTCCCACCAAAATCAATCTCTTAGTGACAGTAGCAATGCGATAAACCCATAAGCTAGGTAGCTAGAGCAATATGTATTAATTCGCGTGCCTTATGGAGTGGAGGGTAAAAGGTGTTGAATAATGCCGGACCGTGATAACTCCTTTTGTAATCTGTTTCGTTCTTTTGACTGTCTGGGGTAAAAGCCTTACGCATCAGCTGTCATTTAATAACGACGACGACGGTCGCCAAAGCGGTAAATAGATAACTAACATAACACCATCATCGTTTTATTAGTGTAGCAATCTGCCGTAGCATACGTATGTAACGACAGAACTTTCCCAAGGTCGACGTATTTTAGTTCGTGTTAGCTCAAAGGCAACTCTTCGGGCAGGATAGCGTAGCTACCACCTGCCAGTGGCCGTACACAACATTACTAGTAACAAGAGTAGACGTTCAATTAAAAGTATTATTTATTTTCCTTTAGTTTTAATTATTACTATTTTCTTTATAGGGGTTCTGAGGGCGTTTAATTTAAAATGTACATAATGTTTAACATGAGCTCCGTTTGCGGTCGTAGTTGTTCCCGACAGACGATATCTTGCGTTGCTCGGTCTGAAGTTAGACCAGATCATTCCAAGCCCGCTATTCAGTGGCGTCTATTAATCCACGTCGGATCGATCAGGGTCAATTTTATCGGTGACAAACCAGACCTCTCACTGATTAAATAGTTTCGAGTATGATGCACGATTGTAATAGGTTGTTGACTATACAACAGGCTTCAATGCTGCCCAAAGACGAGCTCTTGAAGGTCGGTGCTGATAGTCTTCCCTTTGTCGCGTGACATAGAACTGTTTTGGTTTGCGGCTCCTTCTCCGTTCATTAGTTCGTACGCTCGCTGAACGTTTACATTAATTTACTGTTGGAACAAATGGAATTATTGGCCCACAAGCAACCCGTGGCTAACTGACTGGCTGTAATCAGCCCTTCTGATTATAGCTACTAAAAGTGGGAAAACTCGTTCCAAATCAATGCGCAACACATTTACGTGTTTCGTGCTTGTTCTTCTCCCGCGTTGCATTGAACGGAAACGTATTGAGAGGTACCGTTGCGCATTTTAGCTGATATAACTCTATTTTCAAGTTATATTAAGGTTGCCAAGTTTGGCAATGCTTCGTGTGCACACGTGAACGTATATCTACAGTTATATTGTTCATCCTCAGTGCCTAGGTTCGATTTGTGTCCATCGACTGGTAATGGTGTTAATCCAATGAATAGATATTGTCATATATGATACTTCATGAACTTATAACTTATTGCTAAAGCTAAAACATGCTAATGACGATGATGACAATCACTCCCAGCAATATAAATGGTAACTAACTTACATTTGTTTGTGAAATCGAATTTCGCTTATCGGCTTGCTCCGCCTACATTTTCCCTAGCCAAGCTCGTTTCTGCCGTATTTTCGGTGGAACAGGGTCGGATGTGAAGCTTTCAATACCCTACTGTATTACTTTCCTTTATGATAGTTACTGATAGAATTTCAGTGAGACTAGGAGGTGATGGTCCCTGATGGATTGAAGCCTCTAGGCGCGAAAAATATGAAATCTCCTAGCGGTAATGTCAGAGATCGAAAGAGATGAGCTATTGCTAGCCTTCTATTATAATCATCATCGCAGTATATCGACTATCATTCGAAAGGATACAGAGGTAAGTTAACAAGTCGGTGTTTCTCTATTGGCGTATCAGCCTACGTAGATCACGTGAGTTTTCCAGAACTATCCTATTTGCGGATATGTTTTTCAGAGAATAGATGATACTATACAATTTTGGAAAGAGTGAGAGCAATGAGTGTGTAATTTTTTTCTAGTTATTAATGTTGTCCGCATGAACAAAGACGAGCTAGATTTTTTAGCCAATACATAGTTACAGCGTATTTGTTTGAAGTAACAAGCATGCGTTCATCTTTTCGTTGTATTTTATTAATGTATGGGGTTCCTCTGATAATTTGTCCTTGAGTTTAGAGGCTTTTCGAATTCTCGGCGACTTAGAAGTCTCGAAACGAACGGATTACGCCTTGTTGCCAGCTTTCTGCCTCAATTCGAAATTCTCCCAGTTTGAGCAAGGGAGCTGCATCTTCCGTTATTGCTGGTAGATGTTTTCGCTGCTACGATGCCGCATCCTAAAAGAACAACGAGGACGAGTCACAGGACGGAAAACCCGACAAGGTTCAAAGAAACCCGTCGTCAGACTCCCTATCAGTGCTCTGTATCGTGACTCTATGCAAATCTTTCAATAGTTAACAAGTTGTTTGTTCTTGTTGTTCTTAGATGAGTTTAGTTGCGCCTAACGCTTCTGCGTTCTCAACTTAAATGCATCCTGCTGCACGTTACTTTAAATCTAGTTTTCAACTTTTCATCTTTGGCGTAAGAAATGTGTCCATCTGGAAAAGGACTGAAGTCATTACGTCTAGTGCCTGTAGCTGGTTTCCGTCAATCTGACCGTATATAATGATAACAGATTTCTCTACAGGACGGCAACTTGAATGAAATATTTCCAAGCAATTTACTAATTCCTTTCTGCCACACCGTGCAGATATAACGTTTGAAAGACTACGATCCGCCAAAAGGTGCCATTAGAATCAACAATCGATTATCTTTTACCTTAATTTTTCTAAGCGGGAAAAAGTAAATTCATCCATTGCAAGTACGTCGCCTATAACTTAGCCTAAGTCAGATATTGCGCCAAACGCGGCTTCTGGTCTCCGGTAAACACAAGATGTTGGTGTTATAGGCACAAAGTAAGGGCGGCAGTAAACACGCCCAAGACGATGGGACGTACTTGCAGCGGTCATCCGGTTCCGGTGGCATATCGAGGCGTTCTGCCAGAGTGTGCCAATCAGCGTCTCAGCGCGTTCGGGCAAATCAAGTTTATCATACGTTACCCCTATATTAGTTTTAATTCTGTACGGAACGAAAAAACGGGACGTAAAATTTGGAAAACATAAGGAACAATAAGTTAGCGATTTGGATATTGCAGAAGTAAAGGCTATGTTGAATTTTGTTGCGATTAATAAGTTTAGACGATAATTATGTCGGCAGAAATGATTGCTCATGTACAGGGTGTTGGCAATAGTTGAAATATGAGTCAAAAAGGAAGAACCAGTAGTAACGTTATCGGAAAGTGTATCCAAACATGCTTCAATTAAAGAAGATTTCCTGTTAAATGGTCAATAAATGTTTATATGCATATACATACATATAGCAATCCAGTGATCGTCCTAGTCCGTGTTGCGTTCGGCAAATACGGTTGCGTTATTGCTTTCTTGTTCATCGCTCCGATCTCGCCTCGTCATGTTGATATTACTGCGGTATCGCATTGCTTGCTCACTGCATCGTCATAAAGCGAACTAGTTTCGCATTTTCTATGGCCACAGGTCACTGTCTATCATTCGTATCGTAGCTCACAGGCCGACCCGATAGGACCCAACGGCGG
>NW_019211459.1:30726399-30743772 GCF_002443255.2 Varroa destructor
ATTAATAAGTTTAGACGATAATTATGTCGGCAGAAATGATTGCTCATGTACAGGGTGTTGGCAATAGTTGAAATATGAGTCAAAAAGGAAGAACCAGTAGTAACGTTATCGGAAAGTGTATCCAAACATGCTTCAATTAAAGAAGATTTCCTGTTAAATGGTCAATAAATGTTTATATGCATATACATACATATAGCAATCCAGTGATCGTCCTAGTCCGTGTTGCGTTCGGCAAATACGGTTGCGTTATTGCTTTCTTGTTCATCGCTCCGATCTCGCCTCGTCATGTTGATATTACTGCGGTATCGCATTGCTTGCTCACTGCATCGTCATAAAGCGAACTAGTTTCGCATTTTCTATGGCCACAGGTCACTGTCTATCATTCGTATCGTAGCTCACAGGCCGACCCGATAGGACCCAACGGCGGGGGGGGGGGGGGCTCGGCTTTTTTTTTTTTTTTTTTTTTTACATTGTATCACAATATGCTTTTCAGATTGTAGTCTAGTCACAGAGCCCCAGCTCGGGCAAAGCTCAAGTTCTGCAGAAGTAGTGCTCAAAGGAGTCCTACAAGGATACAAAATGTGTTGTACCATATTTATCATATCATTCTAGAATTGTCTTAGCCATAAGTTTAATGTCGTCTTAGCAAAGACGAAAAATCAAGCAACACTCTGATGTTTTATATGATAATGAAAAGTACACTACCCATTCATAGGCGCTGAGCTGTACTGAGAATGATGACAGAAGAACCCATATCTGCGTACAACGATCAAATTAGAACCCTGCCAACTTGCTACCAAAATTGGCGGCAAATACAAACAAACATAAGCGAGTCTGACATTGTTTCGTTTTAGCGCACGACAAAACAAAAAACAACACTATTTCGTGTTCTAGAATTAGCATTATACGTAACATCTTTATTACGACTACTACTATTATTAGTATTAATATGATGGTAGTTCCGGTCACTGCTGCAGTTTACTAGTGTTGTTTTTTTTTTTTCTTTTTTAATAGACAGTATCAGACTTTTTTACCTTGCATTTTTCTTTGTTTTCTGAGATTTCTAACCCTGTATCTATATTAGAAGAGACTGGTTGTCACAAGCCTAATTAGAGTATGATATAGGGTCGAACATAACAGATAGACCCTACATAGGGGACCTCTGATCGGACCAGCGGGATTTGACCGTTAACATTGGGCTTTTGAGCCGTAACTTTAAAACGTCTACTCTATTGGCGTGTCACATAGCCAGACATGTTGAATACGGTTCAGTGGTCCGATACAAGTTATTAACGTAATCAAGCAAATAACGTGCAAGCAAATATTAGCTTGTGAGAGGTTCGACTCGACCATGCACAAACGTACTGAGAGCACCGTACAGATGCAGCGCTGTCATTTCCAAGCGAACACAGAGGCAACCAACGTGTTTCAATATAATCAACTCGACTGCATATCGTTGCTTGTAGCTCACCCCTTCTCCATCTCGCTTGTTTGTACCATCCATTTTACCCGATGCATCAATGTCTCTTCTAGGATTTAGCGGTAAACGTAGCGGTAAAGCACACTGGCAGTCACTGGAAAAATGCTCCATGTCTGAACTCCAATGAAATATGTACGTTTATTGCCTCGAAGTTAATGTAAGGCGCTTCGATTTTAGAGACGCGTAATTAGCTAACAAGGAAAAACAGGGACGTGCAACCTGTATTCTCGATGCCTACCAAACCTGACGCCAAAACCAACGTGTGAAAGAGTAGGGCGGCCAGCTCGAATAAAGTGTTATTTCGTCTGCGATTTTTAAATACTGCCGCGTTAGTAAGTGGTCGCGTCCCACCAGTCACCTCCATCGTTTGTAGGTTCCTGCTATTCAAAAGAGAGACGTCCACGCTTCCCATAATTTCGTACCGTTTTACTTAAATCTGATCGCTAGCTGACTGGTTACTTTTCGATGCTCTCATGAAAAAGATGTATGGGCCTATTGTATATAGAGACGGCATCTCGAGTGCGCCGAGCAGTTTAGTTTCTGAAGGTCAAACACGAGTGACAGAATAATCTTATTTCGATTACTTTTTTATATTCATCTGCCATCGCTCACCGTACCTCATTCATTTTAGGGTGAACCTCTAATTCGCCCTTGAACGTTCGGCATTCTCAAAAGGCCCTTAACACTTCCCTATGTCGTCTCGAAAAAGGATCCAGTTGATTTCTGTTGGCATCTACCGAAAAAAAAGGTACTGCATCTCGTTTCGTTATAGGAGGAGCCTTGAAATGTGCAGACGTTTTTACTAAACAACAACAATTAGCTAGAGTATGGTATTCAGTGCTAAATTAGTTTGTTTGGCGTAGTATGCTGTTTAGCAAGAACTATCGGCAGCACGGCATGCGCGTCTCTCAGCTCATCCAGGTAGCGTATTGTCCTTGCTATGATGATATGAGAACCTTGGACCTAATCTTCCTAACAGGGAATTCATAAGCAAAATCTTCGAGTGTACACACTGAAAGCATAAGGATTTACTGCGACAATATGAACGTAAAGTTCTTTTCTTATTTTGTTATGATTTACGTACCAGTCGTTAACGCCGTAGAGTAGAAGTAACACTTGGACTTGACAGCAGCCAAACGATATAATTAGACCGACGTTATTTAACTCATTTTAGGGCTTCTTATTTTAGATACACATCACTAGTATGACAATTATAAAGAAGCCCTGAGACCACAACGAAGCTTCGTCATAGTTTCACATACATAGCCGACCTTAACCCGAAAAGATCCCATAAAAGGAGCGTCACCCATCCCTTTTATACATTTCTTCCAAGCTTTTTGAGGAATCCACGAGAAATTTTTGCCAAGCTCAAACATCTTCTAAGCGGCAGGTTGCGGATTCAGACAGTGCAAGTAAATTCGACCTGCGCTTGAACAATCGCACCTGCTTGATTGAGCAGATGGTGCCGCAGTATTAAGGCCTCCAACAACAACACCCGAAACAAGATGGCAGCTTGCTGTTGCCTGCCATCCCGAAAGTTGGAGCAAATCCGTAGAACTTAGCGTACCGATTGTGGGTCCGTACTTGAAGTAGTGAAGGGTTTCATAAGCGGTTCCATTTGTCAAAAATAAGGTGCAGCACATCTCATTCAGTAATAGACCTATAAAATGTTTCCTACGGGATGAATAGCGCCCGCTATACAACTCAGCCATGAGTGGCAATTGCCGTAACACCGGGTGGGTTAGCTGATACCGAACTGCCGATAGGAGTTATTCCGCTTGTATTTATCGCCCGGCGCAAGGAGCCCGCCCCTTACCTCGCCACGGCGTGTACGCCCGTGGCCTGGCTTGGTTCGTGTGTTTTTTGCGGTGCATTCTGCTACGAGCTAGAAATGTTCTCGGTACGCTAAGCCCGTACGTACCGAAGGAACGTAAGGTTTCTAATTTTTGATTTACAGCTATGGAGCTTCTTTTTAGCGGCGACCTTTGCAAGCTGACTTTAATAGTCTTTGTTCTGCGTAGGAAGGCTAGCTATCGGTTGCTGAATAGGCGTACGGTACAAGAAACCACCTAATACTAGAGCTTTCGATTGTTGTATTTTCCCAGGCATGTAAATCAATTAGTGTTAGTTACTACAAGCGCACATTACCAAATACCAGCAACGAAGGCAGATAAGAGGCTGACGCAAAAAGTGGGCTAAACCCACCTAGCGACCCTGAAACGGCTAGCGGTAACTATTGCATGGGTTAAGTAAGCCGAGTTTGAGTATTCTTCCCAAGCAGAAACAACTATTGCCAATCTTTCCTAGCGTATCGATGCGGTACTCCAAGTACCTGATCGGGCTGTGACAGCGTACAATACGATAATAGTACAGAGCTGCTATAGGAATTACACGCTAAAGTGTTACATCGCATACAAGTAGTGCAAGTTTGCCAACAACCTTAATAACCGCATCAGGTTGTTTACCACAAATGATATAGTCTTTGTTAAAGGGCAATATGCTAGATAGTTTTCCCTATTTTTGAAAAGCGTATTTTCTCGTTTAATACATGACTGGAGAACCGTTCCGATACATGGGAGGTCGAGGTGGGGATTTTAAGTACATACTACAATTAACGATGACTGTCGATGGATTTATCTGCGTGCCTCAAGCATAGAGTATATACAGTAATGTTATAGAAATACAAAAGGGAATTCTTAATTTCTAGCTTGAACCGTTTTCTTCTTCAAATGACATAGGCAAAATTGTCATCGCAAATAGTTCGCATTGTAAGATAGGCGGGCATTGTTTCGCCTATCACACGACGAAAGCCTACTCATAAGAGCCATTTTATAATCCATGCTTTTTTCACTGCAGTAATCAGTCTCGTAGTACAGCTCGTAAGTACAATGCCAGGGCTAAATTTTCCCAGAGAAGGATAAAGGGAAGGTCGAAAGAATCGAGGTCGTCCGCTGCGTCACGCATATGTGTCGTTTCGGATCCTACGACGCATAAGTTTTTCTGACTAATAAAGGTTGGACTGAGCAGTCCAGTCAGGCAAAATTTATCAAAAGATTTGACTATATCGTCTTTCTCGGATATAACGTTCATAATTAAGGTCGACTCATCAGCGAAATAAGGTGCCTTGATCTGCTCATGTTTATAACGATGTATGTACTGCTCCCGTAAGCGCAGCAGTGACAATAACATAAAACTAATAAACATTTTCATGCCCTCTAATTCCTGTCTTGAGGGTATAAATGAATAATTGTTTTTGTTCAGATACACACTTCGTAGGATCATCATCCGTTTACAAGCTTCGCAGTGGCATATTTATACTTGAACTCATTGTAATGTTTTGTTTGACAACGAACGATAACGACACCCGCACGACGAAATCTTTCTTTGGTCCTATTGAATCAGGCTCAAAGCAGTTTTTTCATTTTCAAGCTTAGCCTAACGTCGTTCAGGTCTGCGAAGTTGTTGCTATTCGTGTTTTCAAATAAAAAATATCCAACACTCGTCGAGTTGAATCAATCTATTTCTAATGAATAAAAATAACCTTCTATAGTTTCGGCAACGAATGAGATTGGCGCGTAATACTGCAGGGATAGTCCGTACGATGGTCTCTTTGTAGGATAAATACAGAGTCGCATATTAATAGGCGCTTTTTGGTGCCTGGTGTTTGACACCCACGATCGCTCCCTAGACACGACCGGAATCGCCCAAAGCAATGTTTAATAATAGATTGGCAATGACGGTACCGTTTTGTTAGTCCGAAATGAAGACCCCGAAGACTTTTCCGCTAATGTCTTTTCGACATCGAAAAGCTTGAAGCTATTCTGAGGCATGTTGTGATCGGATTAGTTTCGCACATGTTACTGGCTGATTGTCCGATGCCGCCACGTTTCAAGTAGACGAGATAGATATAGCACAAACAAGTGCAAACGCCTTGGTCACTCCTGGATCAGAGCGTGGCAGGCAGATCTGCCGTTAGCTAAGAGCAGTAATCGCACACCACCGTCTTCCACAGAAACTAATATGAAATGAAGTAATGGTAAAAACAGCGGCTACCATTTAGAACGAGAGTTTAATTTCCGTTCATTATGCCGTACCGGGTTAAAGGGTGACAAGAAGGGCTACAACTGTAGACTGCAAATGAGTTGATATTTCGGATCTAATTTAGCTAGATATTGCCGGCGTGTTTCTGGCTGAGTCATCGCCCGACAAGTATAAAATTTAAGAACACTAGCGCTTCCGGTCACTGATATCCTGAATAGCAGAGTGCCATAAAAAGACCAAACAGAGGAAATCTCCTAAGGCAATGACGAGATAGTGGTTCGGCAATGTCCCTCCTAGCCCAAACCCTCATACCAAGAGGGCGCTAAAGTCGCATATTGAGGTCCCGGGGGCACCACGATTTTAAGCTTACTTCCAACTCACGCGGCAAGGGCTCATCTATAATTTTTTACTAACAGAACACAAAAAAAGTAACAACGATTACGACAGCACAAGGAGAAAATGTATGCGCTCTCTGGACACGTTTTCTTATGATTTATGGGTGTCATGGGTTTTCGTCATGATGACCCGGAGGGACGGATGTAATATTTGAGGTTTAACGCAGCAAAGGCACTGGTTCGAGACTTGGTGGATGTTAATTCACCAGAACTATCGTTGTGATGCGTCGCTACGAAAAGGCTTAGAGTATTCACTAATTGAAACTCTTTGCAGTAGTTCATTTGTTGATAGCCCCATTGCCGTTACGGAATGTTTCCCATATGTTGCTTTGCATATCTATATACAAAAGTCTTTAATTAAAATACAAGAGCTTACGTAGATTCGAACTTTTGTGCTGTTGCCTATTCATTTAGACGAACAAATGCAAAGACAGTGGCGGATGCAGACATTATCTGAAGGTCAAGCGGATTGGGAGTACGAAGTGGATAAACAGATGGGCGAAGCGGGTACGGTTTTCCATACACTTGATGAAGCTCATATGTACCTCATGCTAACGTTTGCCTAAGGTTAACTAAATATAAAACTTTTTTAATTACAAGATTGAAGCATCAAGGAAGCTGTAGCCAATACACGCGGACTATCGACAAAAGCTGCATTGTTCCATACCACCTGGTTCACTTTTTTACAAATGGCCTTGGTACGTAAAACACGTTAAATCATTGGATTGGTGCTATTGCAACGAACGTATCTTAAAGTACGTATTTTTCTAGATGTGAAGCCGGCTATGTGTATTGCAGTAGACCATTGAGTGCCTACTAGTCGGATGTGGCCCGGGTGCTTTGAATCAGGAGCGCTGGATGCACGTTCGTGCGCTATCTTCATGGCAGTCCGGTTCCTGACATAATTTGCCTTTATCGTCATCTTGACCACCTCACGAATATGTTCCATGAGCTATTCATTTACAGGGTAAAATCAAACAATCACTTTCTATTTAGTATATAGAATGACGTTTCGCGACGCGTTGAAGCGTGTTGGAAGCTATAAACCGATGCACTAAGATACTGCGAAATGGGGCACGCTAATCTGGTCATAACTTGCCATGAATGTAATTTTTGACCATTGTCAAGCTCTGCTTTTACGTGCGAAACACCAATGTGTGACTGAAGTCACGATCCGGGCATCTCTGAGCGACCCTAAATAAATTCGCATATCATTACGAAAGCAATTAGAAATAAATAGTAGAGAAACATTATTATTATTAGAGAGAGAGATATTATTGTTTTTATATCAGCTAAGTAAAACTCGTTTTAAAATCGTGGCTATTTGCCGCCAATAGAATGCACACATGCATAGCAAATGAAGTAACAGCTTTTAAGGGTGAAGCTATACATGTAGTTGATATTTTTATCGTGCGTACTCATTGTCGTCCGAAGAGAGATTGTTTTTACACTTAGAATTCTCAGTTCTAGAACAGTAACGATAAGCGATGATTCAATAAAGAACAATAATGAGCTTCACGTCATCCGTTGCATTCAAAATCGAACGTCGCAACGAACTCAGACGTCCGTTAATGTGCCCCAATAAACTTCACATATCAACTACGGTGGACTCAACTCATGTTTTCATGGTAAAAACAAATATATATATATATTGTGGTATATATTCTGTTCTGGTTATTTGGAGCGGCTTCATTTCTAGGCAACTCAAGATTCCCAGAACGAAAATGAGAAATCGTCCTATTTGGCTCGGTCGTTGTCAATGTTATCCTTCATAATTCTGCTGTTTCGCTCAGAATGGTTCTTCGCTGTCCGGCAGCTTCACGCTTCCAGCGATTTTACATACTGACGCTATGTATTGGCAACAAACCTCTATTCTATGCCACTTGGGCAAAAACCTCCCAGGGCAAAAACGAATCCCCAGGGCATTCGGCAACGTCTACGACTGAACGTCGTAGCGGAAACAAACAACAACACGATATCTTAAACGTTTCAAGCAGATAAACAGTCGCTGAAGGTCGGCAAAACAAAGGTTATGTTTCAAACGAATAGGACAGATTAAATCCATATTTATTGAACAATAGAATTATAACCGAACAGTAATTAAATGTAAATATATACTTATGCACACAGATCTATCAATCAATAGCTGGGCATTGCTTACAAAAGTGCATGCTCTATTCACTTTTGCCTACTGCACTGTAGCAAACATTTCTATTCAACCACAAGGTGACCGGATCGTCATAGAGCTAAATACAAGTTGTGTGTACAGCTAGCTAACCTAGGAGAGGGTATGTTTACGTATGGCCTGCACACGTGCAAAGGAAGAGAAACCTGAAAATCGATAAACCGTTTTTAATTCTAATTAGCGATTAGTACATAACGGTAGGTATTACATACGTGTCCCGTCCTCTGCATTTAACGAACTGTAATTTTACCGGACAGGGCCTTATTGTCAGCTGCCTATGAGAGGCATAACTATGTAGCAAAAAAGCTAAAATGGACCACATTCGTTTAGAATCACAAACTCGTTGGAGGCCTACTAACACCGAAAAGTACTTAAAGGGTGCGGAGCGTGCAACCTTTGTCCATATGTCTAGTCCACTATGCTATGGCTTCCATTTGCTTTCTCCGTTAATGGAGACTGGTGGTCCTTTTGTTTGCACAGCATGTCCATAAGCAATATATGCCAATAAAGCAGCACTAATTCTGTGATTTTGCTAAGGATTCTCAGCTCAACGCCGAAACGGTGAGAATACTTAAACATCGATATGTACGTCATAGGTCTCTAGTTAAATCGGCAACATCCGTCTTTGTAAAGCGTTGTCTTTTTAGGCGCCCGCAGCGATTTAGTTTTCCATAAAAGTTCCTTCAGAAAGGTTTAGAGACAAGGTGACTGGCCTACTTGTCAAGCGGATCGTTTTTTTCGTCGACAGCATCTTGTGCGTATATAGGTAGGTCTTAAATTGTATTCCAACAAAGTTCAGGATCATTTTAGGCTTTTGCGTTAAAAAATATTCGGCTGTGTTGTCCACATTTGAGGGTCAATTTCTAAACGATTTTGTATAGTGTATCCGATCAATTTCTTGTTTCTGATCTCGCGCGAATGGATCCTTGAGTGAAAACCTTTCTCACTCACTAAAAATGTAACTTTTGCTATTAAATTATTGTGATGATTTCACGGTACGTTCCGTTTCGAGCTTTTATTGTATTAAAGCTAGCGGAGGGGACTGGTCACGATAGCCGTTTCCTCGGACTTTTTTCCTCAAATGTTAAAAACGATAGTGGAAAAAAACTTGCGGCGTGCTCTTGCTTGTACAGGAGTAGTCACAATTATAGATTGGCTCAGATAGACTATTGGCAAAAGTTCAGAACATCGCGTGAGGTTGGAAGGTTTACATCGTACCTGACGATATCTGGGTTCGCCTGGCCTTCAGGACGGGACAACGTAAGCATATATACTGGCACGTCTGTACACACCGACGACGTGGCCTCGGTAGCCGACTGTTCAGTGTCATGGCCTGATGAGTTTGCGTTACACTTTGGAAGATGCCATCGGTCTTTCAGTTGAGCACAGCCATTGCTGACCCTCCCCGATCGAGCACGAACGAACCTTGTCTATATAGGTTGCATCTCATTATCTTAATCAGTTATCGCCGCTATCGGTAGTGTGAGAACGGCAGGACGACGGAATAGCAAATGTTGCCTCTAGTAGCAGTCGGCGACAATCGCTTTCTGACCCCAGTCCTGTCGCGATAAAAGCAAATGCTTGAAATGCCCAGTGTTATCCTTAAACTACCTTTCAAACTATTTACTTAGAGGGTGTTCCTATCATTTCATTATCATGACATGTTCCTAAAATAAAGATAATTGAATTTTCTACTTTGTAGATGGTATGTATTAAAGTAGCACGGTGTAGTATTAGCGGTGGCTCATGAGGCATGTGTTCATTCAGGACAAATTCAATATCGCCTCGGTGCTCCTTGGCAGAGCATGAGTACGTGCGCATATGCATATAAGTTCGCTCGCGCACAGAAGCTAATCTAAATAATCTTTTCAGTATATTTGCTTTTAGCTTTAGGATCGTACTGTTTTCGGTGCACGTGCGCAGTAGTTTCTCGTTTGATTTTCTCAACATATTGAAGGCTTCTTAATGTTTAGGATCTTACCATGTGCGTATATGATTTTTATGCATCACCCTTTTTGACGATTTGTCCGCTTATAGGGTACAGCAAGCCAGGCCATCTTCCATCCTTTTTATTATTGTACAAACATACAAGAAAAATATACAGATGCGTATGTGGGGTCCTTCTAGCTTGCTTAAAGCAGCGCGTAACCCCATAGTTGCCGCATCACTCATCGGCGCTACTATTATAGCGTAATATACAATAACCAACGTTCCCAATGTAGTACTTTTTTGGATGAGTATATTAATCTTTTTCTCTCCCCCCCTCTCTCTCTCTCTCTCTCTCTACGCTCGTCTCTTTCCCTATTTATCTGTTTGCGCCTGTCGATGCGTATGAGCTCGTTTGTCCAGATGTTATGGAGTCCTTTAGAGATCCACATCATCGTACTGTTGAGTATAGATGTTATTACGGCCACTAGTCCAATTGGCTATCCGTAGTATTTAGGTGGTTCCAGGTGATAGCAACGAGGCCAGCAACTCTATCGTGTTGTAGTTTTTTTGGCCTTACCCCTCCGGCTATGGTTGGTTCAACCTGTCATTATTATCCTCTTATGCTCGTCGAAACATCACAGAAAGAAGAAGACTCGTTTATCCTTCGCTTCGTTGCCGTCCGCAGGCTCGGTTTCTTCCAGCAAAACATAGGAGCTATTTGCTAAAATATCGTTGTCTCGCAGTCGTCCACAGCAGACGCCAACGCAGCCGTACGGTAACGGAGACAGACAGGCAGATGAACAGAGGAAACAGAGGAATTACACTTATAGAGCTAGCGTTACTTTATAGCGCTTCCACGTCGAAGGAAACGAGGTGGCTGGAGACGAAGGCAACGATAGCGTCATGGAGGACACGATCGAGGTGCGCACGTTAGGGGAGTTCCATAGGCACAAACAGACAGGCGGTCACCAGTCACTCAGATGCGGGCTCCTGCAGAAACCCACATGCGCATACTGAAAAGAACGGGAGAACGTTGTCGCATAGTAAGATGCACTGCACATATATTATGCAAATCACATAAATACAATAATATTATTATAATCAAGTACAGTTGCTAAGTCAGTCAATACCCCTATGCCTTCTCCGCTTGTTGCTTGTCTGTTTGCTTCTATTTTTCCATGTGTCTTACTTAATGTGAGGGCAAACATTATCCCTGCTGTTAAGCACACCTCGGATTTCCTTCAGCACAATTCGAGCTTTTTTTCACTGCTCAATAGCAGCGGCAAAAACACAGCTGAGTAATACCCATGTTGCTTTAACTGGCTGATCTCCTAAGCAAGCGATTCACAGTCGATGAGATGGCATCCCTAGCACATAGCTTAGGGCTTCATATGTACCGTAGGTTTCCGATGGTAACAAGACCCCGACTCCTACCTCTAACTAAGCTGCCTCCGTAGTCCTCCGCTTTAGCTTATTTTACCCCGCGCCCCGAAACAGCCACTTCGCATGATCAAAGAAAGAGTTTTCGCCGTTGCCGCTTTATTCGAGTTGGGCCAAACTGGGCGCCGAACTTTCTGAGTAAATACTACATGCGGCAAAAGCGTTCGTGAGGTCGAGCCTAACTGCAACAGCCAGAACGGAAGACCAACCAAGAAGACATCGTAATTGTATCTCTTAGTTTTTCCGTTCCTCACACTTAAGTTCATTTTCCTCAGATGAATATGCCACTTGGCTAGCCTGGCTGATTTTCATAAAGGATGGATGGTGGGTTGGCTGTGCTGGTCTACACATTTACTGTGCATCTAGAAGTCAGCTAAGAAAGGACTGGGTTTCGCTATTTAGCAGAGCAGACAAATGCAACAACCATTACGGTCCCTTAAGAGGCAGGCGGACGATACGGGCGGGTTCTTGGGGCTGCTATTATTGCTGCTGACGCCCGAAAAAGCTCTCGATGCGTACATTTGAAACAGGGTGAAAGTGTACTTATTCAAGCAGGCTTGTTTGCTCAGGGACGTTCAGCCTTGTCCTTTCTTTGCAGATGCTACTTGAGTAAAGCGTTGTTCTTTTAGGCAGCCTCAGAAGCGCATTCTGGGGCGCTGTGGCGCCACTCTACATCATTGTCGCCAGGACTACCGACATTTTATATTGATCTTGTTCATCAACCAGGATCCTCCCGCTTCCAAGGCGTCATTTTTCTCTCGACCCCTTCTTTGAACCTCTTGTGATCGACATCGGAGGAGCAAAAGCTTATCCGGTAGTTAGTAGAATGAATTCCTGGTGTAATGGCGCAACGCCACTATTGGTAGGGTAGATATAGCTTAGGGGAACTATCACTGGTCCGCAACAGAATATATTTTGTCGCACAAGCGCCACTAAATAGAGTATCCGAGTCATCTTTTTTGTTTCGGGATATCATTCGTCTTCGCCGCGGGGTGCTTTTTCGTATCTTCAGAAATATTGATTGAAAGCTAGGATGTGTCACAGACGACGCTATGATAAATTTTACTGTGTTTGCGAGAATGATACGGTATGAGAGTTCGTAGAGCTAGCCCTTTAAAAGGAGCTAGACAGTCAATGTTGAAAACAGTTTATTGCGTAAAATCCAGGAAAGGTCAAGAACGATTTCGGTGAAAAGGGGTGATATTTTCAGACGCGGCAATTTGTAAACATCTTGTGGTAAAAAAACATTTGAAAATATGGCACTTTTTGGCAAACATTCACTGCCTCTACAAGATTTGTATTAATATAGTCATGACAGAGAACCAAAAATGGAAGACGCCGAATAGTAAAGAAACGTATCAATGAACGATATCAATATTACGATAACATACGCACTACCAATAGGCATAACAAGGCCCATCCAGTAGGGCGCCATCTTGGACAGTAATACCCAATCATTGGCTCGGTAAATTTACCCAAACGAGTGAATTTACGAATGAATGGTTTAGTAAAATAGACCACTGCATAATTATGTTAGTAACAATTAGCACCTAGGCTTAAATTGGTCATCTTTGCTGGCGTTTTCAGAGTACCTATTTGAATTGCTTTAATACTCGTCGATTAGAGGCAATTGGTTGCCGTAGTGAGCATGTAGTAGGATGGCTCGAACGCTTTGCTTGCAAATATCTTCGTTTTACGATAAGGGCAAAAACGATGGAAAAATCAATAGAAGCTTGCTCAGATTCATTTTGCCAATCTCTAAGTATCATCATAATATAATCAATATCCGTGCCACACAAAATAATTGTGTTTAAATACTAACATCCCCGAAATCTACAGTTGGACCCTAACTGATCAATATAATATCAGTAATATAGTTTACTACTGAATTAACATAGATGAGTTAAATTTATGCACAAAGTAACGTGTATGTACATATGGCTTTCGTTTACTTAGCTTGAGTGTTCTATTTTTGTTCCTGTCCCTAGGAATCTTCTGCTTAGGGCGTTTAGAATGAATAGTTTTTGTAGTTGACCTGTAGATTTGTCCTACGAAGTTGAAGTTCAGGACAATATCTACGTTGGATGGAAATGCTATGGTTGTTCTAACAACCCAATGTTTTGCTGTTCGTCTTTGCTGTACAACGGGTGGCACATATTTCCGAAGTAGGTTCAGTTAGCCTGTCGGCCATTGCTTCATTGACGACTACGTTCACGTTAGAATTTGGCCCTTCTTGAGCGGTGGGCTGCATGCGCAGGCCAATAACGGCCTTGCATTTCAACCAAACACAAATCGGTAGTTTTCCGTCGACTGAGAGCTTGTTTTCGATGTTATTTTTAGTAGGGGGCAGCATTTCAGCCCAGCGACCTTGTTCGCGTGCGGCAAAAATGCATTGGGTCGTTCCAAATAATCATTATAAACGACAACGGACTCCATCCTAAATATCCGCATAGAATATCGTGTCCGTCAGGCCCTCAGGAACTCAGATCCAGGAATCGTATATGTATTTTCTTCTTATTTTTTGTTATTGTAGTGCTCATGCAATCATAAATGGAGAATCGCGATGGGTTTCTTGCCGTGCCAATATTTGTAGCTTACGTAAAGCTCTTTGGCACAATCATTTATTTCCTTCACCTGGCAAACATATCTCGAACGAGGCATGGGTTTTTTGGTTGGAAAGGTAATCGTCCCATAGATACTGCTACAAATTCGAGTATGGCATATGTTTTTCTATTAAAGCCTAATTCCAGTTAATAGCTGCAATGTCGGTAGTTTAGTACGGGTTATAAAGTTCAGGCAAACAACCTTCAATTTTTTTCTGCTTGAATAAAGTGGAGAAGCTATTCATAGCTGCCTAGGTTGTACTTTGTCAATCACAATTTATATATGCATCGAACTTTCATTCGGGGGTCACCTACGCGTTGACTGTAAATCATCAAGCTTAATAGTTGTTCTGTGAGGTAGCTCCTTCAGGGTAAACATCATGAAGTAACTTTTTTTATGCATGTTTCATATATTTTTTAATTAGTTTAGTAATGGCACATGTGATAGCGATGTTGTTGAAGATGGCACTGATATGACGATATATGGAACACTGCACATGGCTGTACCCAACCACATTGGGGACCCAGACCGTTCGATAGACAGGCAAATATATTCTACAGTGTATGATCAACAGACAACATTGGACGATAAACAACAGTTATATAAACATCCGCCTCAGTCAGCTACTCAGGTAATTGTCTTAGTGGCAAAAGACAGCTCTTCCGCAGCATAGAAAAACACTGACCGAAGCGGCATTAGGACTACGTGGGCATTGCTAACACCTACGGACGAGGGCGGAAGGCGAGGGACAACAAAGCAAACCAATCAGTTATCGCACTATCTATGGTATATTGAAAGAGCCCCCAAGGTAAGTGATGGTTGTGTCCAGCGGTGGCTGGTACGTGAAACTAAATGGCCTCTAAATGCCCCCACTGAGCTTGTTATAGCGGCATGCTATATTCCGAGTGCAATTCTGTCGGTTCCGAAAGGTTTCCGAACGCAAGTTAACTAAATGACTAAAAACGTAAAACAGACAACAATTCAATATTGCGCGCGTTCGAATTTAGCACAACGGTACCTGTCTTTCTGTCATCTTAGCGCAGGTTCTCCACGGGTCAGATATATGACAGGTAAGATGACAGCGAATTATAGAAAGAAGCTCATTTGTTTCCTAAGTTCGATCGAAGTAGCCAGTGTACATTGACAGGTAGAATCCATGCGAAACCCACTTTGGCCCTTATGGATGAAGTCGTCATATGAGTCAAACTGACCTCATTTCAATTAACCCTACGTATCAGAATATTCTCATCATTCTTCTTAGGGTGCTTTACCAGATGTGACTTGTAATAGCGATTTTTGCAGTTAAAATTCTTTTTTCTTCATCTTGTGGTAACAGGAATATGGTAGAACATAATTGGTTTTACCACTTTATAGGAGTTTTTGGAATGCGCCGTACCAACAGTTTAGTCTGAAACGGGCTTCTATGATATATAAATATGTGTAATCTATTAAAAAGACCTTGTACACGTATGTTTCCAACAGCCTAAAGTTTCTTTCTTTAACAGATCAGTGTTTTCAAGCTACGCTGATTCATATATAGATTATGCTTCCCTATACGTATACCATACGAACTTAGAGGAGATGCATATTCTATGGGGATTTCTAGACACAGATTAAAATCTTTGAACGTTTTAGGCATCAGAAAGCTTCCCTTATGACTAGTGCAAGACAGGCTACACTGTACTTTCAGCCCTTACTATTATTATGCTTTTTTTTTTATCATGACTAGTTAAAACCATTTATTATTGATAGTATTGTCCACAGGTATTGTAGAATATAAAAAACGGTGAAGTTTGCATGTGGACAATATCACATGATCTCATAAAAACGAAGGGTGTTGGAAAACGGTACAAAAGTACACTTATCAATCTACCCGCACCGTAAATTGCTCTACGAACATGGTACTCGCCTTATACAACCTTGACATTACCAAAATATAAAATTTCGTATGTTCGAAGTAAACTTTTCAATCACCCAGCAACGCCTAGAATTTTGTCCTCTGATCGATTCTTTTTTCTTAAATTATAGAATTTATCCGTACTACTTATAATATGATTCGTGTTAGCTAAAATAGTCTGTCTCTGATCGTAAACATGAAACAAATATGACAAAGTTGTTTTTATTCGCATCTAGAACTTATATCTAAGTTCGGATCGAAAGGTAATCATCGCAGGTCACGGCGAACGCTTTTACTGTTCTGCAAGGTCTTTCTAACATTTTATGGTCGACAAGCCGTCACGATCAATCTTCGCTCCTCCTGCTTCTTTTAGAAGTTGCTTCCTTCTAGCCACTTCGCCTTATTTTGCTTTAGCTTGGCTATTGCCCTCGCTGATTTCTTTTGCATCGCCTTCTTCCGCGTTTCGATTGGCTCCTTGTACTTCCGGTAAAGCATTGAAGTGGCTGCGTGTCCTTCCGCATTACACTTGTAGAATGAAGAAGATCGGTTCCAACAGTTCGTTAGGTGACCGATTTCGCCACAATTTCCTCTCAGCTTTATTATATTTACATTCTCGAGCAGCAGTGGTTCCAAATCTTTGTATCAAACGGCTGAAACGTGTGAGAAGCGATATCTTTCTTCTACAGTTCGGCTGAAGTTCTTTAGCTGGGCTTTCCTGTGCTCCAATGACTTCGCAGCAGCTTTGCACAAGACTGTAATAAGACCATGTTAATTCATGGAAGGTTTGAATAGTACAGTTTAGAAAGACCAGCACCTTTCGACTAGTATCTATCGTATGCGGGCCGAGTGTGAAGCTCAGCTTCGCCCGCTGACTTATTCTCATTCAGACCACTGCTCACTAATCCTCAGTTCCTCCTTCATGGGTCTCCCCGAAGCAGCCCCGATTACCATTTGCAAATACTGCGGGCAAGAAAAGGTTAATTTGCCAAGTTGTACCCTGTAACGATGCTAAGATGTCATCTTATGTTTGCAGAGCTGCCACCAGCGTGCCTAAAGTTATATTTGATCATGTTTCTTCATTTCTAATAAATTTGAAAAACCGAACGTTCTTCCGAGTTACATCCTTCAGGAGATGTTGTATCATATCTATACTTTGGCTTCCTATAATCGATTTGTTGCAATACACCATTGTAATCTACCTCATATCATACGTAAGTCCTATTTCTATATTCCTAATCCAAATTTCCTGGACCCTCAAAAAACGATGCTATATACAGATCTACGTAAGAAGTAGGGTCATGTAAGCTCTTTTTGTGCGAGCTCAATTGCTCATTTTGTGCAATACTTCTAACGCTATTCCGTCCTTCTAGGATTCTTCCTGGATTATTCTATGGCATTTATA
>NW_019211459.1:30743872-30759800 GCF_002443255.2 Varroa destructor
TCCCCGTAGTAACTTACTGGGTAACGCATTCAACTACTAATATAAAAACCACGTTGTCGTAAAGGTTCGGATTGACCCCTGCAGATCCATACGTAAGACGCCGGACTAAAGCTGAAAATACCATACGCATATGGCTTACCTAACATTGTTGAAACGATGTGTGTTTTCAACTTTTTTTAGGCATTTAAGCACACATACCTACAAATAATTAATTTCCACCTCCTCCGCTATGAAATCATCGGAGGTCGAATAGAACCAAACGTGTCATCGACGTCATACGATTTGTTACCCGTAGTTCGCTGGTTACATTGTAGCTTGTAGTTCTATATTAACACAGTGTACCGGCCATAAATCCGGTATGGTCTGGTAAACTTTGACGTGAACGGAATAACTGCACAGCTTTGCTGGCCACATAATAAAATGGGGTTACGTCATGGATCAGATGCTCCGGGTGCACGGACCATGTTCCGTTATGCATGAACTGAACGTAGAACCTATTAAATGAGCTGAGACTCGCGCATGGGATACCGGATTTTTGAAAGAACTGACAAACAAATAAAGCTATCAGTCTCCCAATCATCGTTGTAGTTTTTTGGCCTAAACGAGTAGGAAATAAGACATTTCTTTAGTTTTTTTTTTTTATATTTCAATTTCCGAAATATTAAAGCTTCACAATTGAATCATGTCTATGAGCTGTAATTTAAAAAATTAGACAACAAAGCATGTCATAGCGCAATAGTACTCTCAAACTGTGACCATTCTTTTTTCGTCTTCTATTAACTGATGATTTATTCTAAATGGAAACTACTTAAGTACTTGTAGATTTTTTTTCCACTTAGCCGCTTGAGCCGATGCCCAACTCGAAACCTTTACATTTAAATTATATGAAATTACATTCAGATCTAGCCGCTATTCACGTTCATGGATCTCCATAAGGGTTAGAAAAATGCTTTTGTCTCAGACGAAACAAAACTTGAAATAAAAAGAAGATGAACGAAAGAGCTCATTTAGAGTGTAACGTTGGAGCATAACAGATTCCCATCGAAAAGTTCCCGTGATAGCGATACTGGACGTGACACTCAAAAACATAGAGAGATTCCTCTCTTTCTTTTTCTTTTGGGCCGAAAGTTCCTTAGGCCTAGATCCTGCAAATGAAGGCCTTTCGATTTCTGGGGGTAAATGTTGTATCCAAAGTGCTGTAAAGACCTATATGGACCCACTTGTCCCTGGACGACGCCCACCGTCGATGCATATATAAACAATGCTTTCGCGGCATACCCCGCATAAGCATTGTTTATATATGCTCAATTATTAGGATCTATTCGTGTCAAGTAAATCGAGTACAGGGACCTTTTTATGCATCATTCTTCAGACTAAATAACAATAGATATTTCAACAATCTTCGTGGGCGGCCACGCTTATTTCGTTCACGCGATTTTCCAAATATTCCTCCTTCGATCCATAACTTTTTTAATAGTAAGTATACGTCAAACGATGTTATCAAGTGTGTCGCTCGACGAACAGGCTGAATACAAACGTTTCAGTAAAGGGTAAGCCAACATTAAAAAAGCATGTATTAAAATTATCCCAACTTCAAAAGATATTATTTTTTTATTCTTTTTACTAAATCATTATTAAATCGAAACTATCATGGAAAGTAATAGAAAGGGTTGATAATAATCGGTCCGGTAGAATTGGCTCCCATCCAATTTTGCGAAAACGCAATCGTGCAAATCCCTAATAAGACTCTTACCGACTTTTCTACCCGGTAAAAGTAATGCTTTGAAAAACAGCTTTAGCTTCTTAAGATATTATTGCTATTTTTTTTATTTCTGCTGGCCGTCATCATCAAGTTAACCCAGTTAAAGCCTGTGTCATGGCAGTTTAGCAGTACTTGAAAGACATTTTGGAAAAAAATCGTTCTATTCTCAGTTCGTTTAGAGTAATCAGCGGACAGTAGCAGCAATACCAGGCTGCTAACGCGCCAAGAATGCAGGGCTGGCTTACACAGAGCTAGGCCCATTGCCAAATCAATAACCCTTCTTCCTATCCTCGAAGATCCTTTGTAAGGCCATCGAAGAGAAATGCATCCAGTTGAAAGGAGCGGCAGCAGCGGTGTCGGGCAGGCAAAAGATTTGATTTCTGTTAGAAAGACGCAATACCGCACTTTGTTAGCACAGTAGCAAAAGGCTCAGTCAGTAAATGACCAGAGGCGCGCGTCAATCTGCCATTTTATCGCCGAATAAATTGATCTTTCTCTATACAGTAAGAGGACGAGCGTGCTGAACTAAAAAAAAAGTTAATCGGGGGCATTTTGTTTTCCAATCCGTGGTACTTATGAGGCACGCTCCCCATCTCAACAATGAGTAAGAAAAGTAGTGAGCAACTATGACGTTTATCATAATTGTTAAGTTCTGTTAACTGTGTTGTTAACCTGAACAGGAAGAAAACACGAACGGTCTTACGTTATTGACACAACTTTGTTACTTGAAGCACTACGCTGCTTAGTATAGAAAAGTAATCATTGGGTGAACTCGGAAATTCACTGAGTGTTAATGTATATCTCAACTTTGTTGAAGTTACTATAAAGCTGAGTTGCTCGTTGAAAATACCCTCCCACACAGCACTGATGAAGTTTCATCGTAAACACTGAATAGTTTCTTTTGTAAGTATTTGATGCCTTGGAGATTGCAGCAGATTCGTATAACTGCTGTTTACTATCATCCAGTCGTCGCAAATTCGAGAAAGTCCTCGGCCATCAGTATTCCCAGTTTCCAAAATTTCAAGCAGACGTACAAGTTTCATTAGTCATTTCTAATCACTGGTTTCTCAAATTGAAGCCCAGCTGAGGTTAGGTTTACTTCAGTAATCCCAAAAAAAAGTGCTATATTTTGTTAAGAATTTACGGCGCTCAACACGAACAAAAAAGCGTAGCCTAGCCTAGCCTAGCCTGACTTCTGGAGCACTCATGCGTCGCGAGTATAGTCGCAACATAGAACTTCCTGTGGGGAAAACGTCTTGCATTAAGTTTTCCAACAATTTAACGGTAACCGTGTCAGGAGCGGCAAACCAAATCTAGAGCGGCTCTGAGAGGGAAACCTAAAAAATCCATGTTATCACGTCGCTTGCGATGCTCTGGTTTATAACCGTGTCCTACTAACTTGTGTGTTCAGCTGTTATTTTTTGCGCGTTTTTTCATCAATGATTTGTAAGTAAGCAAGGTCACTTAGAATTTGAAAAAGTAGTTACTCTAAGGTAGCGTATCCCGTGGGTGCTCGTCTTTCGCTATTTGGTCTTTTTAATCTTTCGTGCAGTGTTTCATTAATTTGCTGTAAAGTATTTGCCGCTACCTAACTAGTTACTAGTTGAACATTCGTTACAAGTTCCTGATTTTTCTGGTACTTTTACACTAATTCATCCAACAAAGGTGTAACTGAGTCTACGAAATGTAGTGTTGCCTGTCCATTAAACAGCTATGTTCCCTATGTAAAACTAAATCAGCGGCTCGAATTCTAATTAAGTTCTCTATCTAGGCCACACTAAACTGATAAACAGAAGGCTCGGCCTTGAAAGCAGGCGAAACCATGCCGTAAAAAAGATCTTCGTTTGCCCCACGCTGCTTAGAGACAATGAAGATAAGATTTTCCTTAACAAGTTCCTGATTAACAAGTTGATATTCGTCAATATGGCGCGATAAGATTGATCGCATGTTTACAACGAATGCATGCATATATGTGTGTGTCTAGCTAAACGATGGGGATTATCTATCACATAAAGGCGATGTGTCATTTTAAAAATTTCTGATTTTTCCACGCCAAGTGTAAAGCTAAAGGCTAATTATTAATTTCTCTGTACCACGGTGGCCGTTGTTGTCACGCTCTACCGCCATGCCACAGTTGCAATCGTCACCTGGCGTGTCTTCACTCATTGAAGCTCAACATAAGCGTGTGAATAGCGGCGTTAATAGCAGCACAACATGGACGCCTATCCTCCGGCTGGCGCTGTACGATACGCAGCACTGATAATGAGCGCATCGTTCCTTATGAGGGTTATTTAGGTTTATAGCATGCACGTTTCGGCCTCGTTTCGCGTTGCTATTGAAAGCGTGAATGGAACACGAATTGTGAGCATAGAAGATATAGATAAGAACTCATTTAAGAAGGTATTAATATGTCAATAAAAAGAACTTCTGTTAATCAGTTGCCTGTCCGCCAATGACGGTCATTGACGTAAATCGGCATGAAGCGCGAAGGCGTGCCCGGATAACGTCCTGTGTCATACTACCATGCTACAATTTAATTCCTTCTTTCTGGTTTGCGCAAGTGCGTGCTTATACATTACTGTGCCCCTGACAGACTCGACGAAGGTTTGTGTCGATCATCCTGACAATGTCAGATGGCCTGGCTGAGGTAGGCGCTACATTCTGCCGGAAACGGAAGGGCCATCATTACCGGAAGTAGGGGGCTAAAGATCAAGCTCGAGAGGCGCTAGTTTTCGAACATTTGTATACCACCGGACAGAGGGATGGCTTGAGGCCACCGAATCGTTGATGACGATGGTGGTAGCCATGTGCAATCGATCGCCGTAAGGGATACTAAAGGGCTTAAGGGTTTGTTGCCTTCTAGAGAAAGCAAAGATTTTCCACTGCCAACGCATAGTTTCTCCGCTTGCGAATGCAAACATGACAACAGCTGATAGGATAGAGTTATCGTGAGCGTGTCGCTTTGTACTGCGCGCAATGGCCGTCGATTGAGTATATTTCGTTGTTTACTACGTTAGTTCGTTTAGACGCTATCAGATGCTCGAGCGCTAGGGGCGGTGCAAAGGCTTTGCTTTGTGGGTCTTCCGACGATGTTTGCTGTCGTTGATATGTAAGCCAAGACAACGTACCTGACGCGGAGAACCCAAAATCTGCAACATAGCCGCGACTGAATATGAAGAATACGGAATGAAAGCTTTTGTATCGCACCACTGCTCAAGGCCCGGCTTGTTCATTTCAGTTGTCACGGTCCTTCATCTTGGTCATTAAATTTACGACTCGGTTTTTTTATGGTTAAACGAAAAGGTTGAAGTTTGTAGACTCTTAGCCACTATTCTGCAATGACAGCTGAACTCTATAACAGGCCGTCATTCGTTAGTTTATCGAGTATCACTCCATAGGTTTCGTTCAATCCTTTTAGTGCACGTAACTTATTAGGAAAATGTACGTGCTATCGGCAAATTCAGTTATCGTGTATTTTAACTTGATTGATGATACACGTGCTTCCAGATAGTTGACCCATGAATTTTTAGTAGACGCTTGAAGACAAAATGCTCCGTTTTCAAAATGTGTTTTTTTTTGTTTGTACTCCAAAGGCTTGTTTTAGACATACATCGGTGCTGCACGAAATTATTCGAGAGCGTGAATACTTTCAGCCTCGGGGCTTCTATAAGAGGCGCACTTCTTTCCAATAATGAACGTATTATATTTAACATCAACGTACGAGCCTACTTGTATATAGATCGAGTTTTTCATGGTTTCTATATATACACAGTTTGATGCTTCCTGACAGAGTAAGGGCAGACATTTAAATATAATTATCTTCGAAGATTAAAGCAAGTTAGACGTCCTGGTTTCTTACGAATTTTCACACATTCCCTATTAAAGGACAGCAGGCAGAATTTATCGGTCCAAAAAAACCATTGTACGCACCCGCACATCGCCCCCTACAATGATAGACAAAAGCCACATTCGATGATATTCCTTAAATACGTAAGTTAATCAATTAGGATAAGTTCGGCAACATTTACGGCTCCGTGCTTTGGTTGGCAGCATTATTTGCTAACAATATGTACCTTGTGACTACAAGGCAAAGGTCTGAATGGCTGTTTACTCAAAAGAAATAACATTATGAAAATATTGCACGAGTTCTATTTAGTATTAAAGAAGGCAAAAAGGGTTTGTTAGAAAAAGTGGGTATCATTGAGCTCAATCTGGACCCACCGTTCTTCCACGTACGTCGAGGAGGGTTATTGCTACAAAATGATAAATAGACGGCTATTCGATAGATTGGATCGAATGCGCAGGGACAAGTTCACCTAATTATGTTAGAATTCGGCGTTCTTAATTAATTCTTTTTACCTATTTCTTGTCATTGTTTTTTTTTTTTTTCTTAATTTTTAGTCACTTTCAAAGATTTAGCTTTGTTATAGTCTATATTTTGCGAAATTTCTTCATTTTGAAAAATTATACTTTTATTTGATTTCAAGACTATTCGAATTCAAGCCGTGTTTGTGTCATATGGACAAAGTGAGGATGACTAGTTTTTACAGAAACTATGAATCGTAGTGAACCTTAATGGCAATGTAAACACCCTGCTACTAGCAAATAACAAAGTGGAAAAGGAACTTGAATAAACTTGATAATTCAATAATTCTTCTTTTAGCCAATTATATAAGCAGCGTACGTTTCAAGTGTGAGCTATGCCTTGACATCTTCCTTTTTCCCTAGAGCTGGTCGATCTATTCACTGTTTCTCTGAGGACATTATTAGGTTAATGTATTCCAAGCCCTCCTTCCGGGTAACGGTACACCGGCAGCGTTCGGACTATTTTCTTTCGTAATGCCAAGTTACGTGAACGTATTGAATCAAGCGTGGCAAAAGGACTTTGCTGAGGTTATGAAATTGATTTGTTGGTTCTCAAGCCCTGCAATAGTGTTGTCGCTTACATTCAGCGCTCTATGAGGCTGATTAAATCCTATCCTATATACAGCCGATCACAGGGTAGCATCGATGAATGTAGTGCTACACCACAAATTTAGTTTTTTGCGTCCCATCGTTTTATCACGAATCTGCAGGCGTAACCATACCATAGGCTACTAGGTAAACAGAGATAAGTGAAATGCGATGGGACAATCCTATATTCGTGTATATATACATCGTTGATGGTATCAGCGCGACAGGAGCCGGTACGTTTGTCTAATAAATTTTGCGTCCTACGATCGTTTTCGAGGCAGGTTACGCTTGGCGTTTGCGACCTGCTGGCCGAGTCGTTGTACTCGAAGGACGAGCTGGTAGGAACAAGCAACAAGTTACGAAACGTGAGAAATGATTATTTTATCCAGTAGATCTTACTAATTTGTGCCAAGTATACTCAGTCAGCTTAGAAATTTTCTGAAACCTAGCAGCTTAAATAGAGAGAACCATGAAATAAAGCGTTTGATAATGATGAATGCACGGTGTTTGTTATCTTTTAAGATTCGTTTAAATTGGCGTTGGATTTCTAAATAATTCCTCTCCAGCTTACGTAGTGTGATAAGCGGTGGTCATGCGAAACCAAAGGATTAGGCGTCTCTACTTAGCCAACGTTGTGTTTATATAGATACTTGCGTTTCGAATAATGATAAACGCCACCGAGGTTAAATTTAGTTTGAAACATAAAAGAAGCTTTGATAATCAATGCACAATTTTTGCCCTATGGGGTGTTCGGTGAGCTTAAATGAACACCTCCGATACGCGTCCAAGGCACGGGTCCCCTCCGTGCGCAATGCACCATACGTCTGTGTCGACGCTTCACATACATGATTTACACACAAGTGTTTTACAGATTTTCTTTTATCGCGGTCTATTCTACCTAGCCATTTTTACCATATTCCGTTACGTTGGATAGATGACAATAAACAGTAATGTCGGATCCTTTTCCATCATCTCGAATACAAACATAAAACTCAAGATATTAACGGATCGCTTCCATTAAGTGAATAAACACGATTCATTCAGGCTATATTCAACAGCTGCCTGTGCCCTCGAAACACGAAAAGCTCCGATCTACTTCCGAGTGTGCAGAGAAATCTTATTTAAATGAATTAGCGTTAGACAATTTGCGCTCGTGTCCGCCCGCAAAGCGTGTTGCCTATTCAGATGCCAGCTTCAGCTTCGCCATTCGAGGTCCTTAAGACAACACGCGATCTTTCTACTAGGTTTGCATGTAGTATTCGTTGGGCTGCGCCACACAAAACACACACACACACACAAAGGCAAAAAAACGAAACGATGTTAAAATAAGTGGCCTCATTTTATAAGCATCTGTCTCCTTGTGTGTACAGTACAATCAGCCGATCATTATAGTCATTATCCGGTATTTTTTTAGAATTATTCAACCCTATCTAGCATAGATAAGCCCTATAATTATAATCCCTATCGTCACATTGATTTCATATTTTTATAGTTCGATCGTCGATATCGAACAGTGGTCAAATAAAAGGATATTTACAATTGTTCTTACCATCGGTTTAAACAATGGTCGTGTTGATTCCCAAATGCTAGTTTTGCTAGTTCTACACACCCAATATAATGAGTATATACAATCAGCATCCGAAAATTACTTATATTTTTCCACGTATACGTGAAATATTCGCTTCACTAAGCTTGTCTCACGGCCGATGGCTGCTCCCATCAACAGACGCCTACGGAACCTGCTGTTGCTTAATATCCAATAAATTATTTACGCTGTAAGCACACTATTAGTATTTATCTAGTCGTGTACTTCTTGTTATACATGCATTACATTTGTATGTGTCCGCTGGTAATTATTATTAATAAGCGCAACGAGCACCGCTGGTAACGAGCGACATGTACCTAATATCAATGCAGATGGAGCTTCAAGAAGACTAACAAGCATTGCCAACTCAAAAGAATGTATCTGCGTTTCCTATCTTCAATGGCGACACAGAATGTCTTTTAACGACATTTTCTTTACGACACTGACTATCTGCAAGGCTCACCTGCCTACTCCGAGAGTACACTATGCGCTAATATAACGTCTGCTATAAGTCAGCTGACAGCAAGGTGCCTGAAGTCGTCATCGCCTTGGCTTGCTGTTGTCCTGAGAGGCGTTGGTTTGCATAGGTCAGGACAGCGTCAAATCAAAGTGCAGAAAAGAATGATTTTACCACGCACTACTTAGCCACCTAAGTCGGCCTGACGTCACCTGGGTCAAGATCCGGATCTGACAATTTGAACTGGGACTGTTTCGTTTCACCTTCTTTGTCAGGTGTACCAAGATAACGCGGCGCATAGTTTCATAATATGATTATGCTTCAACGTAACCCTACTGTGCTTTAGGATTTTCCTTCTTCTGATATGCTTTACTTGTAGGTTGTCATTTCTGACTGAGCTGATTCGTCGTCTGCTCACTTTCGGCACATTTGTTTAAACAGTGTATTGACTTGGATGTGCTGTCGTCGTTTGTGCTCAACTCGTGTTTTCTTTCGGCGTTTCAACGCCTCTCATAGGCCTCACGACCGTTCCAGCTTACTCTAATTTTTCGAATTGTGATGGGATTTGTATTGCCACTTGAATTCCTGGTTTCTTCTGGGCTAGCCCTGTTCCACGTCCACACTTCGAGAGGTCTTTTCCTCGTTTCCACGCTTCTTGACGCTGTAACGGATATATTCAATTTTAAGTAGGCACGTATACACTTATCGTTCTTTTTAAGAGCTGGCTAGAAAGAGAGCACTGCTGCTTTTTGTAGATGCTCTATCCGAAAATCGAAGATCGCGATCGGCTCAGTTTGCCACTAGCAGAACATCGGATGAACTATAGACTCGAGGAAAACAACATCTACTATATTATATAATAATAAAATCCATAATGTTACCTAGATTTTTGTTTGGTTGCATCGCTATAGCAGGATATACGTTTGATTCGTGTTTTGCGCGCGTCCGTCTGCAAGTATTTTGTTTGTTTGTTTGTTTGTTGTCAAGTTTTTCTTTACGTCCAACCATTCTCTCACCTTCAATTACTTGTTCAGTATCCTAATAAACTAATAATAAAAATAAAGTAAATAAGCGAATCGTTTATTTATACTGACGAAGACCATTTTGTTCATCTGATAACATTCATTCAGCCCCTGAGAAACGAGTTGCTGGGTTGCTTATCACTGACTAACTACACTTGCGTACATGTACATTCTTCAAAGAGGCCTTGTTGCAATTCGTTTGTAAACTTGCTTATGTGATAGCTATACAAAACATTATTTTATGGTTCTGTTTATCCTAAGTTGCTGTCAAAGGCTGACAGCGGGCTTTTTGCCGACGCGCCAAAAGGGCAACGAAACGAGCTGTGTGTTGAAAGGCATGTCATCAAAAGCGTGCTCTCTTGTAACGACCGACCTATCATTATACGATGCCGCACGCAAGGTAGCAGCTAACGTTCAAAGCAATTAGATTAAAGGGATCACGCAAGAATCAGCCAAATTAGCTGGCATATAGCTACAGATACCTCTAATGCTGTTATATCATTGTGGCCGAAGCATGAAAACTGAATCAGAATTTTGTAATTAGGTAGAACCTTCCGAAAACGGCATAAGGCAACATGTCGTTTAAATATCGATTGCTTTCTCTATAGGAGTAATATCAGAAGTTGTAATAACAACAGCAGAAAAAATAGAGACCAAATAAATTTGGAGTGGGACGCTAGGAACTAGCTCGCCGATGGGCGACGCTAAGAATACAACGAAGGCGTATGACGCACGCGAAATGGGTAATCAGAAATTCAACTTATCAGGCTCAAACGGTGACAACGCCAGTTAGGTATGTACGTTCGTTTCCTGTAGATAGACGGGTGTTCTTTTGGTTCTATGCTGCTATCAAAATTCGCATTCTGCTAGAACACACGTTATCGCCGCAGACGCTGTCAGGATCACTCTCGCTGGCGTAAACAACAGCTGGCCGGCTGATTGGTTGTAGCGCAGTACGCAGCCACTGCTCGAGGAAGAGCCCCCAACTGCTAACTGCCTATACAAAACCACACCAGTCAAGATTTTCGCGGACGTAGAATCATAAAATGCTGTCGTTGGAAGCAGCTGAGTTCGCACTTCTTCTATGCATATGCTACCGGGGCGAGGCGGGAACGCATTGAGGCAACAAGGTAAATTTTTTTCTTGTGTGCTTACTTGCACGTGCGTGGCGGTGGTCGTTCTGCTCGTACTAGCAGACGATAACTTTACTTAGGAATACAGTCCTACGCTGTATCAGTCGCACATCAACATTTTTGCAGCCTCTTCGCCTTCTGACAATAGATTCGCATTTTCTCAGAAATATAGGAACCTCGTCGTCCAGCGGAAATTCTACCGATAGCGAATCAAACCTCCGTGTGTTAAATTCCCATTTTGAACGCCTTGGGAGCCCTGACCAGGCAGCATAGGACGGATCCAGTGATTTCGTCTACCTGTACATTTACTGGGTGCTGAATCGGAACGCTTGTATCTAGAGGGGAAAAAAATGGGTAGCATACAAAAATAACTCATGTACCCGCAACAGCGTCCCTCTGATTTGGAAGTACGTTAGAAGAGACAATAACGGTTGGAGATAGTCGAATGCATCTATAGTAGCGCTAGTGTAGTTCGTCAAACGTGTTTAGAGCCCGACAATTCAGCTAAGTAAATTTGATTGTTCGATCAGAAGTAGCTCCGTGCACAGGCGCGACGATGATGTACCGCCTTCCAGCACAAGGACAAACTCCTTCAACATTCAACAACACAGGGCCCCTTTACGGATCTTTATAAGGCCGAAATAGACAGATAGTCTCTTTTGGGTAAGCTTATCTAATGAAACGTTGATGTGTCGGGGCACGGATATACGTACAGAGGTAGCAGTTCACCGAAGACGTACTTAGCTGCCGTTTTCTTGCGTAAAATAAATTGCGTCCCATGTTTATGATCCTAAATATTTTGCTTGATCACGTCAATATAGGCCCGTGCCAGGTGTTAGACTCTATGCATTACAGAACACTTCTATGTAATGTCATTGTATGCTAAACAGTATTTTTTGTTTCAGCCGTTCTCGACCCCTATTATGTTTCGCCCTTCGCCAAGATCAACAAGCTGATGATGCAGCTGAGCAAATTTCTATTATCCACTGCGAGAACTGTTTAAAAAAGATTCATTTAGCTTAAAAATCACGTACGAAATTCGGAATATGCACCTTATTCTAGTCGATGGCATCCGAGACCGATAACAACCTCCTAAAAGCACGTTGAGAGAAGAACGGCGAGCACACGGTTCGTGAATTAAGCGAGGCGAACTATGATAAAAAAAAAAAAAAAAAAATAGAAATTTCACCACTCTATAAACCGACTAAAGGCCTGGATTTTCGTGGCCAGGTCCTTACAACGTTTTATTGTCACTCAGTATTTAACCCGGCATCGACGCACAGGTATTAGACACAAGACGGGTTTCTATACAGAGCTACTATGGGTGATAAAAATGGATTTTCTGAGTTAAGGAGATAAGGCTGAAAAAAAATTCTATCCCAAAAACTACGCCTAAGTCCAACGTTACCCAGCTCTCGATCCTAAAAAGATCATAATTTGCCTTTGGTGAGATTAGAACAGTTTTATATGTTCCAAGATGCCATACAAAAATACGACGCTTAACAGTGGTTTACCCATGGTCCATTTTTATCGAGTAAACGAGGCTGTCCAAGGAAAAGTATCCGACAGATAGAACAATGTCATCTTTCTCCAAGCTAGACCGTACATAGCAGCAGTAGTTAAACTTGTGCCGTACGAACTTGAGTCGGAGATCTCTTTGCACTTGTCGTATTGTCCAGACTTACCACTTCGTTTGAATCCTGGGAAATAAAACGTATGATAATAAATTTGACACTGAGCAGAGCCTCAAAAGCAGGTCGGATTACCCTTTTAATACCAGACAAGAACTTCTAGTTAGATGCCCCAAAATTAGGTAGTTGACAAAATAATAAAAAAAAAAAAATTATCTATCGCTAAAATTCAATTAAAACGCTAGGTTTCATATTAGGCGGACGAACTGCTATGAACAAAAAGCGAATGTTTATCAAGTCAAATTTATGACCTTGGCAGATCAATAGAGGAAAGTCTGAGTGATAACAGGCCGGATCTAATGCCAGATACTATCGTTGTGAGAACATCCCTGAGTTCTTCTATACTGGCCTGTTTAGAAAGCCAGCGAAATCCAGACTGATATATATAATCGACCTTCAAGATGTTTGCCCCCTTCATTATTCATGTTAAAACTTTTCAGAACTAAACCAGTGCAATGAATGAAAATGTAATTTTCCCGTTATATAAGCTTGAATGTTCAGATGTTGAATGACTATGGTGGGCTCTTCTTTAAAACGCCTGTAAAGTAGTCATTTATTTTACTTACTTTATTTACACATAAACTTGTTTACGAATTCTGTTCGGCATAAGTTCAGTGTTACGCTGCTATATACGTCTATCGATACGTGTGTGATGTAACATTCTATAAGGGGTAAGAAAAGCCGCTATTTTCGGTAAATAGAGATCGACTACCCACGCAAATATGGATAATTCAACGTTACTATGTATCAACTTCTTGACGTTCGTCTTGGCTAGAGCTGGTCATTCAGGTCAGGGATGCTGAATTTAATCTTAAAATTATAAAGAGGCTAGGGTATAGCTCTTCTACTGGCTTATGAAGTTTTTCTGAATGCCGCACAATCCCGCACGAGGACCGCGACGCAGGCTTGAAGACTATATGTATGATATATGGATATGCGCATAATATGATGACTTGTACGCGGGAGCGTTATGGCCACTCACAGTCTTCACGTTCCATATTACTGAAGGAGTCGTCTAAAACAGATTCGGCGCAAGACGCTTTGCCATGTTAGAAGCTCTTGACACGATTTTTCTTTACTAACGCGTACGTGCTGTACGGTGTGACAGTCGCACTTCGGGAACAAACATATTTACAAATACACAATTACGAACATCACAAACAATACTAACTGGTATCTAGGTATAAAGCCGTTCAATTTTGTCTTAAATACGACCGACCCAGCGATAGAGAGATGATGCAGAACGTCATGGGCTGTGGGCAGATACATTGTGACGAAGTCGCGGCCCTTATAAAAACACACTGGATTCAAATCGCGTGATGTTGAAGTTAGTTTTAAGCTATTGTGTGTACAGTCAATAACTTATAATACGATTTCGTTACGCTGAGTCAACTTCGGCTGCGTCGATGTAACATTGCATCTAACATAATGCACGATAAAAATGTTTTTTTTTTCTTTAGATAAAGCTAAGCTCAGCCATTCATTAAGCTATGTAGCTGTCATAAGCGATACTTCTAAGTGCGAACATTAACGAAGATCTTGCTGGTACTGACGACATCAGCAGCCAAAAACATCAACCTCACTTTTCAGATATTGCGTTCAGATGCTGCCCAAGGATTCGGCGTTTGGACGGTGTTTCGGAACGAGAAGTCTAGCCATCGAATGAAAGATGTTGAGTTGATTTGTAACGAAGTACTATTGTATTTGATAAGCGCTATACCGCCGGGAAATGATTCCTCTTCAAAAAGTCCCCACCTAAAAAGACAAGTGTGAACTGAAGGAAGCACTTCAAACTTTAATCGTCTGATAGAAGACGTTCTTTGAAACTATGGAAGCTACTTTTCATTGTACACAACATTTATTAGTGAAGTGGATGAAGTTTGAATTATTATAGTAACATTTTTTTGTGTTTTTATGAACTTATGATTCTATTTATGCACAAGCTGGCTTAGAGAAAATATACAAAAGCGTCGATTTTGGCAACGAAATGTTGGAAGTTATGGATCATCAGATTCGAATTTTACGCGGGTTATGAATGAATCGTCTGGGCGATTGTATAATGCTTAGTATATAAAATATTTCAACTCAATTGTAAACACGGTGTTAATTCAGATTTCACAATTACGTGTAGTAAATACCTAGTAACTGTTGTGTTACTCTTGTTTTAGTGCACTTAATATGTACGCAATAGGCCATTAATACTGTCGAACCTTTGCTACTATTAATCTACATATCAGAATGCAATAAATGTTGTTTTTGGGCTGCGTTCGATCCCCGCTGAATTGGTCGTTTGTTTCGTAAGATGCATGTTATTAGCCATGCACTTTGTAAAAAAAAAAATAGGGCTCTACAAATTCTACTCAACGGGACGTGTGTTCTTCAAAATGATAGCCAGCCCTCAACGCCATTTTACTTCATGAGTCCTCGGCTCATGATAACACCTACTATTGTTCTCTTTCGTAGTAAGCTGTATTTCTGCTACCAGGGTTTTTTTTATAACATAGTCCGTTTCACAGAAATACGAAGTTCGCGATCTTTTGTGATATTACCGAAAGTCACATTTTGTCCATTTTTTTAGCTTCTTTCTAATAATTCTGAAGGCAAGCGCTAACTAAGTACCTAGACTCCTTCAATACCTACGTTTATGAATTTTAAGACTTTAGTTCATGAATAGCCGTTTCTACCATTAATAAAATTATCACTGCGCCATCAGTCGCTTGAAACGGCTATCATAGAGATTTCGGCCTTGATTCCAGCTTGGTAGTTCTGTGTTTGTCTGTACAAAGCATTTTGTTAGCAAGGAAATCTGAAAACGGTACCTAATATGATGCGCTGTTTTTTTTTTTTTGTACATAAGAAATAAATCAAATATTCCCGTTCAGGTTAAACGTATTTATGACCTTCAAATAGAAATCGCTATTGTGACAAAGGGAATCAAAGCGGGAATATTAGAATGAACTTCATGTTTGGTCTGCTCGAGTATGCACACAGGTCTCACTTTAAATTGGACAATGAGGTCCGAGCCGAAGTAAAGTATGTGCACGAGAAATCAATGTTCAGCTAGATGTTGTTTTTATCAGATTTATTAGGTTTAAACCTTATTATGGTTGAATTTGATTGATTTAGAGTATCATTCATCACTGGTGGATATTATATGGATGTTAGGCTTGATTTCGAAGCAAAAAATCCGACTTTTGCTGCAAAAAATTTGGGCAGACAGGCATAGACACCCAGCGAGTGTAACCATGTTAGGTCTAATTATGACTGTTAACTCATAGTTAATATTCTCTTTTAGGTCGTTATTTCTAACAATACTTTTGTTATT
>NW_019211459.1:30759900-30812451 GCF_002443255.2 Varroa destructor
CAATACTTTTGTTATTAGTAATATATATATATATATATATATATATATATATATATATATATATATATATATATATTTGTTTCTTTTTCTCATTTATTGTTGCGCTGCTTTTGCCTGCCAGGTTATATAAACGAAAAGCTTATATACTCATATTCCTGATAACAGTCTGTAAGGGGTAGCTCAAGCGTAGTTCACTGCGTAGCTCAGAGTTTTAAACGAGTGCTGATGTTGGTAATAGGCAGAAAGGTATAAGCGAAATTAGTTTTACGCAAGACCGAAACGCGGGTCATCGGCTATAGTCGATGTTCCAGAGTACGTTCGTCGAAGTTGAAAAGTTCTATCGGGGCAGTACGTTGCTTGACATTTTTCAACAGTCATAGTTGTTAGACTAGCGTTGTGATCAGTCTGCGGTATCGGATTGGACGAATGGCCTCGATCAGTAAATCCAGTCACTTAATCTACTATAAATTCACGTATAGATACGAAACGCTTGTACTAAAGACGCTTGAATTGAATAATTGATCCTGACAAAGATCCTTTGAGCTTCGTAAGAATAGCCTGTATTTCATTTGTGCATCGAAATAGCTTAGCTAAGCAAGCTATTTATAGGTTCTGAATCGGAAAGGAGTATGGAACATACTCAAACGGATCTAGGGATGAAAATCTGGAACCAGTCATCGATCGTTCTTGTGTATACGATAGCTAAAAGTAGCATTATTATGACGATTACCCGGCTCGTCAGATTTGTCTGAGAAACAGTCAAAAACTAACCCGAAATGGTTGCCGTACGTCAGCAATGTGCAGCGCCATGATGGACCGCCAGCGCACAATGACAGACGGAGCTGATAATCAGCTTAGCCAGTCGGAGAACTTTCTCGCTTGACAGCCCGATGATATGCTATCCATTAATACAGTTCTGAGTAGAAAGCTGCAAAATACGCTTCGACAAAAACACAGCACAAGCTACGAAGTCTTGCCGATAAACAGTCAGCCCCTAGAAACAGGGGCGATCTAGTCGACCTCTAATGGTGCAAACAAAAAATGGGGTCGCGCGAATATATTTGCCACAATCAAAAACTATTTATCCGAATTACTTATATTCAAGTGCGCAAAAAAAAGCTGCACGATTCGTTAGAGATATTTATTTACTAGGAAATAGGGAATCGTTTCATCTCAGTTGAGTCGTGAGGAGATAATAAACTGAAATTGTGTTTCAATTTGTTATTTTTCTTTATGTATTTACAAGAAAAAATGGCAACAATTCAGTGAGTAGGCAGGTCCAATCGAAAACCTATGCAATTCAAGTTCTGTTTAGAGCAAACGTAAGCATCTTCCAACGAGTGTTTTTCCGAAAGCTGCAAACCTATTCTTGATTTGTCCTTGCTAAGACAACGACCTAAGCGGCCTAACGAAGATAAGTAATCTCTACGTCAGTCAGTTTTGAATCAAGCGTTGCTTTGGTCCTGCAAACGCGCATTAGATCTGAACTCACGGCTTTAAGTAACTTCCGTTACAGACGTAATACATATATAGAGGGAAGAGAGGAAGGAAGTACAGAAGAACTCAAAGTATTTCAAAGCAAAGGCAGTAGCTTTCTCTAAGACTTTTTTGCTGGATCATGATATGGGGATAGTACATAAAAAGCACGAGGCTCCTCGTGGAAAGCCGACCTAGAGTTCAAAGTTTTAAAGGGGCCCCTCAACATACTTTTGCCCTATTGGATGCGCGTGTGCGGCCCCTTAATATGTCTGACAATTCTTTTTGGCTTCAAGTTATATTATTAGGCTTCAATTATCATTTCAGTTCGAACGTTCGTAAACAGCTTTATGCGGTTGCTCACCAGGCGAATGGGCTATATTTACGCGGATATGTTTTGTATCAAGCGGGAGTTCCTTTTCTAACGGACCTACTTACCGATAAGCGTCTGAGCCAAAGAACAGAGATCAAAAAGCCTGTAAACTAACAGATAAGACATTCAATTCGACCTGTACTAAATACACCTCTAGCATTGGCATTTAGTTCCGCTGAACAGAAAACAGCTCGGGTTCTCGCGGGTACTATATCACGAACAGGTTGAAAGGGAGTGACTTGACCATGTCGCTTTTTGAGATGTGGCGTATATATGTAGACACCATCGTTCATTGTACACGTCGTTCCTATTATCGTCTTTACCGTTGTGGCCGTCAAACGTGCTAACTCGCGTAAAGGAGACGTGAGAGAGCTCTCCCCGTTGCCGGCAGGAAGTCAAGTAAGATGTTTCAATGGCCCACACTTTGTCAATGAATCGAAAATGAAATATACATGACAAAACCTTTGTGTTTCACTATTCGCGTTATAACAAAGATTTGCTTTCCAAAGAATGCCTATCGCACTATTCTGGCCGTGTTGTAAATGATGGTCAAGCTAGGCTTAGTTGTATTTTACATCGATTACGGCCGTCTGGAGTTTTATATATTCTTTTAATAATAACAATGAATGTGTTTATGTTAAACGCTTTGCAGTATCAATTTATTACCTTGGTGATTTGGATAGATCTGGTAACCAAGGACACGCTCATATTATTCAAGCTGAGCTTCATTAGCTTCACCTTCATATATTAGACAGAACGATTACTAACTGACAAACCATTTACGTTTAATAGACTCAACCATTGTTTGAGCTGTAAATTACATTAAACGTGGGTTCCTTCTCAGACCCATTCATATTAGCGAGCCCCATATGTATGTCGTCTGAATGCCCGAGAAAGCAAGCTTGTACACGAGGTTTTCCTGCGGCCAGACCCTATACCAAACTGTGCGACACTGAGCATGATACTCGTAAATTAAAATCATAAACCTTCATGTAAACATATTAACTCCACTCATCGATTTCCTGTTTACCGATAAGAAGTAACTACTGAATAGCATACGAGAAATTGCGTAGATATACGCGCACCAGATAATAGCGTGCAGGTCTTAAAAGCAGCAGGATGAAGGGAGTCCTCGGTCTCGAAGGTCTCCTTTTTCACACTAAAACGAGCTATCTCAAAGGATCGATCATGCAATTTTTCGTTTCAATAAATTACCTACTAGAACAGCTATCTGTGTAGCTCTGTATAACGTATTGGTTATGTGATAGAAAAAACCTTGCACAGAACGCTTCTTGAGGTTGACATTAACGATGATTAGTTAATTAGATTGCCATTAATCACGGGTAGATCGCGTTCAACGGCACAATTGTGCTTCCCGTAACCTAAGCAAGGTATAACATACCCTGCTTTACGGTATAACATATCGTACGTACATTCGACATGGCTACCATTATCACTAACTTATATAAATACGACGACGTTGCGAGGGAAAGCAAAAGAGCTGGATTATTTCGAAATATATCGAATCAACGGCAGTATCGTTTGACGATCGAATCTCGCAAAATGCCGGAAAAGGAACTTCCTATGCATATCTCTGTGACCCTTCTCGTCCTATCGCGGAGGCAGAAACAAATATCGTCGCATTCTGCCATAACAAAGAAGTCCGATAGAAGGTCGACGCTTACAGTCGCGCCGGTCCGCAATTGCTGCAGGGGAATGGTAGATCATCCTTCGTTTGACGAAGAAGTAAGACAGAACTTCGACCACCAGCGGAAAAGAACAGATGGCGAGAGTCGGTGCTGATAGAAAAAATGCCTGTTCACCTTCACAGGAAAGTTGGACATGCGTGACATCGCACTCTCAATGGCTATCAATAAGCAATGTACCTATTGTACTTCTATGGGGCCTGAGGGCATATCAGATGTTGTTTGACCATTCATTTGATTTGTTGTTTGACCATTGATTTTTGAGCAGCTGCCTCTTCTAGGGGTATTAGATTAACGTAGTCAAGTTTTTGAGGTAAGGTTTTTATGGTAAGTTAGAAAATTGTTTTATAATATAATAATAGTTTTGCTCTAAAACTGTGCGTTGTGCCTGCTTACATTGTATTTGAATGTTGTGTATCTAAGTAGGGTTTATTGGCTGGTATCAAGATCGTATAGGGGCCATTTAAAATGAACCTCTGGATAGAATTCTATATTAGAACGAACTGGTCGAAAGAATGAAGTTCAACGACTACAAGCACACTAAAATCCTTATACTGTTTCTATGCCGGCCGTTCTATCTAAGATTCTGCAAGGTGTCCCACAACTCGAAAAAACCGACCAATAGCTATTGACGATTCGATTGTTTGTATCACTTGTCTATGATAAATCCGCATATGTCTCATTTTTTTAATAGAGGGGTTTATGCCCTTAAAAAAGGCACAGCTCTTATATTTCACTTAGGACGTTTACCTGAAACTCGTTTTTTCAATAGTCAAGAGAAACTAAACTTTTAAGCAGACTTTAAGGGTCAGTACGCATTTATGACACTCATACTGCTACTTCCACACTCCTGGATATATAAGTTATTCCAGAAAGAAACCAATGATCATTTGTGGGTTCTTTTGTGAATTATGAATTATACAGAATGTAACCAGTATGTATAAACAAGCAATCAACAGTTTGTTTTCCAACGCACTAGTTTTTTTAGCCAACGCACCACAGGATTTGTACGAGTGCCATGTTATTCCTCTAAGCCGATACTGATTGTAGGCCCCTGTTTCCACCGAGATCAATGGCCAACATAATGACTCGTCACACTATAGATATGTTTATTTATTGATACACACACTTGGGTCAAGTAATAAACGGATTTATCAGTAAAGAATATGGCATCTATGCAAGAAGCTCGAAAAACTGGCACTCTCAGTGATTTTCAGATCATAAACACAAAAACTCTTTATGTTTTTCGACATTTATTTATTGCTATATGCGTACTAATTGATCTATTACTGGCAATAAAGTATATTGCTAGGAGCATTAAGACTACAACTGACTGGTCACTTTGGTAGGCTAATAAAAGTAAATACAATCTAAGTCTAGCTTGCTTTGCTTTCCAGGGCAAGTAGGCCTACGATAAGGCCACACGACACCGTGACCTGAAAGAGGGCGGAGCGCATTGCTGTACTCGTGGGAATGACGACGGCATCGTTGCCACCCCGGCCCGGAGTGGTCCCCATTACGCTCGTGTTTTTAAAATATGAGAACTATCAATCACAGCAGCAACAGAAGAAAAAAGCTGAGCACTCTCAAGCAGTGACATTGTCAACATGTCAAACAGAGAGAGATCACAGATACAAGTACGCCAACAGGTCGAAAACCGGTAGGGTTAGTTCGCGTATTAGGCTCAACAGGAATAGCGCGTCGACGAAGAGCGTCAAGGCTGCTTCGAGATAACCAGGCGGACGGCGACCCGCCATCCAAAATGCGAGGGGACCTCCAGGTGAAATAATAAGTGCCAGTATTTTTCCTGCACTCAATTATTTATCTAAGAAAGAGACGCTGTGCACAGTATGTTCTAATACTGATAAATGTTGCCGAACTTTAAGTTATAGCAAAGTTACGACGTAAATGTGTGGAGTTCAATGATTTGGTATTATGCTGACGAATGAAGTGATCACGTTTATATTCGATGTATATGTGTCATAATCTATTTATCTATTCTGTTCAGATCTGATAGTGATACTGATATGACAATAGCGAGGTTGAAAAATTATCCAGGGCATAAATATCTGTCTGATCTATGTCACGTTATATAGCCTCGGTAGTAGGTGGACATATGTGACAACGATAAATTGTTTGCCTAAAAATCCAGCTATGATTCATAGTGCGCCAGGTGAAAGGACGTCGGCTCTCTGTGTTCCATCAACTAAAAAGAAAATTCGGACAGCAGATCGCTTACATTGAACTAATTTACCTTTTTAACCACAAACCTACATTTTCCAAACTCCTGGACGCACCAGTCTCAATATGTTCGACGCTACATGATTAACATAAAACTACCCGCTAGTTTGTATACAGAGGAGACAGCAAGTTTGAAACTCATTTAGCTGCCATTGGCTTGATACAGTTCTTGGGCTAAGCTGTAGCACCCCAGAGCCCTCCTAAAGCCCGGTTCACTATGAGGTAATTTCGACTATATTACCCAGAATGTCTCTCCCAGAATCGGCCCAGAATGTCTCTAGACAGTTCGGTGGTCTTTGTCTAATATCTGTTAAAGTGGTAGAGTTTATGCAGACCGTCACATTATTTTTTAACTCTATAAAATGCGTTGGTATACATCTGAAATGCTATAGTGTTCATTTAACTGGCCTTGTTGCCTAACACCAGAATGTCCTGTTATGTGCTCAAAGCATAACAAATGTTTTTAATTTAGATAATGCCTTTTAAGCGTTCACATTATCGAGCATTATTTAGAAAAACCGTATGTTTCTATCAACCTTTTACCATTGTTGTGCTCGAATGGCTTACCCTCTAATTCCGCATGTTACATTTATTCCTTCAGTAAAGGTAATAGCCCAAACCAAATTTCTGATCATAAGTGAATGGTTCTCTTGAATCAGACTCCAGTAGATAAGTTGCTAGGATTCGGGCCGCATAAGGCCCGCAACATGTAGCCTTGACGCTTTATTTTTATTTCGGAACGTGTTCTTTGAATCGGTAATGGCGCATTTGGGTTAGCGAATGCATCAAGCAGTCCACCCTAATAAAGCAGACTGTCACAACAAAACCTTCTATTTATAATATGATTTGGAAATGCTTGTATTGAAAATATGTATAATGAAATTCTATGTTGACTGCGAGGATTCATTTATTAACGAGAACATATGGTAATAAATAATACTCCAGTAAATATTTGGTATTTGTTCGTCACGGACGCCAACGACCATAGGCAAGAGCTTCTTGGCGTGTCGATTTTCAAAAAAAAAAAAGAGTTCTTCAGTGTCAGTATCACCTTTTGCGCGTCAACGAGTCCTGAGGGTTTCGTTTGATGATACATCTTAAACAACCTATTTTTTTTTTTTTTTTTACTACGAAGCCGAAAAGCCGCCCCTGTTTAGCTTTTCGGTGACTATTCGGGTTTATAATGAAGCTGGAACCGCAGGTTCTTTGCAAGACGTTCTTGCGTCCTCGAGGCGCTTTACAAAGCGCCTTATACGGATCCCCTCGGGACATAGGCGTTTTTTAAAAATGCATATTTATTTGCACTACTACTTTCTGTTCGCGCAAGCGCAGGCTTATCTGTCAGTTCTAACCCAGTATATACTATTTACTGTAAACTTCTTGCTACTTTGACAGTTCCTTTAATTGTTGAAGGACATTCACATGTGTGGCATTAAACCCACTCAATGACCGGACCGGGTAAGATACTCGAAAACTTTTTTTCTTCCTAAGCAGAATACGTATGTTGTCTTTTGGTCATCTCGTACAAGCCAGGCAAGCATCTCCTTCGTAGAGAGCAAATAAACCTCGGATGCCGTAGATACCCAATGTACTGAATTTCACTTCGAGGGCTAGATAACTACATTAAAGCATGGTACATTACAGCGTCGTTCATTGGTTATCTTTAATACATGTTTTCTTTTTTTTTCTTGGTGTCCTTGAACCTCTAGCCGGTGAGGTTACAACCCTCTTGTTCAACTCGACTTCAGCTTTTTTTCACAAACTTTCATCATAATTCTTCCTTTTATAAATCCTGCTCTTTGTGACTGCACACACGTCCCGCAAACTACTCTTTTTGCTTCTTATTCCTATGCGATAGGAATAGTGATTCTGTCATACTACCGTTCGCATTTTGCGTTTATTATTACGACTGAGCGCTACCGTGGAAAGACGCTGCTTGACAAAGGCTCGTCTGCCTAAGGTTTGCAACCTTCTTCTCCTTTCCGAGTGAATTCCTCCTGGAGCCTGTTCGCCGTTAATAAAGGAACGACCTTTGGTCTGTTGTTGCCAGCCGATTTTGGGATTGTCATCCTTCCTGTCACCTTCATGTTCATTCGTCAGTTGAAACTGTCCTTCATTCGTCCTTTTTCCATCTTTTCCTCCAGATTCCTTTAAATCGAGTCACCGCTACATCCTTGATTAACCTTCGACTCTGTTCTTTTTGCGATATCCAAACGTTCTCTGTTCCATAAGTATTTAGAAGAAAATATTTGGCCCTATATTTGCAAAGCATTTCATCTGAACATTTTTTAACCATTAGGAAGACAAATTTATCTATTTAAAATAAATTACGTGAATGTGAAAGTCTCGCTTAAGCACCCTTTAAAACCTCACAAAGAAATTCACATTATTTGTGCATCAACTTCCAGTTATCAGCGAACCTCTTAGCGTGCTTCTTTATTTCAGCTAAGTATAATGGTCGGATGTTTTTTTACAGATTGGCGAGTACGGGGGTTTAGAGCTGGGTGGCGGCCGAAATTCGAGTTTGCAGTTGGATTATGATGATACTTCTGTCGGCTTCAATGCAGCCAATAGGTCGGCAATAATTAATGATACCACGTTTTGGCCATCCGACAGCACAGCGATCGCCCAAGATGAGGAGAAGGTTTACTGGGCACTATTGCTACTTATTTTGCCTGGTGAGTATTTATATAATAAATGCGTTCTTTATTCCGAGGGGTTGCTTGTGCAGTATTTATAGGCCGTTGATAGAACTTCCCAACTAAAGACCTGGTCGTTTAAACTACATATTGATCCAATGTGTGAAGGGAACATTATACAAGCACAAGTCGAAGAAAGGTCTGTGTAAAGGCGTCGAATCCATGCCATCAAGCCTCGATCGGTTCCGAGATCAGGAAATTGTCAATTTCTAAGCCAATATACATCGCCGAGGAAGTGATAATTGGACTTGCCATTCTACGTATGTTCGAGGGCTAACTATTCATAGACTGAAAAAAGGCAGACTTCAACTAACTTCAACCTTATTCACAGTTATAAACTAGGTAACTATTAGGCTGGTAATTCTATCTAAAGTGGAACTTACGGGTAGTGGTGACGGAGGTAAAATTTGAAACATTCGCTTAGATTGCTACACAATCAATAGACATATTACCCACAGAAGGGACAGTGTCGCAGGTCGAGCAGAGTATCTTAATTATTTCTACAAAGCGTTTGATCTTTTAGTTTAGATCACAAAACTTTCATTCTTTTTTTAGGACTCGGGACATAGGTCTGTTGTCTGCTAAAAAAACAACAGCGTTTCTGATGCCTTGTTTGTGTTTTCGGCAGACGTCACGTTGCACCATGCTACAATTAAGATAATCCATTAAAAACAAATAACTGTAAACCAGCATCATCAAGTGAAGTAGCGTATTCCAATCGGCTTTTTGAGTCGAATAGAACGAAGCCTTTTTTAGGAGGAATCATTGTCAGATGAGGCTCTATATCCTAGTTAGAGAATTCTCACCGTACGCGAGACGAAGTTCTCGCGTCAGCAAGGAGTCGAAGCTGCAAACGCACTTAAGACCAATTTTTAAAATTCGATCAAAATCTAAAATTTCTTATTTTGAACAGAAAAAGACAGAAGTCCTGTGGTGCAATGAACCTCGCGAAAGTACGTAAGTAATTTTTAACCATCCACAAACAAAGAATGAGCACAGGGACGGAACACGCAAAAAAATATACCGTTACTTACGCAACAACCTAGCTATTTGTTCTTCAGTATTGTCACACACCATTTTTCTTCAATTCGATCGTTCTTCAAGCGAATATTTATGTAAATGTATTTTTCAGAACAATCGCCGAGGATCGCTGAGCACATACCTCGTATTTACAGATATTGGGTCATCAAAAGAGTATTGATCATTTTTACAGCTAGATGGTCTCAAGGTTGCGTATCTTAGGTAATTTGGGTCGCCTGGAATCGACGCTGGCATCGCTTTAGAGCTGCGGCTGTTGTAGACGTGCTAAGACCGATGAAGTGCTTTTATTCAGGCATGGAGAAGACGGAACGCCTTAAGGACGGATGAAATGTGTGCAAAAATTTGTCCATTTTACTATGATAAAAAGGTACATGCTGCCAATATCCATACAAATATGGGTGTTGTTTATGATCAAGATGTGTTATCGGAGGAAACGATCTAAAGATGGTCTTGTCACTTTCGTCCTGAAAATTTCGACGCAAAAGAAGCTCTTCGAAATGGTCGACCAGTTACGAAAAAGGACTACTGTGAAGTTATTGCGGAAGTTGAGCAACACCGGGACGTGAATAAGTTATGACTCCGCCAAGAAATTGAATATTTAACAGTGAACAATTTGAAACCTTTTGAAGAAAGCTGGCTACAAGATGAAGCTTTACGTTGGGTGCTATACGAATTGACGGTAACGAATATACTCGATCGTAATGCCAACTGTGAAACTATATAAAAACGTATTGAAATCGAGCGATTTGTTATGGATGATAAAAAACAGATCATATATATATAACAATAGTGTGCAAACAAAAAAAGTAGGTTAAAATCTATGACAAAGCCCAGACTGACACCAACGAAACTGGGCGTCATAACCTGCTGCGATACGGCCAAACGACTACCCATTTCTACTGTCAACAACGAGCAACAATAAGCCATGACATGAACAAATCAACCGAAGCCGCTTCCCACCATGTCAGTGCTGCACCACACGCATCTCTAGCTACACGGCAAAAATGACAAGGTCCCAACTGGGAAATTTTGATGCACGTATCACCATCAAACAATCGTCTGTTTCTAGTCTGTCCTAATCGTGGTAATTTTTCATCCAGAAACCAGTGAAGTTTTATAGTGACAGGATTATGATGTTGCCAAAAAAAATGGCTGGTCATCCATTGAAACGGTGTGCTTAAATAGTAATACTATTTTGAGATGTAGAAAAATTGTTAGCTCAAATACGATGAATAATTTTTCGACGACCTAATATATTTAAGGTCTAGGCCTAGCTCGATACGAATAATATAACGAAACGTGCGGTTAAAGCTACGAACCAGATTTAAGTGTACGCTCACAAAGACGACCTCATAAGGGATGTCAGGTCACTAAACCTTGCCACTATACTACATATATAAACCTGTCTTAAAACTGGCAATTGAAGAGAGAAAACCTTAACTGTACATGCGTCGTACCTGCACGATGTACGTCATATTATATCTCCTAGCATATGGGCTAACTGCACCTCAGCAATGGACCAGTCGTATTTAACTAGAGGAGCTCAGCAACGTTCAAAGGTAGACCCGAGCTAAAGGCGAAACAGGCTTACGTTTGATATGAGGAGAGCGTAGGTTTGAATAAAGGTTTCGGTGGCATAGCCTATCTGAAATTCTTTCCCGTTTAGGTACAGAGCATATGCATTGTAGCAGAATTTTTTTTCTTGAATACGTTTCTCGCATTCAATGGACTCGTTTTCAAGCGACAGACAAAACACTACGACTCAATAAAATAACTTCTGGAAGTTGCTGAATTGTGAGAAGGAAGGGCTCTGACCTCGTGGGAAAGCCAAAACTACCATTTGCGGCAAGAGAAAGTGTATTTCCACATTGGACCAAAGACCTTTGGAGGTCGATTTTTCATAAACAGTCAGTAACGTACTCATACATTTATTTATACAGCTGATCTCCAGAATAGAATCCGGTCTCATTCCCGGACCCAAGCCAATAAAGAGTTAATTAAATTGCTGATCATTCGCCCAGTGCGACCTGGTTGTCTAGGAATTATGCTCTCAATATATGATCAAATAAATATGCAGCTTTCAGTATGTTAGGGAGAAAACGGATTGGATAAAGGTCCATATTTGTGAAGCCAGTTGCAACTACGCTATCTTAAGCAAATCGTTGATACAAGGAGAAAATTTTTTGCTTACTATAGGGATTGCCTTGTCTCAAGCACAGGTAGTGTGTTCTAGGTATTTTCGTCGAATGAAGTTTCGTAAATGAGGATTTAGTTAGAGATCAAAGACAAAAATGCCCAACGTTATTTCGACTAAGAGAAGCCAACAGTGTTACATGTTCACATTTAGCGTACCGCCCGGATCGTACAACCGAAGACATACGTTGCTCATTAGCTGTCATTCCGATCGATGTTGACCTACTGCTGGAACAAAGAGTGAAATATAGAGGGGCGTCAGTACGGTGATAACATTTGCCTTGAATATTTGGGAAGAGCAGTTAGTACAAGGGGCATACCAGTCAGGCTGCCCTAGCTGTCGCCTCGAATGTATCTGACACGATGCACTTTCAGTGCCTTTGACCCGTCCGCCGAACGAGGCAGAATTTGCCCCGAGAACCGCATACCTCCGGATGAGCCGAAGGCTTGGGTTGCTCTACAGTCAATCGAATGAATAAAGGAGGCAACGAGGACACAGCAAGCTAGGATGCCTATGCGAACGGGGCTGTGTTACCGGGATCGTACGAGGTGTCGTTTGTAAGCGGCGCGGAAACCTCTGACCAAACGCCACCGTAATCCAACGTTGCGATCTAATGGCGACAAGCCAGTAGCCACTCTTGCTCACGCCCTCTGTTTATCGTTTTCAGCACACCCTCGGACTGAGCCGAATGACAGCAGACGATAGACAGCGTATTACTTACTTCACAGAAGCGCGCGCGGGAGAGCGTAAGAGAAAATGTACTTTTTCAAAGGCCAGCGGTCGATTTAGTGTCACTCGAAAGCTTTCAATATTGTGCACGTGGCAATATTATGAAAAAATCAAACACGTATCAGCTCACGTCTCTGTCTGAAATGAGAACTCCTCGTTCCGATGGCTGTGCAGTAGTATCGTCGGTTCTGTCGATCTGTAAAATGACAATAGAAAACTATGCTATCCTTGTTTTGAATTTCGTATCAACTATGCTCCTTCCTGCCCTCCTAGAAAGGGGATAGGGGTCAGGTCGACGCGAGATTTCGGGATAAGTTAGACAAAACGCTCATGGAAGGTTAGTTCTAGGGGGCCCTTAGACGTCACATTGCCAGCAGCTGGGCGATGGGTTGCCCACCAGGAGGCTCTCTGACACATCTCTCTCCCAAGTTTTTATCGCTAGGTATAGCTATCTCGTCTGCTAAACACGAACAGCACATCTTGCTTTAGATTCTATTGCACTTTATTAAATGAGAGGCTGTGATGTTGTGCTAGAAGAAACGTGCGCATGAATGGAGGGGAAAAATAGGTCGAACGGGTCCCCTTAGAAATCTATCACCGAATTCCATTGCTTAACTTTGACACTGGCATTTTTCCATGTTTTCATCTACAAGTCGATTAGAGCGTATTACCTCAGTAACGTCTGCCGTGTGTTAACAAGACGAGCAACCTAAAAACCTGCTATATTCAGGCCCGCGCAAAAAGAATTCCCTTCATTTTCAAACATGACATATAGCTTTGGTGAATATTAAGGTAATCCTTTACACAGGGATTTGTATTTAATTGTATTTAAGACGTCTATATAAACTGCCTCGAGATATATTTCTGAAGGCCACATTTCTGCTTGGCTGTCTTGTCCTTAAAACGATCAGCTTTGCAATTGTTACGTGAAACTTATAATTTATTCAAGAATGGATTTATCATCATTTTAGAACATTTCAATATCTGTTTATTGTTGTTCAATATATGTGAACGAAAGTTATCTGTATCATGAAAGCTAAAGCTCAATTATATTGAATTATACCGCTAAAGTGATTTCACTCGTTCGCCCCCAAGTGAAGTACCCTCAGTTGCACATGTTACTCAAGATTGAAAATACAAATCCTGGCAGCAGCAGCAGCAGCAGCAGAGGTTTTCTATGCTGTCCGGAACAGCTCAACCCTTAACACCCAGAGGGAACAAACGAAAAGTTTCCTTGCGGTTCTAGGCTCTCAACAGCTAAGACCTAGAAACCTGAAAATCTAGATTTCTTCAGCTGCTGCCAATGGAGCAATGGATGGAAGATGCACTTAGGGGTGGTACGAAATTTTGATGTAAAAACATAAAAAGTAGAATGAACAATTGGACAATATTTGGAAACCGCTTGCTTAGTGGCTGGTGTCAAGCCTTGCTTTACATTTCTTCTTTTATGTAGCGTATCAACGATAATTTTATAATTGCATAAACACTTTTCTACCAAAAACAGCCAACATCGCAATGACGCCCTTCTGGCATAAGTGGGTTTTGCTTTTCTAGCTAGATTCACATGGGTATGACACGTACATAAAACCTTGTTAGCAAGTGATCGTATTGGTTTCCCACATCATTTAGCGTGACGACGCCAACCACAAAGCCTCACATACGTATACAAGCGTATCCATGAGCTAGATAAACTCTTGATTCTTGTAACACGCATGTCCTTGCACTCCGTTCGTTCTATTCGGTCGGAGAGTTCTTCACTTTCTTAAAACAATAGGAAGTCTAATGAAGTTAGACGCTGTGGGGTTTCAATATTCTGCTCGGTGCACTAACCTAAAGTTCTATTACTATATTGTTATACAGGGCTATTATAGCAGTATAATATTATTACATATATGCATACACATACGAAGAGCGACTTGTGGTAAGTGTACAGGTATGCAAGAGACCTTGATAAACGCACGAAAATGCTGTGCTTACTGGACGACGTCGAACAATGGCACCCCCTTGAAGCATTTCTGTTCTGCATATTTGAATCGTTAAATACAGGCCGAAGACAATGCGCCAAAACTTTTCCCCACGAATCCTATTTAAACTAGAACTGAAGTGAGTTCCAATTTTCACATGTTGGATAGTACAATTACTAAAAGTCAACATAGATATGAACATTGCGCCATCGACATTTAAAAAAAAAAATGTGTCTTTTTGCTGTTGATTATCTGTTTTGCGCCAGTAGAGTAAGAATGATTTTTCACAGCATTCAACATGTAGAACCGTCTGTATGTTTTGAACTCTTTCACAGAATTAACATGGCAGGTGTTTAGAAAACAGGACGGTGCAGGCAGGCAGAGGTTTGTTAAGACTTACTTAAACCTCACGGACATTAGTATTCGTCCATTGTAGCTAGTGTCTTGGCATCGTCTCGATCAAGCTCGAAATATCCAAAAGTGTCTTGCATAGACCTCAAATACACTGGGTCATGTTCGCTGAAATTTGCTAAGCTCGCTAAACACTGAATTTTTCCACTCAGAAAATCACAGTGTAACTATAGAGGGCAGAGTTCTGTAGAAAGGCAGCGAAACCGAAACAATGAGAACGCTTCTGTTCTAATCGGTCATTCAGCTAAATGGTCGCCAAATTCGCTTTTCTTGCGGGCCTTTGCCAATCCACACAAAACACACTCGCTGGATGACACCAACAACAGCAGCGGCGGCGGTGGCGGTGGCGGCGTCGACGGCCAGTGAAGCAATGAATACTTCATTCTGTTACATGGCGAACTTAAGAAAAACACGCATGCGATGTAATCAGGCTGCTTGCCAGTGATCTGACAGAAGTCAAAGAGAGCAGAGCAGGGCGATCAGACGAAACGAACCGCTACCGATACCAGCGGTTGCAAGTATACTCGAGACACCGCCCTTATAACAGTTCCCGATCCTCAGCGCTCGTTTCTCCAGTACCGACGAGAGCCGTCCCTTTGGCGAGAGCGTTTGAAGCGGGAAAGAGGCAATGGACAAAACAGCCTTCAGCGAAAACTAACCTTTTTGTTGTCCTCTTTGCGTCGCACCGGCGCAAACGACGTAATGATCAGGTTGCAGTAGTAGGTGAGAACGATGCCGGCGGTTTTCGGTACACTTCCTTTTGCCTCTTTACTCTTTCTATTTATCACGAAGGAAAGGTTAAAGAAAACGAGCCCGAATGAAAGGAAAGGACGAATAAGCAAGCCTCAAGGACGCTGGCGAGGCAGCGAAACGATCTGAGATTTTTTTGCCGCGTACAACTTCTACGTCGGCGACGCGGTATCTGTTGGAAAGGTGAAACAACCGAGAAAGTCTGTTACGAACGTGAGAGTAGAACATTTCTGCTCAACTAGCTTTCCCGTACGCTATATGTGCTATACTATGCTGTAATTTAAGCCAAGCTAATATACAATGTGTACTCCCTGAGATAGGCCAACCTTTCCCTAGTTTTTATAGGTATTCAATTGACGAAATGTGGGTCATTTTCTATTTTCTCTCATAACAAAACGAGTAGGACGATGTTTGCTCTACATAGCTTTTGAGGTCTAGAGGGGGGCTAGAGGGGAAAAGTCTATAAGCAGAATTGGGTAAGGTAATAATTCACTTGAGACGTAACAAGACTGGCCACGAGAATGACGTAAAAGCGTAACCATATTTGTTGTGTCGCGTGACGGCTTAGATGACAGTCCCTTTAGCTGTGACTCTATCATACGCCAACCTGAATCCTGGTCTTCTGTAAACGTGCACGACTCATGCCAAACAAGCAAGGATATTCTATCTAGCATTCAGTTCATATGTATCAATTTGTTTCGTACTCAGTATCAGCTTCAACCTTACAGCGTCCATATATGTTTTGTTTTGATTTTCCTTATTTTTACGCGTCCGTACTTTTTCGTATAGAGAAAATTACACATGGACATGTAAATGTATGTCGATAAAAGGCGAGAGAAGAGATGTTATACATTTCTTGTTCAGAAAGGATGATTAGCAGGACGCTAAATGCACAACGGATAAATTATATACGTCTCAGCTTTGCTCGTCAAGTCTGTAGCGTCTGGTATATCTTGTTTACTTTTAACGACGAAACGATACAAGATCCAAATAAGTCTTGCCCCGCAGCTGCCGCGACTCTTTTAGCGGTGGTCGGCACCGTCTGGCAATCCTCGAGAAGCGCGTAACGTAAAACGCTCTTCAGTTGCGTAAATCATAATTTGTTTTTCGCTATTAATGTATGTTGAGCAAACAAAAAGTCTGTCCCGAATAGAGACATGTACAAAAAGACATATCTCGGTACATCTGTGTACAAGATGTATGTACAATGTTGAACATTGATTCGGGCGTTGTGTTCCTAAAATTATTTTATAGTGTCTTTCAGCTTCGAAGTCTGCTCATGTCGTAAAAGAGTCTGCTGGTATCCGTAGTGATCGTATCTGAAGTTTTGCGGCGTGCAGACAATATTTTTTTTTCCCAAGAAAATAATGCTATTGACAGTTTTTTTGGTAGAAGCATCTGTTTGGCTGGATCCGACCCATTTTACGGCCGTTTACGCAGCCTGGCTTTATATTCGATTATGTTTTTATAATGACTACGAAAATATTATTATTGCCAACAGTTAGTATTAGCAGTTCGGCAAACCAGCTCTTCAAGCCAGGTCTTCATTGCGCCTAGGAGCAGGTTTCACGATTCTTTTTTAAACCTAAACCTATTTGATACTCTCGCACTATAAGAACAAAATGATAAATTCAGATGAATGTTTTTATCGAAATATACCTTAAATTTACTCATCGCAATAGAGGAACGCCTAAGGCGGCCGAGTTAAAGGTAACGAGGAACAAGATAACGTTAGGAGAAAAATAGATCACTTACTTGACGCAGATGTATATTAAAACACACGATAATAGATTGCACTAAGCCTATTACAGTTTTTTGGTAAGTAACCTCTACGATAAGGAAAATTCCTGCTGTCATTCTACGAAGGAGAAGCAATCGCACCTGCATTTTGTTAAACACTGCTTTTGCTTTAAGGCTTATATAGCTGCTTTTTTACGACGGTGATGATGAAGTATTCAATGCCTCGTGCGTTCCTATATGCTGCGAAAAAGGAGGATGCTTGTATTTTCAACTGTCTCTCTTTCTATACAATAGACGAGATTTATGTGTATCTGTTCTGAGAGCTTTATCGTCACTGAACAGTCGAGAGGTCATGCCACGATCGGTTATCTTCAAATTCACTTTGAGGAAAATGTTCAGCTGTAGCTGTTTCTGTAAAAAATGGTCCTGTTTATTTTTTGCAATAGAATACAAGAAAAAGCTTTGCTTGAAGATCATATCCTTTACGTGGCGATCCAGTCGTCTGCTTTCCTTTCACTAGCAGCGTCACGGCAATGCCGTAACGATGAACCCCACCGACACGAGACTAAATGCCGGCAAGTGACGAAATAGCACGCGCATAGCAATATAAGAAAACGGTTGGCGACAGAAAACTAAAAAATTAGTTTGATCCCTTTTGATAAACATTTATTTGCATCTGGTGAAGGGGGGCGAACTTAAAAATATAGCGGAAATTATGACAATAGACGGTACGATTAGACAATGGCGCACCTATCGAAGCAGAAAACGTCCCAGCTCAGATAAGCTTCAAAAATATATAGTAATGAACAATATAATATGCGGTGGCTTTCTTGTTTATCCCTCATTCTAATATATATATAATAATACAGTGAATGCCCTGCTGGGTTTCAACGCCGTCAGACCGGCAATCCCATCTTGCGGGTGGGTACAAAGTCAACTTTCACGTGGTCGTTGCGATGACCCATTGCACACTTCCCAGTGAGAAGCTTTTGTACCGAATGGTTTTCTGTCAGTTGACCCGTTTGCTGTCTGGTTATTGTGTGAGCATCTCACAGCAGCAATAACAGAAGTCTTTACGCCTTTTTCCCTCTAAGTCCTACCCTGTTGCGGGTTCCTTCGACATACATGTATGGAATTGGACGGAGGCTTTTGTCCGCTTGGTATCGTTGTGCGTCATTTACTGCGCCTATGTAGTAAGAAACAGTTGCACTGCGAGAACGAATTTCGTTTCCAAAAGGATTGTTTTAAGTCCACTGCGATTTCTGTTCGTTTGCATAAGCGCAAAGCCCATCAATGATTATATCAAAGGACGTCTTCAATTCAACTTGTATGAGAATTCTAAACGATCAATGAAAACAGAATAATACAGATAAAGTATCAAGTTTTGCGTGTTACATTGACAGATCGACGAGATGATCGGGTAGAATCACCTGTAAAATCCAAATTGGCTAAACTCAGTTTCTTCTAAATCACCCTATCCCGCCTTCCAGGACAATATTTTCTTTATGTTGAACTCCGCAAACAATCGTTTATATACACACACAACAGGATATACACTATTTAGTTCATGGCAGGAACTCCACACGGTCACCGTAGCTTGTTCCTTGGAAATGTTATTTTTAATAGGTTTCTTCAAGTAACAATTTCATGGAATGGTTCGCTGCAACAAGGCTTGAATCATATATAGGACCACATATTTGCCTGAAAATGAAGTGTGCTGAATACGCGAGCTCGTTTGGAGAACCACACCGGTTAATACAAATATTCCGAGGGATCTATCCACACACAACTTGCGATGCTAGGTTCAGCTATCAAAGTCACCCTACACGTTCACAAAGTGCGAAGTAGGCCACCGTCAGTCCTGCTTAGGCGAACTTTGAGACCTTAACATCCGGTACCCCAAGCGAACTGATTATTTCTCATCGAAAAACGGGAATGCGGAAAAAATATGGCCACGATACGCCTACCTATTTTAGCTTATCGGGTAATGACAGTCACAAAACTCCACCTGTGGCTACTACCCTTCGATGATATGACTAGCTGCCACCTGGTGACGTGCTATAGATCCATGATATGTCATATGTCTGTCTAACGATAATCCAAATAATACGACTTATTATAAAATTTTAATTTGAATGAAAGTCGCCGACGTCTATCATCAACGCAAGTTTCTGTGCTCCATGCCCAGCCTACGCTAGCGGCCGTTTCAGTACATTGGCTGGACACAAACGGCCGTCGCTGTACAGGGAAGAATTGGGAAAACTTCGTTGGACATACAGCAACTCACAAGTACCCAGGTTGTTTTAAAAAAACAAGACGATAAAACAAACATGACACGAAGATGCTATAACGTGGATCAATGAATATGTTAGTACGTTTACTTAGTTAGTTAGTTAGAGCTACTTTATTATGTATTATATTCATTCGACCTACGTCTTGCTTCGATAGGTCCCTCGTTCCGTTTACGTTAGCAACGCGTAACCCTCTACGCATTATAGCATTCGCCCAAATTGCTCATGTACTATAGGCGTACCAGGAGCCTTGGCTGCTATTCTTTACAGTGGAGAAATTCTGGGATCTATTATTAAGTTAGAAGAATTCTGAACCCACGGTTTCATGATTTATTGACCCAGTATAGATAGGGAACACTTGACAACTATCGATCAGTGGCCGCTTGGTAGTCTCTTGGTGGTTGAAATCCAGGCATATACATCAAATGTCAGATGATGTTTAGATAAGAATACATAATAGCTCTATACGCGCGCATTTCAGGTTGTTAGAGTTCAAGTAGTCACCGAGTGCGCTCTGTTTCACTTATTTTAAAATCTTGAATATTCTTACTAAGCACTTTTCTGAGTAGCTTAGCTGAATTATACAGTTTATTCAGTAATAATATAGTGGTAATATTTACATAGATTTCAATAAGCTTTAAGAATTAGGGACTTTCAAAGAAGTTCCACTAGTCGCGTTCCGTTCGTCCTTCACTGTATATCTGCTCCCGCTCCGCCTGCTGTATGTCAGATAGGTTTTCAATTCAGAATACCACTTTGGCAGGAGACAAGCAGCCTGTTTTAAGGATCACTTACTGCTTAAGTAATCAAAATACCGTATCCAGCAGCATGAGCGTTAGTCCAATAATGGCACGCAAAAGCCTGAGAAATTGTTTTCAGAAGAACACAGGGCCGCGGTTGCCAAGAACACGAACGCTTGGAACCCTTCAGTCGCTTTTTGTCCAGTCATCGTTGCTGGTACCGCCCATTTGCGGTCCAAAATCGAAAAATGGGGACTCGATTTTTTGCCCACCCACCCACCCACCCACCACGATTCAAGCAAGCTGCTTGCATCATAGATACTGTTTCGTCGGTTTGAAAAATAAAAATGTCAACTCTTGTGAGACGGATACTGACAGGAAGCTTATGGCTTTGACCAGCCAATCTCCTTAGGCAACTCAGTTTCAATTTATGGATAATTAATGGCACTAATTATTATTATCCTCTGATTGTGCCATAGGACAGCTGCCTGTAGATTCAACGCTAAATTATGCTGTGAGCCACAGGTCATTTAAATGTACCACGTATGTGTAAATCATAATGTACGTTGTTTTATTTTAATCACAGGTCAGCTTTACACTAACCTATTACACGCTATTTTTTTTCGGGGAGGTACCACTAAAGGTTTTTAAGTCTCTATGGGTCATGACCGGACCGAAATTCGCTCCTTGCCTAAGAGAGGCTAGCGTGGAAAGTCTTTGCGCGCTTAAAATCTGGACTCTGGCTGCTGGAGCACGCCTGTATAGTAAAAAGCAATTTTATGGCTCAGGTTTAACCGAACCCCGCACGCACAAACGCTCACAAATAAACGTCGAGAAGCCTCAAACCTCGTTAGTGTCGACCATTGACTGAAGGGCTGCCTTCGTCGGGCCACTAGACGGTCAGTTGGTAATAAGCCTTAAGCAGATCTAGTTTAGGCGGGAAGCTTTTCATATAGCACTGTTGCATTTCTCTCCGTTACTTACCTTGTTATGTTCCCATTTGCCCTAGGACTACTGCCGTTGCCGTCGCAACCACTAGCATGATTCTACCTACGTTGCCTTCGGCCCACATTCTCTTGGATTTACTTCTGTCCTAGCCTCAACTTTGGAAAGGTACCGGTGCTAATTTTAAGTTAAAAAGCCTTACCGCCGTTTACGGTACAGAATTTTTCTTTGGGGGAGGGGGGGGGGGTCACTCGGAGGTGAACCCGGAGACTCTTTCATGATAAAAAGTGAGCACTCTGTTGAAGCGTTAGATTGGCCACATACTGCACGACCTTGACTCGAAGAATTCCACGATTGAGGACATAGCCTCCTGATTCAAAGTGAATTCCACAATACGCGAAGCTAATTGCTTTTGCACGTATTAACGTATTTTGTCGTTACGATAAACAAGCGGCAATTTTGCGTTCGAGTCGTCTCGATGTCAATTTACGCTGCCATAGCGACACTTCAGACTTGTAGTCTTTTACGATAGCTTTGCAGAGAGGAAGAAACAAAAAAAAAACGTGCTGTAAATCTGGGACACCAGTATATTAACATTGGCTAAGTAAATAGAAAAACAAGTGCTTAATCATTTGACTATACCGGCTTTTGGAACATCCTGAACCGAACACGTCGCATGCTTCCAGGTGGTTTCATCTTCATATTTTCTTAATTGAAGAATGAATCGGCTCAAGGCTTACGATCATTATCTCTTTATAATATTACACTATACGAGGTTATCTAAGGCATATACCAATCGACTACGAAATAGTGAATCACTGATAAAATTGAACAAAAAAAAAGTCGTTACGTTGAAATTACATACACCAAAGAGGAAAAAATGGCAGAAGCTGCGAAATCTGGGCTTGCAGCATAAGGGACTTGTCTGCACCTCTAGGCATGCTCTCGTTGTATTAAACGTAGTAAATTTTCAACCAATTATATGTGTCTCTATATATATATATATATATATATAATTATATATCGAATCATAGCGTTTACGTGATTTTGGATTAGTGTCTATGTATGCCCTGCTAGAGTCTCGCAATCGCTCGCGAGAACTGCACCTGTTAATTTGCGTTTAGTGTTTCCCATGGTATTGAATAAGATTTGTGTAAATGAGCTCAAGCCGTATACCCTGTTTTTATCACCGAGGGCCATCACTGTCTTCAATGTATCGCGACCTCCCCGTGTGTGTACTCACAAAATTCCATTGTTTTCGAAACCGGGTCAGATAGCTTACGGCTTTCGATGCAATAGAGCGTATCTTGCACGAGTCTGCGACAACAAAATCACCGAGAAATACACCTATTATATGCCTGCAAAGCGTAAGTCTGTTCTCGTCTAACTGTTTATTTTTAGTAACGCAATCACTATCTATATAGGAATATTTGCGTGTATATATATATATATATATAGGAATATCTCAATATGAAAGCTGAAGCAGTAGCGTTGATACCATTCAGCTCCTGAGCACCTGTAGGCGGTATTGAGTTATTTTTTATCATCTGAATGGAGTTCAGCGTTCGGAATATTGTCACTTTGATGTTCCTTTCATGGCGCGTTTGCTTTGTCGATGGGCCACCATTTCGGCATGTAGCTAGGTGATGGGCACCCCACGGGTCTGTAGCTCGGTGACCTTCGGGGATCTATGACGTACATACTTCTAAATAATTGTATGTTGCTGTTCACCTTGCTGTAGATTAATTTATTATTATTGGAACTTTAGCGCTGATGAGAAGTTCTATGTCTACAAAATCTACAGACACTATAGGATCACAGGTACGTGATAGGACTTTGAGCTAATCCCAGATTTCCTGCAACGCCTCTTTGGGCTGAGTTCCGCAGGTAACGCGGCAGTTTTCCTAGCTCAAATTTTAAATAGTTAATAATAGTAAACTGTGCTTAAGCAGGCCGGCCATTGTAGCAAGCTTTTGCTTGCTGGATTCGAAGAGACCGGTTTATAATCCCGGTTCTCTATTGAAAATAGCAGCAAATAAGCCTGTATTAAGATTGGCCGTTGGCCGCCTTTTGAGTTGATAATATTACGCAGATTATTTAGTTGTTAATTAATTTTATAATAGCAACGCTCCCAGAACTGTTCATCGTATGCGAAACTTTCTAAGTTATCTTAATGAATGCATTTTATTTTCATTTAATTTCAACAATACATTGCGTAAGACAGCGCTTTTCGCGACAACACGATGTCAACTTAGCAAACCGTCAAAAGGGGTACAAACATCAGCGGATGGATTTTGAAGAAGTTCTGGGAAGATATCGAAAATTTAAATTGCTATACTTGCTCTACTGCTTATTACAGCAACGGAGAGTGATTCTGCTCGTTGGCTGAAAGATTTTAAAGAAAATCCGTGTAGTTATCAGTTGAAAACTTTTTCAAAGAAGATGTGCCTAATCTCTGTTCTGGTAAGCAGACACAACACAGCTCAGCCTACTAAAAGGCTCTTTCAGGCCGACCTATCTGTTGGGACGCAAGCCTATGTAAATTAAACAATAGGCATTGCTTACGATTTCCTTCTCAAAGCAAGTTGAAGATTACGTGTGGCCACCGTTCGATAACAAGTCATCGTATAGTCAACCTTCATTTCGATCTGTCAATTGTTGTTAGCTAGAGCTGGGGAGCCGTCGGGAATATGTCATTATTGTTGTCGGTCATATCTAGCATAATGTGTACCAACAATAAATAAAAACATATAACAGCTCTCGTACCACTTCGAAAAAACAATGGTCTAGATTTTACTAGCATTGGCAAAATGGAAGGTCTTAAAATTAGGGTGGTTATTCTCGTGCACAGGTTCAAGCAGGAAATACAATGATTTAAGGTAGGCGTGAAGAGGCGCTAACCTTTAGAGACGTTTCTGCTCGATTGATCTGCCATAGATACTCTGAATCAAAACGATCCGGATGTCAAGTTGAAAAGTTGCAACTTGAAAATGGTTGGCTAGAGACGAGAAGACTATACGCGAGCCAAAACAGTCATGTACGCATAAACTTATCATTCAGTTCACTATAAGCGACTGACGCAAATCCATACTCTCAAGAACGCTGTGACTCCGATTAAACAAAAACGTTCGGCTTTATTTAAACCTAATCAGTATTATGATGAGCGGCATTTCGGTACCTTCTGGTCCGAACTTACTGACACCTTTGAAATGTTCGATTTATGTAAAGAAGCTTGTTGAGAACAGCAACATAAAAAATAAGGTCGGGCTTCGGACGTTACTTGACGAATTTTATCGTTCTAAGTTATAAATGAATGAACGAATGAAGTGTTTTGTACAACATAGGCAGCTTTATAAATTTTCAAACTAGACTGACAACGCGAATTGGTACTTTTGAAGCTTGAGAAAATGATAAATAAATGCACACGAGCTTATATATTCTGCGCTATTTAGTTAACTATATAGTCTAATTGTATATATTTTTTTTGTATTTTTCTCCTATTTTAGTATTTTGTCCCCTATATCAGCCTTACAACTCCTGCCCAACGGTCGGCTATGCATACTGCACAGTACTATGATTGTTGCACCTCTTGGCAACTACGTTTGATAAACAATCAAACAGATGTGGCAATTGAAGGTGTCAAGGGGTTCAGTTGCGGCGAAAAGTTAGAACACTTTTTTGCTCTGATAAGTTAAACTTTGAATTACTAGAATCATTTCACCAAAACAAACGCAACATTTACTTGCTGCACAAATATATCCTCACGTTGTCTTCTTAATACCTTCTTCTTTAGCTTCGGAACTTCATCGGCTGTAGGTCGTACACTCTCGCATTCACAGCCCCCCCATATATCAATGCGACCGGAGGATTAGATATTCAATAGGCTGAACGGTCACAACAAATCTATCGGGTGATTCTGTGGCTGCAAATTCTCGTAGCTACGCTAGCTTTCCCAGTTTCTTTTTTCGAACAGAGAAGTCCATTATAAATATTGTAATATGCACACAACTGTTTAGTTATAAATGTGGGCCATTTAAACGCAGGACAGCCCTATTTGGTCACCATATGACCTTTTCTTTTAGGAGAATTGCCCTCAGCAGCTAAACTACATGGCACCATTTAAATTGGCTTTGGACAAGCGTACAATAATTTCTAGTGATTGTATATTGCCTTCACTGTACCATTTTGATCTGTACATTATTAGTAAATTGCCTGCCAACAAATGGCCAGTCGTTAGACAAAATACTAAATATCGTTTACAGCACTAATACCCAATAAACAATGGATGAAACTTATATAGAGGGGTTCTGCTCTCTATCTTCCTTACACACTTTGATTCGAAAACTGAAACAAAATAGACCTATTCCTAGGTTATGAAACTTGTCTTTATCTAGCAGCAAATTGTGATCATAAATAGAAAAAAGCAAGCATCATCTAAATACTTACACGTACATACACATGCGGAAAACGGATCAAAAGTTACTATTTCGCATTTCATGGAGACAGTTATAGCTCCAGCCTTGTTCACTCCTGGAACTGATTTTCTTTAAATCATTTATTTTAAAAATTTAGCGACCCTACAGACATATAAGTTCGCGCAGGCCGTGTTGACGCCAAGCGGCGTGCCTCAAGGGACTGCATCGAAATTGTTATGGCAGCTTCCTTTGTGGATTAACAGTCATCACCGTTATTTAATGTCGAACCCGCCTACTGACTAAACGATTGCGTTCAACTTTTTCTTCTTGATGTCTTTACCTTTACTTTATTTCATGTACAGTCGTCCTGAGTAGGCAAGAAGCCGCCGGATAAATATTTTTGCAAGGCTTCGTACGGTGGAAGATGGAACGGCTTTTGGGCTCCTTTACAGTCTTCTGCTAGACCCCCACAACCACCCCGTCTTTAACCTTTATTGTGCACACCGATTGAATGATGGCCACTGAAGCGTAGGTCTCAGCTCTCAATTTCTGAGCTTCATGCTGTTCTAGAAACATCTAGAAGCCTAGTGAGCTGTACTGAAGCGCTTTAACCAAGGCCCATTTTAACGTTTATTCTTTCAATGGACGTGGGTGGTTACGCCAGTGCCCAACACCGGCGCAAGTGACAGCAGTGAAAATACTAACGTCGACACAGCTGGTGACGACAGCCCTTGCTAAATCTATTTCGGAGACCCACTTGCTCCCAGCCTCCTCCCGATCCCTTCCTCTCACGCTTTTAAATGCGCGCGGGCGTTTTGTATGCTTGCGAAAGAATGCTATAGGTCCTGTTTGCTACCATTATTATTACTGGCGCTAGCAAAAGCTTCCAAATCACAAGTCGTACATCCCAATTCCTGGCATCGCATTCCAATGTTCCTATAGAAAACCTTCTTGATGCAATTGGATATCCTGCCGGTTATGCGAGTGCTTCACTCCTCATTTCCTCAACGCCGTCCGACTTGACGGGGGTCTTACGCCTCTCAAGATGCGAAATTACACAGTGCAGACAACAAGCGCCTGGCACCTGCAAATTGCTGAACTGTAACTATGATCTCGAATCGGTACCGCAAAATGCAGGTAGCGTACGATGACCGATACCAAAACATTATACGTCAATAATGTGTATGTAGCCTTTTCTTTCAATTGAAGTGCGTTTATCGGTCGATGGCCGGACGCGACCCCGACTGTGAGTCGCCGGCGTAGCACACGAATTCGGTGGAAACAAGAGTAAAACCAATATTGATTTAACTGAATTTCGCCGCACTCTCTACTCTGTTGGCAAGTTTACATTGCAAACCAAGCATGTGAATACTAGCAGATGGTCTCTATTTTATGGGGCACGGTTTTTTTAAAGTAGTGAAAGTCGTCCATAGCGAGAACGATTCAATCCGTCTAGCTTCGCAGTTGTAAAGAAGGCATGCTGGGGGGGGGGGGGGGTGCGTACTTTCCTCTTTTCCATTCTGTCTTTTTGGTATTCATCTCTCTCGCGCCCGCAACCCTTCACTGTTCGCCAGTCGTGCCATTTTTGTCTGCCATACACACAGAGGCACACAAACACACACATACACATACGTTGCCACAGATAGTGAAACGCTCACAACCCCACAGCATCAGGCTTGAGGTGAAGGTCGTTAACCTGCCGCAAAACGAGAATAGAATACACTAAGTATGATAGATTTAACAATTTATTTAGAATGTGGGCCAATTAACGCCAACCAGACATAGCGAAGATGAGGTACTTCCACTGACAGATGGCTAAGTTAGGTACTCTCTCAAATATAGGCAGCACAACTAGCCCAGCGAATGTGAAATTGCTTGCTTAATATCCTTGTTAAACAAAACACCCAACTTACGGCAGAGTAGTATTTCAGGGAACTTAAATAGCACCCCCGGGTACTAAGCTAGAAGCGGCCAATTGAAGCATGTCATCCAGCCTCTTATAATCAGAAAAACAATGAGTGAATCCAGCACGCAGGATCTCGTAAAATGTGTAATTAGCATTAAATAAAAGCTAACTGAACGTCTGACTTGAGGATTGCAGTGTCTCTATCATGTGTCTTCCATAACTGGGGAACACGCTATGTTTAAGTGTGGAAGCTCAACCAAGCTCTGTGGAAGCTGCTACCTAAGCATACTTCGTAAAATCAATTCAGGCAAGGTTCTCGCATTCTTCCGCATCAGGCAATTTCCGTTAAATATCGACCTGAAGACAACAAAGCACAATTTGCCCTGCTTGACCTGGTTGTTGGGAACCCAGCTTGACTCGATCGATCTCTTTGTCGCGTTCCAGTCAGTTCGATCATCAAGGCAGGCGAGGTAAAACGACGTGGGTTATACGGGCGCCCGATTTGATCCTTCTCATGATTTCCTTAGTTGTTTTTGGTCCTTCTGACTACTATATACAATTCGTCGACCACCCTTTGTCATGCCCTTAACGACCTTGGACCTCCTTAAAGTTATACCTGTAATATGATTTTCCCCAATTTACTGCAATCGTTTCTATTACTGAAAATATGCTGAGCTCGCCCGCTACTCCACCCCCCTAAAAAATGAGCAGATTATTTTTCAGCAAACTGCTCTCAGCTTTACAGGTTTTTTCATACCTGTAGTGGCTATAAGCGGCTGCTCACTTCTATACCACATAAACATAGAATACGACCGACTTCATTTCTTAAATACAACGATCGCTTTGCACTCGTTAGGAAATTGCAATAAGTCTATTGCGTTCTTGAGCGTATAGAATGAAACGGTGATATTATCTTACCATTGGAAACCGTATTGAAAGGGGCAATTTTTTTTTGCTTCGGTATATGTCAATGAGATCTGGATATGTAAAGATGAAGTCTCCTATTATATCTCATTTCTGTCTGTGTGTGTATCTTCACCTCAGTTTCAGTGACGTTTCTGGATCCCGGTCTTCAACAAGTGCTACTTCAAAGTAGGCATAAAACCTAATCGTTCTATATGTCGAATTGCATAGATAAAAGACACGCATCGAAATATAGTAATTTTATGACTAAGGATAAGTACATAACGAATTCTCTGAACATGGTAACTCTGAGAGCGTCACTGAACATAGAAGAATTTACTGGTCCATAGCCCTTATGGATTTCCATGCATGAACGGTGTGCACTCTATACGTTAATGTCAGTAACAGACTGATCTGACCGTAGAGAATACGACTGTGTATATTAAAATATCAGATACTCGTACCGATTTTAGAAGGGCTGCCAAAAAGCAGGCACTTTTGTACGGCCAAATGCTTGTAGAGGTCTTATCAGAAAGTTAAGATTAGTAAGGAATAAAAGAAAGCTCAAAAAGTATTAGCGAATAATACGGAAAGGTCCCGCTTCATCTAGTAATAGTTCGTTCTTCTATCCCAGTGCGAAGTCATCAAAATGGAGCAAACGCTGCTGAATTCTCATCGCGTTTGCCATGCGATGATGCCTTAGCGGTGTAGTCTCGACAGTCGACAGATGAGCCATATGTGCATAAACGGATAGTGATGCTTTGCTGGGCGACGCTTTCCCCATTTGGACATGCTGCCAATACCGTTGGTTCCCGCGTCTGTCGCCGACAGGAAGCACCCATTGGTTGCGGCAGTTAGCGCCGCTGATGTCTAAGCGGTCATCTTTCTTCTGCACGCCCTAAGTTTATGTTCCTGGAGCAGCTCCATCCTTAGGCAACGTCACCACCCCCTCCAGCGCTTCGTCTCCTCTTAACCGTGGTTGGCCGGAGCAAATACAACGAAGCAAACTGATTTTGTATCTTTACATTCCGCCTCTTTTGTTCCGCGTCACTCACAGGGTATACTGCAGCGATACCCCATAATATGCATTTGACCAAAAGTAGTTTGTGGTCATTTATCAAGTCGAAGGCATTTCGGGTACCGGGAACGAGCCCCGCCCCGGCCCCATCTAAAATCAACGTCTATGATACGAAGCGTCTGTCTGTTGAGGACGACTCAACGATTCGACCAGCTGAACCAGCTGTTACGTGACGGTTAACTTCCTTTCCGTGAACCTGAAACCGGGAGAGGCAAAAGCTAACAACGTTGAGTGAAATGCTCCTTAGAGCTGCCGGTTAGTTTATTACTATCAGTAGACTCGATCTATTCGTGACGATAGCGTAGGTTAATTTCTGTACAAGCTATAGGTTTGAAAATTGCGGGTCAGCCAGTTGCTGCGTGTCACATTCTGTGCTTTCCTCCCATCCTGAAAACCTCCCGAAAAGACGGACGACCAACTTTCGAAGCACGGCCTGTTCTTTTTTGCTACCTTTTAGTGGTCGCAAAACTATTGCGTTACTGACACAGGTGTACTCGTACTGACAAAATCTATTATACTATAATTATAAAAACAGCAAAATGAAGAAACTGAAAAAAAAAAAAAAAAAGGATCATTTTAGGTGGCGACAATTAAATATAGACCTGTTAATAACGAAGAAGATGGGTAATCATTATAATATCTATCTACCGACTATTGTTGGTGCACACACATGTTGGCCAAAAAACGTTCTTATTCTGCGGTTTATCATGAGAACTATTTTTGTAAAAATTTTAGGATTCTTCCTTTCTTTGATCTCTTTAATCATTGTTTAGTTTAACTAATTTCGCCAAGAAAAGGTTTCACAAGAGTCCACTGGGCGACGTTCCAGTTTTCTTATTAAATGTCAGAACTGGAAGACAAACTTTAGCTTTGTTATTTAATGTTATAAACAGTTGTTATCATGGTAATTTAAGTTATTTAGTTTAAATTCGGATTGAAATTTCGTATTGCAGCCGCGAGAAACTTAAGATAAGTTTATCTCGCTGAAATATTGTTTGTATTCATATGGTGCAAGCATGGCTTGAATGACTTTCCGATTTTACCTCTTAAGTTACCTATTCTAACAGCATGAGAGATGTGTTCGCTTGAATAGATAAGTGTGCCGTTAAGCTTAGCTTCCTTCGCGATTCTTCACAGATGAAGATTGAGAGGCTTTTGAACGTGTCGCATATTGTATCTGCAAGAGCAAAAGAGCTGATGAAGTAACTAGCACCGAAATCGCCTCTAAATAACTTAGTAAATATAATAATAATAATAATAGGAGCTTCGCCAGGTTTCTTTGCTTGTCTGTCGTTTCTTGATACAGGAAACCTATTGATTACAGTCGAGCCACTCGCGTGTTATATCCTTCCGATGAGCATGAACCTCTTCCCGACTACTGACCGACGTTTAAAGCCAAAAAGCAACAGCCCGTTGTTTCCATCCCTCTGCCTCTTTTACCCTGTCTATAAAACGTTGACAGTCGTCTGTGCAAAGATTTACCTATTCGTTCATGTCGATACCCATCGTGCAGTACTAGTTTTAAGCTCGTTTTAGGCTATTCGCTATCATAACGGACCCAGAAGTATAGACAAACTTGAGCCTGGCTACCAATATTCCTCGTTGCAAACAAGAAAAGATCGATCCGAATTGTATGATCTGCCACATGGTACAATAAATTATACAGACGACTGATAAGCTTACTTTTTACGCACTACCATGTAACCGAAGTAACAGCCGCATTCGTGCGTCTTCAGACAGCATCTTATGAGCAATATTATTAAAGACGATCGTTTGGCGAAGAAAGCACTCAATTAACATTGTGCTTAGACGCATAACTTTGACTGAATATATATATATATTAAATAAAATAACGGAATGAAGGAGATTTTATTGTAAGTTGACATCCAGTCGAATCTCTCTTTAGGAACACATGCACAACTTACCCTTTAGGGACCCAGTTTAGGTTGCCACTTGAGATAGACGTGGCCATTGTTACCGCTAGATTTCAGTTGGCCAACAGAAATGAATCGTAAGCCCTGGGACATCTTGATTGTGTCCTGACAGTTGCAAACGTCAGCCGTTAACGAAAGTGTGATTTTTCTGACGGATTTCGTGACCTAGTAACATCTAAACACCATTGGTAGAAAAAAAAATGTTTACATTTGTCAAAGCAACAGAAGACTAAAGTCACTACGAGTATGCAAGGTAATAAATATGATTTTTTTTCTAAAAGGTAAGGTTCGAGGCGGTTAAATGCTAAGTTTTTTTTTTTTTTTTAAAATATTTTTCAAGCTAATATCATCGAAAACCTAGAAAGTTAGTGGGTGTATAAAGAATTAGCAGTAATATATAGCCATCATCAATAAAACGTGCTAAATTGATTATGATAGATTAAGCCTGAAATTCAAGCGGCTGTATCATCAACTCGTTTCAAAGTCTCTATCAGACTTCCGCTTTCAACTTGACAAACATCTAGATTACCCTAGAAAATAAACGGGTACACTACTAATAATAACGATAACAGAAATGGCACTTATAAAAATATTGGTAATAATACGGAGTTGATGGTTGACGGAAGCGTAAGTACTGAAGATATTTACCATTGGCTGAACCTAAAATTCAGTCACCATCAAGCGTGAATGTCTTTCATCAAGTTTTAATTGCTCGAGCACGAAGCGATCATCATTGTAGTCATCGTCTTCAGTACGTCATCAAGGCGTAAAAGATGCCCATTCTTACTTCTTTAGCAGGTGCTTTAGATGATGTTGTCCTCAAACAGCCCACGTACTTTGACGTACAATTGTTATGGCCTTTTGTATCTCAGAGTAGTTGTTGTGGCGTTTGACTACCGTTAACATTGCTACTCTACACTCAAGCATCAAAACGTTAAGGCGACTGCGAGTCATCGGTGTGTGGCTACTAACAGCAGTGTTTCTGTGGCAGATATATCCACGATGTAGGATATTGATGGTCTACCACGCACATGTAGATCCTGCCCCGAGCATACGCGACATGAACCACCTGTAGTTGCCCTGACAGGTGGACTCGAAGTAGATGTAATTGTAGTTGTCAGCATAAAACGTACTGGGTTTGTATACAAGTGGTACTCTGTGCCATTGTCCGATGGTCCAAAGAGAAAGAATACGTGTGTTTGCCATCGCAACATCAGCACCGAATCGTAGAGATCTACGATTTTTAGACGGTAACAATCGGCAAAGAGCTACGGTTTTTCGCGTAAAGAATGCAATTCCAAGCGGCTGGCTTCTCCGATCCTATTATTCGCTGAATTCATTCATAGACGTATATCAGTTACTCTGACGGCTGTCTTCGGAATTTTAGTTCACAATCAGCTCCAGACAATTCTTCTGAACAAAGAGCATGGCGGCAAAACAAAGCTTATAAAGGAGGAACATTTACATTAAAAAGGAGAGGGATAGTCCATTCGAAGTAGCCACTTGCTTATCGTATTGTCAGAGCGAGATTGGAAATTCCAACTACCTAGTGAAGCCCATTGATCGTGAGGAACAAACGGACGAAGACGCAGTTGAGCCTATCCTTGTTACAAATACAACATTCATTAATCCCGTCGTATTAACAAAGCTCTAAAAAAACTTAAAAAGTGTCACTGTGTTGTATGTGAAGAAAGTTGCGCTAAAAATTACGAGATCAATCTGTCTCGCTCATAGGCGAAACTCATATGTAGCATTTGTATATTTGACCAAGCAGAACACCGGGGTTGGATCCATACACGCCGACATACGTCGTCAGCCGTAGCTTTTATATGTACCATGTATGATATCGAATAATATTTATTATTGGCGGGCCTTACAACAGTAGAAGCAGCGGTTATAGCGATGCTCACCTGAAGTATACGACACATTTTGCTTGCTATCGTGGGTATCTGTATTATTGCCAATGTGGTCATTGTCTGCCTTGCACTTTACTCCGGAGTGTACACATAGGCCTACCGATGTTGATTCTTCTACTTCTTAGTTCACTCTTTCATATTGTTTTTGCAACGACCTTAACCTACCGGAATCGACAAGCGTCGCAAGCATTGGTCAGATCTTCTGCAACCCCCACCGCCGCCGTTTGTACTTCCTTTTATCGTCGATCTTGTTTGTTACGTTGCCTTTGACGTTGATGATCCGTCCTAAGATAGACAATTCTGTGTGCTTTCAAAAGCCTTCCCGACGGGTCTTAATAGCGCACAACCACAGTCTACTTCGCGCGTTCGGCAATCGCACCAGCAGCTTCGCTGGCCCGCCCGGTCGGCTGCTTTGCTCATCTGACATCTATAGTCTGCCTTAGGTTGAAACTCCTTCGCCTTCAGCCACCGAAGCCAGCTTAGGAACTTTGGAGCCTTCAGCCAGCCAGCCAGCCAGCCGGCCGCTCGTCCTTCCATGTGATAGACCAGCAGCCCGAACGCGCAGCTCTCTTAAAAAGGTGCACCGGTCGTGTATCTTTGTTGCGCCGCTCCACTGTTGCCTCTGCCGTTCTTCTACGGCGTGCTTTTATCGGGCAAGCCCCAGCCGATCTTACCACCTGGTTCGTCGTTCCTTCCGCTACCCCCGCTTGTACTTTGTCACATAGAACAAAGATTGAAGCAGCGATGGAATGGGTTATTGGAGGATTTGTGTAGGGAAAAGAAGACATGCGACCGTTTGGCAGGCCGGCCGACCCGGCGTTTAGTCACTCAGGGCACTAATGCGAGTAATTTTTTTTCTGATAAAAGTTAAATGAGTAGTCGATCGTGTGTCGACAACCTCTTGTCGTATCACTTTATTTCGAAGTCTGTCCGATATCGAAAATTTGTCAACACCACTTGACTGGGGCGCGTAGTCTCACCCTGGGTAGCGTCGAAGAATCAAAAGTTGTTTGAAAAGTTTTTTAAAAAATGAAAAAACGATACGTTTTACCACTATACTATAAGCACTTTCTATTAATGAAATATTTTTCTACTTACTATTTTCGGTGAAAACTGAATATCATACATACTGTTCGTTCAACGACTTCCCAAAAATTAGTCTATTTTTCCGTGTCTCTCATAAGCAATAATATTTATGGTAGGATTGGCTTGTTTTATATGGTTTCCATACTAATACTCTTTCAACAAACAACAATATATGTAGCATGGTGAAGACCAATATAGCACTTTACCACTACGATCTGACGTCATGTCGCTACGTTATATCTAACCTTATACCGTTATGGTTAAATTACAGTTCTTGCTGTGTTTGGCAACATCTTAATCATTCTTTCGGTGTATAAGGAGAAATCATTGAAGTGCGCAACAAACTACTTCATTGTGTCGCTAGCGTTCGCCGATCTTCTAGTCGCAGCCGTCGTCATGCCCTTCGCCGTGTACGTTCTTGTAAGTACGAAGAAACATCAACGCCCACACACACATTCAAGACTGCTTGCCAGGAGTAATCTATGATAGAGATAAACTGGCGCTAGAACGTTAAACTGGACCGAAAATCTACCAAAACTTACCACACTAATTTATAGGACGTAATTTGTAATCATCAGATTAGAGCCTGAAGTGCAGTTCCCACCTATGCAAAATGGCAGCCCCACAGTGTAGTACGCCGGAAATCAATACGTGACTCGTCTGTGTCGTCTGGTTCACTTCTGGAAAGGTTCCATCTGATAAAAGATGCCCCTAACGATCGTTTTATGACTTGAGCGATAAGGTACACGTCAATGTTCGCCCTCTGAATTGCTTGCAAACGATCGTGGCTCTCGGCCATCTGCCCTATATTGAACTGGCGAACAGCTGCTGAAAGTGCCCCACAATCTACCTAGGAAATCTCGAAAAAAAAACGCAGCTCGTTGTGTCTGTGTATGTGCAAATCAACCTCGCTGGCTAACGATTCATCAAAAAATTTTACTCAGCGTTTTCACATATACTCGTTTATCGCTACCTTCAGCCTTTAAAGTAAAATAAATGCTACACATATTTCACTATGTACAGCTAGATGAAATCTAGTTGACGCAAATCGTACGTAAAAAAAACGGAGACGTTCTACCCAGCCCTTTCAAGGCGCCGCTTCATTGGAGAGCCCCAATGGCGGCTTGTCCGGATCGGTCTGAACGACTGCGTTCAGATTGGGTGGCCATCGAGGTTGACCGCAGACGAATAGAACAGCCGCGTGAGAAACGTGCGTCGACAAAATGAAAATTTGGCCGTTCGCGACTTACATTAGGTGACGATAGAGACAGAGTTAATTACAAGGACGGCACAAATTCTCGTAAAGATTAAGGCTTTTAACGTTTCAGCTGCGTCCTTGCAAAGGCTTACAGAGAACAGACAAAGGTAGCTTTACGTAAAATCATAAGTAGATATTTTTTAGCTAATCACGCAAAGTATGCAGGCTAGCAAAGATTGCAGGTCATGAATGAATGAGACGAATTGTCTGCGACAACTTTTGGCAATTAAGAGAAATAAGCTAGCCCAAATCTGGCAAAAGGAGGTGATCCTCTAGTTTTAATGGAAGCTAACACGCACAAATAAATAAACTCTACGTTATTGACTAGACTCAAATCAATTAATTAGTCACAATTAGTTTTACTGTATTTCTTACCGGCTCGATAGCATACATCCATCTATTTAGTGCCTGCACTGAGTACGCCTACCTCGATCCGGCATGTACTTTGAATAGTGCTAAGTGATCTCATCTCTCCTAGGCAGAAAAAGGGAATTGCCAATCGATGTCCTTCCTGCAAGAACATCTATGTGAACCAACAAACAAAAACTAATATAACTTTGTCATGCAACAATAAAGACCGCATCATTTCTTTATTTAAGCGTACGATTGAATCGAATAAGTTACGTGCCAAAATATGAGATAGTTGTCCATTGTCGAAGTCCATCTGCCAGACCATGCCAGCGACGAGAGGTGAACCGACACGAAGTTAAAATGGCAATTTGCGATTTCAGCTGCCATCTTCAGTATCTAGCCCTCGATGGGTTTACCTCATCGACGTCTGAGATAGCCTATACATGCGAACGAGTATATCTTTACACTGTGGACCCGTTCTGCACATGGGCGATCGATCATACCGCCGTAACTCGCTACCGAAAATAGAAATAGCGTTCTTCATCCAGAAGGAAGCCACTGCCGTCACGGTGCCTAACAAAAGCTACAGTTCTTATTTATAATAAAACGGGCATCCTTTTATAAGACTTTCGGTATTTCGGATAGGACTATCGGCATCCTTCCTAAGATGTCGATGCGATGATACAATAGCCTGTGTTGTAATGTCAGCACGAATGCAGGCGTACGCAAACAAACAGCAGGTGCAAAAGCTATATACAGTCTGTAAACGCTAAATACACAAGGGACCGAGACGGGCCACCGTATTTGCAGGAGGCAAGCCATGTCGTTCCACAGCCAAATACTGCGGATTGTAACAGGGTGGCATACTCAATTTATTCTTGTTAAGACATCGTTGCAGGAACATAGCTATTTGACGCTGGCCTGCCAAAGTTGTCAGTGACCCATCGTCGGATGACATAAGGTAATGACGAAAATCTAAGTTCGACTGCACATAATTTATTTCCTCGTAGACGAAACGCGCCGACACAGTCTCGTCGAACCTTTAGTAGTTGATGACGCGCGAGAACATCGCTTCGCGGACTTCACCAGCTATTTTGTCTGATTCGATGAACCTGTTGATATTAGCTATAATCATTTTAAGTAGTTCCCCTAATATGATGTAACAATCTGTATAAAAGCAACCATTTCTCCGAGCTGAAAGCTGAGGTCTCGGTGCGTTTGTCTCTCCACGTGTGAGCTCAAGTAAAATACTCCTTGAACGACCGGTAAATCATCCAACATCTGCCCGGAATTGGTGAGTACGTCGGCTCACCATTAAGACTATTGTGTTCTTCCTCCTGCGGTCCTAGCAACAGCTTGGAACGATGATAGTCTGTACCTTGGCGCATCCTATAATGAAATTCTACGCAATGACGTGGCACAGTAATGGCAACATAGCCGTTGTACGTGCGCTTCGAGTTCCCATTTTTTTTTACTGCGGATACCTAAAACTATAGTATTATCCTCCGATGATTTTCTATACGGCATACCGAGCAGAGCGTAAGAATGGCGTTACTTCGCTCGTAACGATGCGCATCCAAACGGCTCCTTAGGTCACATTTTATCATTAATAATTAAATCTTATTCTCAACGATAAAATGTTACAAATAAAATTTAAAAAAAGTACTTTGCCGGTTTTCATTAGTCTGACGCGTGATTGCGTTGGGGGCAAGGTTTGACGTCCTCTACCCTTGAGCCAAATAGCTCCCGGCGACCCTTACACAACGATAATAAAAAAATGACAGTACATTTGGGTCGAAGCCTATATATATATATATATATTATTTGATGGCGATCAGGAAACGCAAAGCTAGCAAAGACAAGGACGGCCATTCATTACTGGTCGATTAAGGACATTTGAAATCTCCTTCTCTGATCAGGAGATAATTAAATGTAGGGAAATAAATGTAACAACAACGATCGATCGTGACTTCACTCAATTGAGAGAGGTAATATTAATCACAGCGTACTGTCCAATTTGTGTTGTTTAGGAAAGCCTTCGACATCGAGGACTGGTTTTTTAGATAACCGGCATTTTGCGAATGATTGGAATATGCCGATCTCGTTTGTATTTTTAGTGTACATAGTTACTGGGCGGGTCAACTTCACGATGCGAATGCTGTTTTTTCATTTATATGAAGTCTGAAAGCTATGTACTGCTTACCAGAACTAACAAGATCATTTTATTATGGCTGATCAAAATCGATGCTGAACCAATGATTTGTGACAATAATAACAAACGCTATCACGTATGGTCCTACTAAATCAACATACACGCTTCACCTAGGTCAGCACGCTCGCTCATTACTACCGTGCCATAGCGCTTATTTTTCGAGGTGAAAATGATCTATACTGTTCGGTGAAGTGGCCTAGACTGCCAACCTCCTTTTTGGCCGCAGAAGCGATGAAACTTTGCTAATAGGATGATACATGGCAAGATTGATTAACTAAAAAAGCATCGTGTTCGTTATTTCATTAGTTAGGTCATTGACTGGCTCTGTAACGGCGTAGCGTCCATCTGCTTTTACGTGTCAGTTTTTCTATCTGTTTATTTGCCTTTGCAGGTAAACGTGCGTTGGGAGCTGAGTGATACGTTGTGTGACCTGTACATTGCTATTGACGTCACCTGCTCGACCGCGTCTATATTCAACCTTGTCGCTATCTCTATAGATAGGTGTGTAAGCAAAGTGCCACCTGCCTGGGAAAAAAAGGACCGACAGGTCGATGGCTAGCGTCACAGTGCGTTGTAATACGCGCGTGTTCTGTCGCTCGACTTATCTGGGTCGGCCATTACGAGGAGCCTACCACATCTAGCCCAAGCAGAAGCCATGTCTCAGAAGGCAACAGTTTCATTCATCTAATTATAGATACTTTTGTGTGTATACGGCATTTATTGTGTTCCAGCTACTACTACTACTACTGTTATTTTCGACCGTTCATACCAGGAGGTGACAGGTACAAGAGGCACCAAGGAGTCTCTGCCTTGTTGAAGCTTGACAAAATTTCCAACACAATTTGACGAATTCCATAAATGTATAGTATTTTACAGTTCTATCGGAACGGTCGAAGAGAAACGTGCCAGCCTGTTTAGTAGAACCTTTCTAAAATGTTACAGTAAGCCTCTCTGAGTATTCAAATCCGGACATGGTCCTTTCGATTTTCTAATTTTACTTAGATGGTCGATTTTTCCTAGTAGAACTGTACCATTTCAATGCCTAGCCCGATTTCTATGGCTCCGACAAACATCTGTCTAGCTAGCCACAGAAAAAAACCTCTGCCCACAGAAAACTATTGGCGATTTTTTCGGCGGCCTAAAATACTGACTTCACTTTATTGCGATACTTCTAAGAAAAGTAGCGTTCAGTATCTCAAGGTCAAGTTGAATCTGGTTTTTTCTCTGCGAAAGAACACACTATGAAGCGCTCATTAGTTTGTGTTTTGTCGTAAATAAATGGCCACCTAAACGCTAATCTCAGCTCACTGTCAACCTAAAGCTGCTCGAGAATCCATAACGGTTTTTTCTGTTTATGTTTTACAATCAGTGAACTAAAGCTCTAGTACGAGAGCATTATTAGAAGGTAACCATATTAAATCGGCGTAGTGTTTGCCTTTGACTAAGTGCGCGGCATTTTGCGACACTAGGCATAGTATAGTTATTAAGCAAGCTGCTGAACTAATAGTAGTTTTTCTCTGCGAACTGGCCATGTAATACATGACCCGCAGCATGACCCACCTTCATGTTCCTCGGTCATAGTGCTACTCATTAGTGCGCTTTTTAGTTCCCGACCAATGGTACTCCTAGACCTGCGTTTTAACCCTTTCTGCGTGTAACATCTAAGGATGCAGCGACTGTCTCTTGAACTCCAGGGAAGCGAAACCTTAAGTTCAACTTCAGGGCACTGATTGGGTTTAGTAAGTAAAAAAATACTCACATATATAAGAGTAATTTACAAAAGTCTGCGGGAGGGCGGCATGCGGCACAATCCGTCTTTGCTAGCCTTCTCGACTACTCCTCCGACCTTGGGTCGATTCGAAGCAAGGCACGTCGTATAGTTTTTTTTTACGCTAGGTATTTACTACCGTTCTAAGTTTTCCGTATTTCTGACTAGGGGCATCCTCGCACATTCAGTCCGCTTGTATCCGGACTATCGTTCACTGCACGACTGCTTAGAGGACCAACTACAAAGCAGCAAAGAGTTGTCCTTGCGACCAAAGACGCCGAAAGGCGTTTGCTGAGGATCTCTTTGAGGCCGATCAAAGATTAATTTTTTACCACCGGATCGATTTATGACAGAAAATGGCCATTCTCTGTGTATTATTTATATTTAGTTTATGTCATTACAGTTATTGCTCACGTATACCACTAATCTTTATAAAAAAAAAATATTCTATTTAAATTAATCTTGACGCGTCGTCCTTTCAGGTTCATCGCGGTCACACAGCCGATCAAATATTCGAAGCACAAAAACTCTGGTCGAGTCGCTTTTACTATCGGAGCAGTATGGCTCATATCTATGGCTATTGGTAAATAGTTACCTTGTAAGATACTTATAAGTTAATCATATCCAATGTGCTTATTCTATAATAAAACCTATTCGTTTTTTGTTCGATAACTTAACGAGGTGTGAACTATGTTCATGCGCAGCATTTTGTGAATCGTTCGTGAATATTTTTGAATCTATTTTTATCTTCAATATTTTTTTAAATGAGAAAAATGGGCTATTCGAACTACCATTCAAAAATAAATCCAAATATTAGTAAACATCTATGATTGAACCCTGTTTTCCTATTTCCTTTTGCTTTTCAGGATCGCCCATCATTCTTGGGCTGAACACGTCATCCGAACGTGTCGCACATCTCTGTGTGTTTTACAACTCGGACTTTATCCTATACAGCTCGCTCAGCTCCTTCTACATACCATGTCTCGTCATGATACTTTTATATTATCGAATTTTTAGAGGTATGAAAATAGGTAGATAATAAAGCTATACAATGCTACAACTTAAAATGCAATGCCAGGCCATATATGAATTTTTGTTAGCAGCGTAGGGCTACTTTTTCTTTCATGTTACAGAGTACAGTGACATCTTTGTCTGTACGCTATGTTACAGCTTCTCGTATTGGTCGGTTACCTTTTTAGAAAACGCGTTACCCCCAATAGGCCCAAATTTGGTCGTCGTTAAAAAGGTTCAGCCTCTTTTTACACACTATGCTTCAAAGTTGGAAGATAAGTGAAGCCCTACGCCAAATTGTAACGCCTCTTAAACCGAATCGCACAATCCGGGCACGTTTGTCATGTTTGGTCCTTAAATTCAGTCAAACTTTAGCCGAACGTATTCGTAGTTTTGCGGCTGATCGCATATGAAAAGTAGGCAAATTTTCGTTCAGTAATAACATGTTACATCGTGGGAGACATTTTCGTTTCTGATCGTTAAACAAAATATAAACATTATGGATGAGGCTATGAGTTTGTGCTGAACCTTTAACAGCTATTATTTAGGACGCTGAACATTCTATATGATTTGGCCAAATCAGCTGCGTCCTAGCTAGATAGTTTGAATATAGGAACTGGAAAAAAATAGCAGATTTGCATGTACAAAATAGCAGATTTAAATATTAAAGTAAACAAATTAATTTCTCTCATCTACTATTCGTTAATAATAAATTAACTATTTCCTAATCATAATAAGCCAATTGTATTCTGAACTGTTGCTTCCCTCTTTCTCAGTAAATTGTTTTTTCCTTTTTTTTAACGAAAAAGGGCGCGATGTTTATCGAATGTCCTAACCAGACTAGAGGTTATTTTCCATCAGTCTATAAACTCTTATCTGTATCGAGATGCGTAAAACTTTTGGCACTTATTAAGGTGTAAACTTACGTTTTTTTTACCATTTGTACTGTCGCAGTAATTCACAGTCGAAGTCAACAGAAAGCGGCGACACAGGCTCAGAATGTTAACCCGCCAACGGCCATTCCCCTAGAAGGTATGTCGGAGAGTAAATAGGCTCGTTTGAGCCATGCTAACAATGGCTGTTAAGTGCCATATTGCGTATACTCGCTCTTTAACCTTGTAACGTTGTAGACAATTGCAGAGACTCTCAACGCACAATGACCTTACGCGTGAGCCTTTCAAAATCTTTTCAGATATAGAAAAACATCGAAAGGTCATAAAAGAATGAAAATTTTGTCCTACTTATGGAGTCTGTTAATAGCAATGGCGTAGGTGAGATGCCATTAATTCCCGTAGCGTTGACGGCACCTTCATGCGTCATGCTATGTTTCGACAGCTGATAGCAGTAGATATTTATCACTGCTCTGTCCTGTAATGCAGTGAAGTCCATACGTGACTGACTGCCTGTTCTCAAATGATTTTCAATAATTTCTACGTCTATAGCTTTCCGTTCACAGAAAGTGGCTAAATTACAGTATCCTCAGATGTATGCTGGGGTGATATGGGTGTGTCAGGAATTATATAGAGGGCTTACACATAATTATCTTGGCTGCTACCAGAAAGGTCATTTATTTCAAAAGGCAGCTCTTCGCGATACTTTGATTAACTTAACAAATTGACCTATGCAATAAAAACGAGCAGTCTATAAGAACTGTATTAGAATTTTTTAGATCTTCACACACACATACATACGACTAAGTGATTGATAATCCGTCTGAACCCAATCATTACGATTACGTTACAAACTCGCACACAAGGTATTTCAGCGTTTTACCCCAAAAGACAACTAATTTAGCATTTCTTAGATATACATGCGTTCCTTAAAGATGATCTAATACAATAATTCCACCGTTTGGGGGAAGAAATAGCCACCGGCGTCCCTGATTTCCTGCACATACTTAAGCTATAATAGCGTGCATATTGAGTCTATGGTTTTTCATGCGCAGCACATTGCTGTTTAATATATAATGTGATATTCTGTCTATAGAATTTCGACAGGACCAGCTGTCACCTCAGCGATTTCCGATTCTACTGAAGTACTCATACGAGAAACATACTTATATTATTGTGATCTGTTACATCGATTGCACTTCTCTTCTAAACTAAATCTAAATAAGCCTTAATTCTTGTCATAACTTTTGGGATTTGACAAATTTTGTTCTGAAGTAACTTTTGTCTGATTTTTCAAGAGTCGTGCTAAACGGCTTCCTGTCTTGTAATCGTTTTAAATGCTACGATACCAACTTCGACTAGAAAATTTCTTTTTGGTGTGAGTATGTTTTTCTTTATCTAGCGAAAATGATCTATTTATTTCAGCGTTGAAATGTGCATGTCCTTGAAACTAAATCATACGCACATCTTAATCGTAACTGGTATCATAAGGTTAGCGCCCTCAGGGAATCCTTCTTTGATAACTTCGACGCGTAACCTCGATCAGGATATCAACGAAACGGAAGTGCAGTGCTGTTTTGTGCCTCCCTTAAGTTTTCAACTAATTTTTATATGAATCTACAAAAAATTATCACATAAGGAATCCGTATAAATTCACTGTATAGCTGTATAATATTTACAGAAACACCTATCAAGTATTGTTACGGTGTGCCTAATCTAAGGCAAGCGAGTAAGCTACAGTAAAAGGTAATTTGTTTTTGCGGTGTTTAAGTATAGTGTCTCTAGTGATGAGCATATAAGGGGGCAGGTCATAAGGTAGCTAACGGCTACTTATTAGCATCAGTAAGACCTTCATCACTCTTTTAATCCATCGAAATCAGTATGTGTCATCAAAGCTAACCGACATCCATTTGGCGTATTTCTCTCATTGTGCTTTGTTATCGGGGGCATAACTCTCATTGCAAATAGGCAAAGGGTCCCGAATGGCAGCGGCACAAACCCATACAGAAGCTGCAGGATCCGTTAACGATACTCGAACTGTTCCAAGGGGCAACAACGCGCAGGCGGTTCCTCAAGATCAGGCCACTCTCACCGCGAGCGATTCGCAGGTTTGTATATACATATATTACATTGGGCTAATCTGTTGTAACGTTGCATAAAATCCTCGTTCAAATTTAAGTATTCCTCCATGGATTCGACTGTTTCGAAACCATTGTTAAATGATTATATCGAACAGAATACCTAGACAACCTAGTATCATTCAAACTACCTATTATTAAGCGAGCTATTTGCATATGCGCTATAAGGACAAGTAGTTTGGAAAAGTTACGCAAGTTCACTATAATAGCGCCCTGAACTTACTTATATTGGAAACGTTTGTTTTACATAGCTTGTTAAGGCTTCAAGAGTTATATTTGATATTTGGCGCCTTGCGCAAAATGGATAAGAAGAGAATCTATGTTGAATTGTTATGAGTGTATGTGTGTTTTTACAATTATCTATCTCTAGAAGAAACTGAGATACTGTTTCATTTCTTGGCTTATAATGTACATCTATAAACACGCATCCAAGACGGAAAAAGGCCAATGTTAAGTTCTTGTTAATTATCCGTAAAAGATCAACCTTAAGAAAAGGTTTCCACTTGAATACAATTAGATGCTTCAAGGCACATTTATTTAAAACTGAATGTAAGTTAACTCGAACTTTCAAATAATTGTGTGCTTTGTAGGCATCAGGAGCCACACTTTGCAGCTCAGCTGCTTAAATACAGCCTTAATCTGATGATAACATAAGAAGAATCTTTTACTGTTTCTACTGATACGCATCTGTTTGTATAACCCTAGCTATATAAATTGACACGTCAGTCGGAAATAACTATATGTATCTTTCAAGTCAGTATCATGCAAATGATGCCTCTTCAGTTGTATAACCGCGATCGCCGCAACGTCAGTAAGAACCTCATAGTTAAGTTTAGCGGGGTAACATTTCATTCTTATTCTCCGTCTCTTCTCTTTGTTTGCACCTATTAAGCGTTGTTCTCTAAGAGAAAGCAGTGGTGATCGTATCTATTATAATCCCAACTGTATAAAAGAAGTAACGATATTCGTTCGTTTTCTAACGACTGATTGATCGGACATCGGATAACGCGAAACATAAGGTCCGATCGGAAGAACGCGACAGCGGGTTATCGCGCATCTGCCGCTGCTGTCGCCGCTCGTACTCAGTCGGCTTTGTCTTTGGCCGTCTGGGCTCCTCGACTCCTTGGCGGAGCCTTAATGTCGCGCGCTTCGTCACTTGCCTGTAACTCTCTAGGGGGGCAGTAACTACTGTTGGCTGTTAGTAAAAGATTCTGGCTAACATTCGTTAAGTCTTCGGGAAGGTAGCGTTGCCACTTGGGAGTTGCAAACTGCGTACCGTTGCTGCATCCGTCGTCGTGAACCGACAAACGAAGGAAGGCGGATGGCGGCACGACGATGTGACTCACTACCAGAGTTCGGTTTTCTTTGGAAGATCTTTTATCTTGCCTTCCTTTATCAACAGCGGTCGACAAATGCGGCGGCTGAAAATTCGTTTCATCATTATGAAACTCTGCGCTGTTCTTAACGTCCATAAAATACACGAAAAATCGCACGCCACTGGCGCTCACAAACGTCAAAGTGAGCGACAGAGCTTTTCGCGCTCTAAACGAACGTTACTAGCCAAGACGCAGCTGAGAACATTTTATAGCTAATGAATCAACTACATAGTAGTTTTAAACGGCTAAAGATGGAAATTCCAGAATAATCGAAAGGCACCGCCGACTAACCGAAGGTCAGGGCGTTCTGCCTTTTACGGATGCAGTTTCTATAGGAAAACAGTACGTTTATCATCGTTTAGTCTGCTTACTGCTGAAAATATGTCATATTTACACATAGGACTGCAAAAAACAGAATACGACAGCTAAAGTTCACTGGGTCTGTCGACTAGAGCGCTCAATTTTTTACTCTATCTGACGTTGTTTTTTTTTTTCTAAAATTTAACATTCATATTAGCTATACAAAAACTGCATTGTCAGGAGTTATCCTTTTCTTCGTACGAATGCGCGCAGGGAGCCCTTATTCAAATTTGGTCATTTCAGGGCACTTTACAAAAAAGTGTGCATTGTTAAAGGCTGTGCATGTGTTTACGTTTATATACAGGGCACAAGCCGAATAATAATGGAGTGTGCTTTTGATATGTGCTTCAAAACTCTGTACATTAAGCTACAAACTAATCCGAACAAATTATTATTATGATTGCAATTTGCAACACATTTCTCTATCCTGTTGCTAAATATCCATTGATCAGAAAATAAACAACAATCTAATTTGTATTGGATATAGAATCCTGATGCCCATAACAAGCATTTTGTATTGTTTTAATCGACGGCACAACTCCAGGAGGCTGCTCCCGAGGGAGACGGGGTAGATCAAAACCCCGATAACGTCCCAACCCGTTCACCAGATACCGGAAGTCCACCTTCGCAAACAACAATGTTGGCAGAGGCCATTAATAACCGAGCTGCCGCAGACCCCACGCCAACGCATCTCACCGATTCTGCACTACCTCCGTCCGATGTTAACAACAAAAGTAAGGTACGTGGCCATTTGCACATATTAGTTAGGCCGAATGTTTCATTCAGCGGGCTTTAAGCAAACAATTCACCTTATAAACACTTGTTGAAATAGCTGTCTTTGCAAGCTAGATCGAAGGGAAACGAATGTATTGGGATGTTCATTGCGGCACCCGAACGTCGCCAGTGCTGACCTAGACCAACCCCGGCAGCAAAGGCAGACCTTGTAGGATCGGCTCAAGCTATCCGCTTGTAGGTTAATGTAGATTTCGCTCGTCAACTTACCTTTATGTGAATTTTTGGCTATTATAGGAACTAACTGGTAGCGGTCATACGGTTATGAGTGGTGGAGGTAACGCTGCAGTGACGTCCAAAAAACAGCGCTTTAATCTCGTTCGTTACAAGCAGAAATCGAGCAGACGAAAACGTGAAAAGGTGTCTGCAAAACGAGAGCGTAAAGCAACGAAAACGCTTGCCATCGTTTTAGGTTCGTATAGAATATTCACTGTCATCGTTTGTGCGTAACAGGCATTTTGGGGAAAAAAAAAATTGTAAAGAACCTTCGCCACGAGGTATACCAAACATTTGCTTTCTGCTCGGCTTTACGATTTCGATCTAGAAAGAAGTTTTCAGGGGGACGTTCGTTTGTACGTATCGTCGAGGTGATCAAGTCTACTGTTTCATTGCAAGCCTAGCATATACATCTTTTACTTTGGAAATGAAAAATTCTTAGACAGCCACCTTAGTAGTACGGCAGTCAATTTTCTTGATGGAAACACTTTGGACTAGCTTGCGTCACGAACGCGGGACTCTGGAGCGACGACTAGTGATACCACTGATGTCCCTTGATGCAATCGTCAATATTCCTCTATTTGGACTTTTCTGTTATCGTCGCGGCTGTGACTCTTAGTAAATTAGTGAAATGTGTGTTTGTTTATCTATCAGGACAAACGTAAAATTAACTTGACAGCAGTCGAGCAACGATACGATACTTGTAGCGTTTAGATTCTCACACAGTTCTTGCACGGTATGTGCTGTTTCTTTCTAAACTTCTTGGTTGATTGTCAAGTAAGTGCCTTAAGAGGTTAGCGGGTCAATGTAAATTCTATAGAGAGAGCAAATCAAGTGACCACGTACAATTTGATATTAGGTGTACAATTTAAACGTTACCTCTGTTATTCTTCTCTACCGAACGAAACTTCTTCAACGACCAATTGAAGACGCTAAAGAAGCTAAATGATATTGGATAGAGCCACGAAGCTAAATTTAATTTAGAGTCCATCAAGTGGTGGCTGATTAGCGTCACTCAATTTGGATATCTACCAATTCTCGCTTCATTTTCAGGTGTATTTCTATTCTGCTGGGTGCCGTTCTTTACGTGTAACGTCATTGATGCCATTTGTATCAAACTGAGTTGCAAAGAGTGTCAACCGGGGGTCACCGTGTTTATGCTTACGACCTGGTTAGGTTACATCAATTCCTGCATCAATCCAATTATCTATACGATCTTCAACACCGAGTTTCGAAAAGCATTTAAGCGTCTACTAATGGGCTCGAGCAGCGGTACCAATTCGGAGGGATCAAGCAGTAGATTTAATAAATGAGTGCATCTATACATGAAGTAATAGAAGATCGATGTATAAGACAATGGTTTGTACGAATTCTACCCAGAGCTTCTTCCCAGCAGTAAGGATACAAACCCGATTGCCATTTGTAGATATTATTAACATCGTTGCGCCAATTGCACCCCCTGCAAAGGCCCAATCGGACGCCGATATCACATTGCTGAATGGATAGAGTTTAGCAGCGGCGGCCGATGTCGTCGAACTTTTACGTAGCTCGTTACCGTCAAGGATGACGGTGTATGTGAAGCTGACAAATGTCAACGCAGCATCTCAAACAGCCATGTACCCGTAAAGACCGCAGCCTTCTAGTAAGCCTCTGTGGGTAGCGACTGACGACAGCTGAAAGCCACTGTTTTAGGAGCGAGGCGCTCGTTTCCGTGCGCTTACTTCAAACTCAGAGAAGGAAAAGTTAATCACTGCTTGTTATCTAGTGAAACTTACGCCGCTACTATACACACATAAATATTAAAACATGTGATGAATTTTACAAAGATAATATAGGGTGATTATGGTGGTATTAGTTAACGACGATGGAAACAGAGGTACACAATATGAATAGAAACTATTAATGGCAACAAAAAAGGTTTACGAAGATCAACTTCCTGAATTTCGATGATGGCACACTATCTTGTCAAAGAACCTATATATAATGCCTAGCTAAGCTCGTAGGCAGAATATGTCGAAGAGAATATGCATTAGGTCCATATCGAATAAAAAATTGCAATGCAATAAAACTAATCTGATGCTCGGAAACTCAGTTGACAGCATTCATGCCTGTATCAAACTACAATAACAACATTAGTAGTAATAATTATATAATAACTTATTAACTTTATTAACGAAATAAAAAATTACTGTTTGTAAAACAAGGATAAGTCTCCATTTCCGTCGACTGTCGTTATGAACGAATGTGATATATATATATATGTGTCAAATATTATTGCACCTAGTAGTGCCCCCTATATGGTGAGCCACACCGCCTTGATACAAAATACGTTTGGTAAACAAACGCTGAGTCGCAGAAGCCTGAGTTGTATTCGGATGGAGTTCGTGTGAATAGGTCTTTTACGCTATATCTGAATGCAGGATGCATTTCCCATGCATTTGTTCTGTCCACTTCTTTGCCTATAAGTTTTTTTTATCTGCTTCTCTCTGGTCCGGCGCGGCTGCGTTGATTGCAGCCTGGCACATGGGCAAAGGGGAGGAGGGGCGGTGGGGAGCAGAAAAAGTTGTGGTGGCGACAGGGGCAAAGTTGCAATAGTGCAAGTTAAAATTTAAAAAAAAAAAGCAAAAATTTAAGCTAGTTCAGAATGTGGCTGGACAGTGGTTTCCATATTACGAGGAAAAGATAACGACAGACAGTGTGTATAAAGAATATTCACTGCAGACGTCGCCGATGTATAGAAATGTACTTTCAAACTATACGACGCAACATAGACGCAGGGGCGCATACATGGATAATTAAACATCCTTAAGAAGTATTATAAGACCGTAACGATAGTAGCGTATCATCGGAATTACCATGACTAAACTTACTCACAGCATATAATATATTAATATTGTTATGGATAACAATAGCAAATGTTACTAATGAAAAGGCAAGTGTAAAAACCTGTACAAATTATCATTATTCTAATAGTACTAGATCGAAAGCGTAGCAACGCCTACGCAGCTGTGTTGTATACAAACGTATATATATATATATATAAAACGGGTGACGAATGAGCTATATGCAGGTTTTACCGCGTGTATGACGGTTGTACTGTTTTGTAGTTAGCTATGAGCGTCAATGATACGTTTGAGCGTGCACTTAGTTTACGTTTACTGGCCACGGAAAAGCAACGCAAAAATGAACCTTGCCGGTCACTTTATTTAGCAGTACATAGTGTCTACCTATATATCGTTATGCGCGCAACAGTAACGTATTTACTTCGAAAAGTATGTACTAGTAAGTTGACGCATAACAACGCAAGGAATATCTTTAGAAATTAAAGCACTTTACCTATATAAGTTTCGATCCATATTACGGCAATGAGCACACGTACAGGTTTTATTACTTAGAGCAATTTATATATTTCGTTTACGGCGCTGTGATATTGATCATATTTTAATAATTAAGCGTGATATACTCCATTCTCTTCAGTGTTTGTTGCCATTGACTTTTCCATTTTTGTTTCATTTTTATATTTCTTATCCTTAATATTCTATTATCTTTATTATGACTAACATAATTTATCTAATTTGTGTTACCTATTATCGGAATCGCCATCGTCGCACTTATTAATTATTTCTTTAATTAGCATCATCTGCCATTATTTTACTAATTATTAACGTCGTCATTCTAATTAGTCGGTAGATGTAAACATTACTATTCATTTTGCCATAAAGACCATTGATGCTATTCATGGGCGTCAATCACCATGATCAACCGAACACGTTTGCCGTCCACCTTCACAAGCTAGTAGTATTTCATGTATTTCTAAGGGCTTGCTCGGGCTCTCTTCAATTCAGACAGATCAGCTTTTCTAATAGACGCGCTCATTTGCAGCTTGAGCACCCATTCCCAGTATTCGAAAGAGACTGAAGATATTATTACTTGTATCTACACCAATAGTTCATTAGCATAGCTTGTCGTCAGGTAGAATCCAGAAGGGTTATATCCTAATACGACGTCAAAACTTGCCTCACGCTGTCCACATAGTAAAAGTCACTCCAGGTTAAATACTGATAAAAAATTTCATTGCGAGCTATAAGCAACTTATAATAGAACATTGTTATGTGCGACCAATATCAGCATGGTAAGCCCAGTATAACATCAAATCCAAAAGAAAGGCTACCAGTAGATAATATATGAATTCCCTTTTTAGAGAATTCATATGCATACAATGTAGCAAATTCCCTCATTGTTTTACGGTGTTATTATGGCAATGGCACCTTACCCAGCCGTCAGCTATTGTTTAGGAGTACTTTCGCGTGCACGTTACAATATCGGTAACACTACAAAATCCCACAAAGTTCAGTGTTTAACTTTGGCCCCACCGAATCAAGCATATTACTCTGCGTTTGCACACTGACGATCATTCGGACACAACGTGCACCGGCATCATTTGCAAACAGAAATCTACTTCAAATTGTTGTACTTAATTTTTGACGATTTTTAACGCGTTGCCAACAGCAGGAACACATTTCTAGGCTAACAGATTGACCTCAAACGAAATTTCGCTGAAATACCCGCGCAAACTGTCAAGTCAAGTCAAGTCGATAACGAACGGAACGTCACTGAATTGTACGTTGTTTCCGTGTCACAATCATTACTGCTATCGAAAAAGGTGTTTCTTTTCTTAGAGAGAGGCCAGTACGCTTACTGATTTTTTTTACTGCACTTACTATTCGCTCTGCCATTTTATACAGTCGTGTACACATTGTTCTGTTGTTATAAAGCCGCATACCTAGACAATTAGTAACTCCGACTCGAGTCATTTTTCAACGAAAATTATTCTCTAGATGGGTCATAGCACGGCCATGCGCTCTACCAATAATGTCGTTTTTCTGCTGTCTATATCTAAAACTATGTGTAAAGTCCATCGTTCATTAAATTTGTTCAGTTTTTTTTTACATCGTATAGGTAAAGGTTGATGACATACATAACAGATCCGATCTATCTATATACCTTCAATATCTGATTTTCATCATTTATCGATAGTCGCCCAATTATAAGTAATCACTCGTTTTATTTGGCAGGTTTGTTTTCCTCGTTCTCCTCGTTCGACATTATTTATCGTAGTCTATTCAGCTATTTATTATGCGTACGTTGTATAGCTAGAATACTTATGAGCTGTTGCTATTTACGCTTAGCACTATACTCGTGTGTAATTAGCATCAGCGCATAATCGTTATGACCTTTTCTTTTTATCGAATATCAATGTTATGCGTCAATTTACTAGTACATATTTTTCGAAGTAAATACGTTACTGTTGCGCGCATAATCGTTATGACCTTTTCCTTTTATCGAATATCAATGTTATGCGTCAATTTACTAGTACATATTTTTCGAAGTAAATACGTTACTGTTGCGCGCATAATCGTTATGACCTTTTCCTTTTATCGAATATCAATGTTATGCGTCAATTTACTAGTACATATTTTTCGAAGTAAATACGTTACTGTTGCGCGCATAATCGTTATGACCTTTTCCTTTTATCGAATATCAATGTTATGCGTCAATTTACTAGTACATATTTTTCGAAGTAAATACGTTACTGTTGCGCGCATAATCGTTATGACCTTTTCCTTTTATCGAATATCAA